>NC_091489.1:9965067-10274745 GCF_947461875.1 Haliaeetus albicilla | reverse complement strand
TCTTATTTCTTGGCTGAAGTCACCTGAGTTAAAATGGATTCAAAGAGCAACATCTGCAGAAATTAGGCTGTTGCAACATGCATCTTAAGAAAACCAACAGACTTTTTTAATCAGGAAACCTCAAAAATGTGTTTATGTTATTATTTCTTTTATTTTACTACCTACATCAGTCTCCTCAGCACTTGAATCCCTTTTATTGCTCCTCACTTAATAATTTCCAATTTGCTAATATTTTTGATGTAGAATTGACAAAAGTTGAACAAAGTCTTTCCAGCTGTATCCTAGAAGTGACTTTTAATTTTGGCTTTTTGCTTCTGGAGAGGCAACTCCGCCCTACACCCTGCTGGATTATTCAGCAATTTGGCAAAAGGGTGACCTCTATACAACAGCACATTAGTTAACTTCTGGGAAATAGAAAAAGCTGCTCGGGCTAATAGCAAAAAAAAAAAAAAAAATCTAGTATATATCTTGCAATGCCTTGATCTTTAAGGAACGATGACTTTAGCAAGCAATCTGAGCTAACTTAGAGAGGCCTGAACACAAGATGGGGAGAGTGGGGAACGCTTGACCTGGGCCTCAGTTTGCCCAGTGACAGAAAGAAGGTGATATTAATTTCATCTCATTGTAATGGGAGTTAATTACTTAACATCTATACAGATGATTCAAGATGAAAATCATGACAGCAGTGACAAAACATTTCTATTCTTTATAGAATAATAACTACATGAGAAGACCAGAAGTATTTCTAATTTTTGTAGTCACCCAGAAGAGCATCACAGTGGCTCTGTTTTTGCCAAACAGTCCAAATCCAAACTGTGTGGTTCAGTACTTGGAATCATACTTTTTCCCCATCTTCATGTCTTTGTTGTGCCCTAACAGCAAATGACACTGAGGCAAAATTTCACATGCCAAATTACTAATTTGATTGTATAAAGATATTTTATCTTAGTTCTGAAAACAAATACAAACTTGGGAGAGCTTAGAAACAATTAAAATAAACAACTTCAAACCACACATACGCAATTCACCAAGAAAGAACAAATTGCTGAAAACAGCGGAGTGAATTATTGTATTAATATTTTCCATTGCAAAAATTCTAGCATGAAATAGATGCAGCAGCATGATATTTTCAGCCCATTAGAGCTGAAACATCCCTCCTATGCCCAGTCTTGCTGAATGCTACGTTAAAATCTTCCTGCTGCAGGAAGCAAATGCAGAGAAATGGTACAGTGATGGAGTCCCTCTGATCCAGTAAAGAAATCACACCGTACTGATCTATGAGCCCCTAGGGTTCATGTGCTTTATTTAGTGCTCCTATACAATGACTGCAAGCATACATATATTTAACTGCATTTTTTCTTCAAACAATAAAGGAAAGGTGTTCCTCATTACCAATGTCTATTTAAATCATGTTATTTCATCCTAAACTAGCAAACCTAATCTCCTTGACAATGGCCTAGGTAATAGAGCAAGTCTATCAAGCAGAGGTGGCTCTCACTTTATTTGGCCTGCCCGGTCTTGGGTAGGAAGTTTGGAGTTGCGCCAGGTGTGCATCATGTGTCAGTTCACCAAGGACAGGAGACTGATCACTTGTGATGCTGACCCCACACAATATGCTCTAGTTCCCCAATTATTACAAAATATTTGTCCCAGCACTAGTGAAAAGCTACTAGATTCCATCCATGCCACATCATGAATAATTTTTTTTGATTCTTGACTGTGCTGCAGATTATGACCAGGAATGAATACCCATAAATAACAGGAAGCTACAGTAAGAGCTGTTGCAAGCATTTTTTAACATCCCCTCTGCAATATTGCCTTAGTGAGATAAGGGAAAAAGTCTGTCTTGTTATCTCTGGGTCACACTGAAGGACATAGATTTACTTCTATTCTGATTCTATGCTGAGTCCTTTGGAAAAACTAACAGGGATAAAGAGACCACAGAGACTGCTGAGCACCATACAGCAATACAAAAACATGTACATGGAAAGCTTTTTATGCAGTTAATCGATATCAGGCAGTACTGGAAAAAGTCCTACAAAGACAGAAAGCATCTTGAAATAGGAATAAAGTGTCCTTCTTAAAGCAGCATCTCGTTCTGGTAACAGGGCACACATCGACTTGTCAGTAGAACTACATATAGTAAACGAAGTATGTTTTCACTGTCAGCAGCTAAGCACTACCATCCAGATTAAAAACATTTATGACAAAACTTCTTGTTCAAAACACTGGAAGCATTAGATATATAATGTTAAATTCTGACATCCACCACATTATATACTGTCTTATATAAGCACACCTCTTTTATGATCGTGCTTCCTTTGCCTAGCACAGACAACATCTGAAAACTGAAGACCCTTGATTCAGAATAGAATATGAAGCTGTTAACATTATGTTGTGCTTAGCGTTAATGAATGTAATTTCTGGACTCCTGCTTGTTTGCTCTTGGTGCTCAATTCCTTTCTGATAAGCAAAAACTTTAAAATGTATAACTTTAAAAAATGTATCCTAGTGCAGCTACCTTTAAATCAGAAATACTTTTCCTTTTGATCAGAAATGCTTGGCTTTAAGTTAATTTTCTTTGGAAAAATAAATACAAACTTGTAAAATTATGACTTTATGTGAAAGGGAGTATTTTAAAAAGGCTTAGATGTCTCAAAACAAAGTATTACTCATTTTCTAGCATGAATGTGAGAACAACTATGCATGTTCGAAAGCATTGGAAGGGAAGACAAAGAATAATTAATTGTACACAAAGCAATGTTCAACCCACCATAACATTTAGATTAACACAGCCCACTAATTATTTTGGGCTAGAGCTCTGAGCAGAAGTAGCCTCATCTGTGGAAGCCTGATCTACAGGGGGTAGTGACAGTCCAACTTAAATTTCTTTTGTTTTCTCAGGTTCTTCTGGGCTGTTTTATGAACATGTTCACATGAATTAACTGTCGTGTTTAGTGGTGTCTTTTACTTCAGTTGTGGGGGAAAAAATAGGAGATGTCTAGGGCACTAGATAGGCTAGAGGAACTTTGGAAAAAAATTACACTGAGTCATTTAAAGCTCAAAATCTCACAGAGGTGTGCATAGCTATGGGGCTAGTGTTCTAGTCTGGAGAAAGATTTGGGCTAGTCAAAGCACTGAAGTATGTCTACAGGTAAGGAACAGGAAAGGTATTCATCAAGGGGAATATGTTTCACGCACAGGAAAAATAGAGGTGTCAGTACCACAGTGATCCAGTTAAATTCACATGAAGCAGCTTTCAGTGAGCCAATTTGTCTGGTGTGCCTAGGGAATTCTGCTGTAAAAAAAGAGCTGCTTTGTAATGACAGCAACTAGCTAAAATCAAAGTGATACACACAGGGTATTGTGCCTGATACAAGATGAGAGACATTCACTAAATAAAATCAGAGTGCTCTGGTTTGGTGACACTGCACATCAAGGTTCTCACTCTGCATGTTGGGGCCATTCATATCATCATGAATTAAATTCAGGTAGCTGGTGAATATTGAATTTTCACTGCTCTAAAGCAGACAATTTAATGTAATACAGGTCATTCCTGTATAACTGTTTTCCATGAGTGGAATAAAGAACATGCCGTCTCCTGTAAGTGGCAACTCAGCTGCAAATGACTGTCAGCTTAACCTCATAAACAAAAGCAGCCTGTCACATCTTTTTACTTTATTGCTGCCCAAAATAGGAAAGCTAAAATTCTCTCTCTATACTTCCCTTCTATTTCTCATTAGACAGAAAGTTAAGACCTATTCTCAGATTTCCTCCGGTGCATCTTTATTTATAACATAGAGATTAATTTTACAGGACATTTCCCGGTTATAGTTATTTTTCTTGCTCCTTTAATTAGGCATCTGTGGGTTGAAATGTCCTGTGCTTGACATTGTGAATATACCAACTACTAAACCCCCGAGCTTCAGTTTCTTTCCCAATTGTTTAAGATACTTCAGAAATCAAGGTAGGTGTGCCATTTTTTGTGCAGCCATGTTTTATTTAACTTTTTAAATTTATCTGATGGAAAAAAAAATCAATGGTCTAATAATAGATGTTCCACATTTCATACTGTGACTCAGGACTCATTGAAAGATGTTATGTCTGATGAACCACTTCAGTACCTTTTTCTTTCACTAAAATGCAGTGAAATAATTCATGGGTTTTGTGGTCACTGTTTACTATTAATCATTTTGATTAATGTTGCCCCTCTTGAGTAGAGAAAGAAGTTTCCATAGAAATGCTGTCTGTTTCTCATTTTAACTCTTGCCTGTAGTACACCATTTCAAATACCTCACCTTCTGTTTTCCACTGTTCTAAAAGCAGTAAGGAAAGTTTGCTGAAATAATGAAGGAACAATTCTGAAAGTGATGTTTGCAATATTTAGAGCATAAATACAAAACGCTGATAACCAAGAACTGATTCAGAAGGTCATATAACTGTGGAATCCAATATAATATATATATTTTCCTTAACATCTCACCCTTCACTGAAGGTTCAAGCAAAAAAGGAGCTTGCTGCTTCCTTCATACAGTAAGTCAGGAGACATATGCAATTCCGTAATTTTGTCAGCGTTATGTCTTCCTGTTACAATTTAATATGCACATTGCAGAGTTTTTCAATTCTACAGCAATATTGTAAGAAATACCTCGCACCAAACCTGGTTTTCATGAAGCATTAGCAAAATATTTCATATCTTAGCATTACAATAATTCAGCTAAGGATATTTTGAAAGCACTTTTATTTGAAAATTCCACATTAAAATCAAATTCTGAATTATCTTGTGCTCACAGTGGGCCAATGTGTTCTGATGCATAATTACAGCAAATGGCCACCTACATAGAGACCAGGCTACACATCCCTACGTGCTTGCTGGGAATCTACAGGCAAAACAGCACAAGAGATTAGACAGATGTTGTTCAGTGGATGGGAAGGGAGGTCTGGCAAGCGATGTCTGTATATTTTATACCACCTACTGGCAACTTCGAGATCTGCATAGATGAGGCAATGGGAGGGAAAGATGGGCTGGAGGCTCAACTGCAGCCCAAGTGAGCTGGGAGCCTTTCCAGGAGCTACATTACAAAAGCCTTCAGCAGGGTGCCAGGTGATGTGGCAGCTCTCCTGGATGTGCGCACACAGGGCTGTGTTTTTATGCCGCACGTGTGCAGCAAAAAGCACTGGGGAAGTGATCTGGGAAGGGTCTGCTTCAGAGCTGACCGTTTGCCTGAGAGCTCATGAGCGCGTTAGGTCTGAGCTTTGAAACGATGGTTAGGGTTGCAGTCAGGGGCCAGGTGGCATGTACTGATGAATAGGATCAGGTCTGGAAAAAATGGTATCTCTGAGGTTTGCACTGACTCAGCTGAGGCACTGGACTAGTTTTGGTTTGGTCTGATGGGTTCCCGGGCTGACAGGGCTTCTGGATATGTTTTATACTGCCAGTGGCAGAAAAGCAAAGTTGGTATCTGGATCCTGCATCAGCTACCTGGCTATAGTAACGACTGGGTCCCAAAACCCAAACAGCTGAGGTCTGATTTGAAGGTGGTAGTTTTGGGGATAGGCTTTTAGATTTGGGTGACCAAGGCCTCCAGCTTAGGGCTACAGCTGGGCCAGGCAGCATCCCACAACTTTGGAGTGGAGTTGAAGTTAAGTTTTACAGCACTAGCTATAAACTTACACTGAAACAGATTGTAGATGGAGGTTTAGAACATGTAGCTTTGCGGCCCAGTAAAAATGCTGTTGCTTTTTTTTCTAAGAGGCCAAAGCCTTTGTGCTAAGGCAGCACCACAGGCTTTCTCTGGACTTGTCTTGGCCTGCCTAGAGATTTGGTTTAGCAAGTGACAGCAATTATCTAATGACCAGGTGACTAGTACCTATTTTGCTTTTGCTTTTGTATAATTGCGTGGGTTTACAATGTATTTTTCTAACTAACAGACAGCAGTGACAAGTACAGGTATTATGGGCAGAATGAACTGTCTCTGACCCTAAAATAAAATGATGCGCAGAGGAGTAAGGGTGTGGGGTGGTAGCAGAGGCCTTGAGGGCACTGGCACAGGATGATACGGGAGGACCTGGCGCTACAAACAACTCTTCATTGGTCAGTTATCCAAATGCAACCTTGAGAGCTGGGTAAAAACCAAGTCTTAGGGATAACAAAGAGAAAAAAGACATAACCGACTTAGGTAAAACACACCATAGATAGTAAAATTGGATCCAATGATGACTTGCAGACCAGTGAAGGAGTGTGTTAACAAACATATAAAAATGTCTCCAAGCAGACCATACAGTGAGAAGGAAAAAAACCCCATCAATATCGACATCATGCTCCTCCTGGTAAAGGACTCACTATGCCAGCCTGTCCCAGATGGAAGCGATGGAGCTTAGGACCTGGAGAGGCAGTGGGAGGTTAAACATAACACCAGAGAAGTGGGTGCTACCAGAAAGTTTGCATATCCATTATTTTAATCATATATAATTTGAACTGTAAGGCCTAGTGTTATTGTAAATGGACTAAAAATAGTTCTTTGATTAGCTTTCTAAGACTTTGATAACAATAAATTTACTTTGCATATACAATGAACCTGGTCTGAAATGAACACCTTTAGTAGGTGATGAGGTTTTCAATGTAATAAAATAGCAGAAATTCACACAACTTATTCTGTAACCTGTGCACAAGAAATTGGTAACAATTTTTAGCCGCATCAGCAGCTAAAGATGTATGTTTAGTGATGGATTTTGCTGGATTGCATGGTTTGCAGGGCCATGGTTGCTAGAACTAGCTGGAATTAAGGCTTGGACTATGACTAGATATGGCCTGACAGGATTTTTAAGGAGTTTGGGCTGGAGCATGGAGCAGAAGAGACCACTGGGCAAGCTTTAAGACTTCAGCCACCATGGACGTTTTATCTAGGCTTAGATTTACAGCTGTTGCTGGCCTAGGGTTAATAGTGGAGTTTGTTCAAATGAGATGAACTAGATTTAGATCTGGGTCCTACAAAGACTGCCAGACTGATGAATTAGACACCAGGTGCTATTTTAGGTTCAAGATTTTGAATGCAGTTTATTGGAGGGATTTGCGTACAGCTGTACTATAGAAATCTATCATGAGGTTTACTTTGTTTTCTTTACTAAATTCACAGCAACCTCTGAAAAAGCAAACTTACTAAAAAGCTGTTACCTTTTTATAATCACACCCTCATTGGCTTGGTAGGACATGATAATCAGCAGCTAAAACCATCTTTGGGAAAGTTTGTCCATAGACCCATCTCTAAACCATACCCTTTTATATCCCATTTCATCCATTTTGTGTCATTTTTTTCAAACATTTATGTCTCTGTGCCCCACATTCTATTCACTTATTTACACATGCACCACTTTTACATCAGTGTCATTGCTATTGCTATTACATGTTACCTTGCAGATGTCTTATCAACATGCCCAGCACAAAAACAGTCCTGGAAGCTACTCTGTACGTGTTTAAATCTAATATGTGGTCACATTTTATGGTCCAGTTGCTAGTGAGCAAGAAATACATTATTTATCCCGGTAAAAAGCAAGCTGTCTAGAAGGGTTTCGTGCTAGGAAACCTAGGCTAATTTTAAGCTGGGGACTTACAGAGGAAGCTGGTTTATGGCTAGATTCCCCATCAGCATAGACTGTCTATGGGTGAAGTTAAAAGGGGCCAGGAAGCTTGGTTTTGTGGCGTACATAGCAGGGACTATGCAGTTATTTCTAAACCTAAATCTGGCTGGAGTCACCTTTACTGTGTCATTGATTCCGTCATGCACACTGTGCCTTTTAATCCATCAAATATGATTACTTCTCTCATCCCAAACTTCAAACAGCTCCAAGAGGCTGCAATGGTTTTAAAAGAAAGCTTCTCAACTGAAGTTGCCACAGATACATTTTATTTACCCTGAAATAATGTAACTTACACACTAAGATGGGAAATAATCAGCCCTGCACCAGTAAATGCTTAAGATGAGCTTTCGATGGCCTATCAGGGCTAAAAATGCACATTTCAGTAGAAAGAGAACATTTCATCCATTCCAATGGACCATGCAATATCTCTGCATAGATCTGAAAGATCATGATATACCAGTATTTAAAGCTAGGCTACTCTGCATGCCTGCTGCTGAGTTTGCCTTTTCTACCCCAAGCAGCAAGCAATGCCCTCTAACTTGCCACCATTATAAGGTTCAAACCCCTTTCTTTTGAATAACCTGAAGGACCACATGTGGCAGGCACCCGCTTTGTCCCTCTCGTGCTCTGCAGCCGCGGTTGCCCTCTTCCTTCCTCCTGCCAACTGACTCCATTCCCCCTACCCTGCTGCCCTCCCTCCCTCCCTCCCTCCCTTCACAGTCCCAGCAGCTCCGCTCCCCCTTCTTGACCTCCGGCTACCTCCTCACTCCTTCCAACATCTGGCCAAGCACAGACCCCTTTCGCCACCACAATTTCTGCTTCCTAGACCCTCATAGTTGTCTCATGTCACCTCACAGGCTTATCCCCTTTCTTCTCGCTTCCTTCTCCTCCTTCTGGAGCTTCCACTGTATCTCTGACAGGTCACAGTCACTCTCGTCAGCTCTCAGCTTTCATGGACTCTTGAATGCCTCTCTATCAGGCTCTACCTCTCTTTCTGAGGGATCTCCTTCTCCAAGACCTCCCAAAAGAAGTCAAACTGCAGGAGCTGCAGACAATCCTGGAAGTGTATTATTCCTACCTTGAAACAGATGATGGTCAAAGATAAAGCAATCCTTCTCACTGCCTCAACAAGCAGAAAAATAATAGCAAGTCAACTCTGACACACAGGGCTGTGCACCTAGCAGGGGAGGGCCAAACAGAACAAAAAGGCTGAAAGCACAGGTGGATAAATGTTTAATCTCAGTGAGAGAGAGATGAAAACAGAGGTGAAAACACACACATTTCTTTCCTTATATGCCCCACAAATGTTTTCTATGCATTGTAGGGGAGTGTTGTATGCAGGATAGCTTTGCAGTGATGCTCTTCGGATTAAACCAACATCTCACCAGCACCTGGGCTTGCCTTGCTTTAGCTACCTCTCAGTTTGCCCGGTTGCAGAAAGTGAGGGAAAATATTCCA
Organism: Haliaeetus albicilla; assembly: GCF_947461875.1. Classification (NCBI taxonomy): domain Eukaryota; kingdom Metazoa; phylum Chordata; class Aves; order Accipitriformes; family Accipitridae; genus Haliaeetus; species Haliaeetus albicilla. The sequence continues at coordinate 10,265,649 of NC_091489.1, read as the reverse complement.
TCAGTGGCACATCACCACCTTGTGGAGAAGTGTAATTAGTGCAGCTCTCTTAGTTTCTTGGAGGAAAAGGCAGCGGACCTGAGTCAATTAACTTCAGCTTAAGTTGGAGTCTAAATGAATTTTGGGTAGTCTGTGGCCTTGTCTATACTAAGGAACTGATTTGCATAGCTGCAAGAGTTATTCTGGTACTATCATTTAGCTATTCTGGAACCACTCTTTGAGAGTACAAGAAATTTTTCAGGAACAGCAAAAATGTTCCCATTACACTGGAACAGCAAAAGTGGTCAATTTTCCTTAGTTGACTAACTGGGTGCAATTCATGTGCTGACATACTGGACCAGATGGATGAGGTGCTCCCATTGTCATCAGAAGAAGCTAATGCAATATGCAACTATTTAAAATAAACCACTTCTTCCTACGGTTTTCTGATTTTTCCTGGCACAGCTTTATCTCTGCCCTAAAGCATGGAAATTATACAAACTCTAATTTCCAAAGAGCCAACATTGTTGAACTCATTTGTAAGGTGCCATGACGACTTTCAGTACTCCAGGCAAAACTCTAGGCGTAAATAGTTTAATGGATATAGGGCTCATTGTTCATGTTGAGATATATTCAAGTTCCAGTTCTATTTAATTCAGGTAAGACATTGAGCCTTGGTCTCTTACTTTACTAAGCTGCTGGATACTTTCAGTATCTCTAAGTAACACTGCTGAAGTTGTTTTGTTTTTACATAAATGTGAATGGGAGCTAGAAGACTGTTCTAAGGCTACTGCAAACAAAAGGGGATTGTTCTTCAGAGAGGGTAGTTAAGCTGCAAATCTCCTTGTATATATATAGCTTCAAAAAAGGGGGTTGCACAGATTCACAGAATAAAAATTTGCTGATAGCTGCTAAACACAAAATACCGCATCTGAATCACAAATCACTAGAGGCTGGGAAAGTAGATGGATTTGGGGTCTCACACAGTACATGTGCTCAGGGCACCAGAGGTAGATACCCTGACTGACTACTAGGATACAGGCTGTTTAATTCTGTCTCAACAAGTGCTAATTCTTTTTCTAAATTAGAATTGCTTCACCAAGAAAGGTTAAAGAGAAGAATCTCTACACAGGTCATAGCCTAGTGCTGTGTCTCCAAAGTTCGGCAAATGAACTGCCTCATGGCAAAGGTCCCCAGTAAGCCTCCAGCTCCCTCCCAGTCTCTACGTTCAAAGAGTGAAGGGCCCCAAAAGCCAGCATCAGACAGAGCCTGCCTGCAGGCACTGACAGGAGCTGGGTATACCTCGCTGAGAGCTGGCTGGCCACAAGTCCCCATCAGCACCTGCCCACAATCCTGCATCTGCCGTGTTCGACTGTGTGTGGGCTCAGGTTTGAGTTTCCTCTTATCATCAAACACGCCAGACATCTGAATATCAGTTTTCTGCTTCCTAGGAGTGCACCCTGGGCATCAGGCTGTGAGATATTTAGGGGGTATCTCTCCTGTTCTTTGCACCTTCTCCCCCCCCCCCCCCCTTTTTTTTTTAAATTGGAAAGACTGTGATTTATTTGCTATGGAGAGCAGGGAAACTTTAATCTTGAACAAAGAGAAATGCCAGGAGAGAAAAACTACTTCCTGTACAGGTCTATAGCTACAATAGCTACAAAATTATACAGCAGCCTAGAATAATTATCATTGAACAGCTTCCAGCCTAGGAAATCCATTTTTTATTTCTCTAAGCTAAAACATAAATTATCAACAGCATTTTCTGCACAGGCTGTATAAAACCCCTGTTATTCAGTCCAAACCCACATGATTTCCTGACTGGTGCACTGAAAATAAGCTGAAAGGCAGCAAGACTACAGAAAGCCTTTCAAAAGTGTCCACTTTGAATAGAGACAACCCCAGAAGCCCATTGGGAAGGCCCTGTGTGTTCCTGACAGAACTCAGCTATTCTATCAATCAAAGCAACTGAACTCCACCGCAAAGCCAATTCGGCAACTCCAACGGCTGGAGTAATTCAGCATGAACATAATTGCTTTTACTTAGGATTATAATTAGGACCCATTTGACAAATGTCTCTTTAGCTGGGCCAGGGATAATGATCAGGATGTAATGAGTTGTGGGATCCCTACCTTCTGGGCCATGGCTCCCTGCGTGCTGAAGAGAGAGCTACATTCCCCTTCATGGTATTCTTCTTTACATTCACGGCAGAACACAAACTGGAAAACAAACCAAAGCACACAAGTCATAAAAACACATTAGGGATATAGACAGCAGGTTACAATCATGAAGAGTCATACAGCAGATGATCTCTTGCCCTTCTCATCCCATTAAATTCCCATAATCCTCCTAATTGTGCATCTTATTATACACTCTGATCATTAACACAACAATTTTGCTGTTATTATTATACATTTCATCGGTGAAGTAACATAAATGCCATTATTAAAAATGAGATTTTGCTACATGGTCCATTTAAGGACATAAAGTCACACCAGATACTTCTGGGTGTGTTTCTCCTACAGTGAAATCTGTTTATACAAGAAGGGTGCTGGCTGAAACAGGCGGTTCTGCTTTATAGTATTTGCTAATGGAGCTGTCTATTCATAGTTCTGAATCAAATGCATTCTCTATGCAAAACTATTGCTGACTTTACTAGGAGATGATCACTTTATATAGGTCATATGAAATACCATTTTCTAGAAAATTATATCCTTGCCATAGACTTTTATAGAATGGTTTAAAAAAAATCCATAGAAGGAACACAATGATAGGTTACTTAACACGGGGTTTAGGGGACTACCTCTAGACTCCTATTGCATTTCTAGCAATTGTTCTGGTTTCGTCTTCCTTAAATTACGTTGTTCTTTACATAAGGCTTCATTGAAAAGTAACGTCTTCTGCAGATGAGTAAAATAATTGTCCCTACCTCAGTCTGAGCTGCCTCTGCCACCTAAACTGGTTCATATGTATAAGTTTTGATGCCTTTTTTTTAAACGCTAAAATGAAGATATCTGTCTTGACATGTGTCAAAATCTTTGACCCATCAATGCTGCATTAAATTCTGTGTCCTTGCAGGTAAGGGGAAAAGTCAATAATGTAAAATGGGTCTCTTTTATGCTGTTTTAAAGCTGTGCTCTCTGGATGCAACTCCAGACTCTGAAAGATCTCTCAGCGGTAAGCCATTCTGACTGGCATTATAAGCAAGACTGATAAAACAGCATTGATTCTTAGATACAGAGCTGCATTCACATGTAATGAATAAAGGATATCAGGACGACATGACACTAGAACATTTGTCTGCCACAAATTCCAGCTTTTGCAATTTCATTCTGAACTCTTTCAAGCTGTATTGTCACTTTTCTAAGAAGCATTGAAAATCGTATTTCATTGTCATGCTAAAGAAACTGCACTTTTATGAAAGGAAGCATTGTGCAAGTCCAAAAGGGTTGATCCTGTTATTCAGAAAGTCAGGGAAATTTGGAGTGGAGGAGTGGAGTGAGTGTTTTAACTTCCAGAGATATCAAACCTAATCACTTGTTTGCTTTCTTGTCACTTCTCTCCACTGTTTTGTCAATGATTTAAAATGTTTTATTTTACTTCAGCTAACACTGATTTGCTAATTCACTTGCACTTGTTAGCAAACAGCTTAACAATGGAGGCACTTTTGCAAGGTATGTTGTATGAGAGGCTGCGTTATTGTAATAGAGCATCATTTAAATACAAGAACAATTTGCACCGCATTAGTGGTCAAAAGTTTCAGCTGTGTTTGAACATTGCTCAAACACATAGAGAAAGGTACTCTCTGCCTGGAAACCTAATATCTCAGAGACTTGTTATCCCTTAACAATTAAGGTTATGGCCGGGTTTAACTCTATTTGCTACTGTGTGTCCTACTCTCTTTTTCCTTCCTGACTTTATTTCCTTATGAACGCATCTGGCTGAAAACATTTGTCTGAAGGGGTTTTGTGTACACTTCCTTTATCAGTGCCTTATCACAGAACACCTCAGCTTGCTTTCCTCTCTCCAGTCTCTCTCACTTTACCCATATAAGTGCAATTTTAATCCTTTCATAAACACTGAAAAGGGGTAAATACTGAAGAAAGAAAAAAAACCCCAGGGCATATATTTTGCAAATACATTCTGGTTGCCTCACAACTTAGTTTATGTGGTGTTGCTATGTATTATAAAAATAAAATTCATAAACTCATGCTGTATTATTTAAAGATGTGAAATACATTTTCTCATTATAGAGGCCACTTTTTATACTTACCTTTAATACAAAACTCCTCAGGACCAATGTTACCAATGTTTTCCCCATAGGCTTGCTGTACTGGAAACATGCATGAGTGTGTAACTGGGCCTTTCACTAACAATTGTATACCCTGCAAGTAAGTCCATGGGTGAGTCTGCCACATCCTTGTAATGAAACAAAGCCTGATTTTTTTGGTGAGACAGGATACTCTTTTCACATCTTATTAGATAATGGATGAGATGTAAAATCAGTTCTGTGGCAAAAGAACACCCCGGAGGCTGATCGGTTTGTCAGAATAAATAGGCATCTCCCAACAGAAATGCATTAAGCACTCCCTTTTTATGGCAAGGCATGCATCATAAAGAAAAGGCATGTCACTTACAACAAAGAGTAGTTTTGTGATAGTCTTATTCATTTTTTACATTCAGACATGAAAAATATAACAAAGTTTCAGTAATAAAATACAGCAACTGCAAAAATGCTGTCAGTTAACTTGTATTTTGCAGCTTCATTAATATTAATACAGTTATTTTGCCCTTGGAAAGAAAAGGATTTAAGTCGTTCAGTCAGGATTTAACACTTTTGCATAAATTTAATATTAGTGTTTAAAATTACTACAAGTAGTGTAATTACGAATAATAGTCACACTTTCTTTCCCTTCATTTACCAAAAAAAGACTGGCAGATTACTGTGATAATATAAACAGCATATAAACTTTCTATGTCTTTGTGTATTTAGCACTTACTGTTGTTACCCTTGAAAGATTCTTTGGTTGGAAAACAACCAACACAAAGAATAAATCCCAAAGGTCCCAAGCCTACCCTCTAGGTTTATGCATTAAAAAGAGGATTAGCAGGGAAATCCCCAAAGCACTTAAGGGATTTAGGCACTGGAAATGAATATAACCTGTGTGTGTGTTATTACAGGCTTTTGAATATCTGTAAAAACATATGCAATAGGCTTAAGCAGAAACCCTGAATCCAAGTGACCTCAGAACAGGAGGTATTAAAAACCTCAACAGGGATCCAGATCCTGTTTTTAAAATCCTCCTATCTTTATGATCATTCAAACAACAGGTAAAATCAGACCAAACTCTGGTCAGCTCTTCGAAATTCAAACCCCACAGATGATATCTGCAGTGCCAAGAGTGACGCTGAATAAAAACTAGGGTGGTGAAACCAAGCTGTAGTCTCAGTTATTCCTGACTGGCCCATTTCTAGTGTTTTAAGTGTTTCAAGTTTGGAAGTGGGAGCAGAATGTAGCTCTTTTTTTTGGATGAAAGGAAAATGAGTTTGTCATTTACGTGCTATGCTGGTTGGTTTTTTTGGAAACAAGATTTTGCCATTTCTTTTTTCACAACATTTCAAAGATCTGCTTTCCCTTGGATTAAGCACCACAGCTCTCATTCTCTCTCTTGCCTACTGCAAATGCCTTTTCTTTGGTCTCTGATAATATCTCCCTATAGTGCTTATAAAATATTACTGTTAAAATCATCTTTCTTCCAACTTCAATACTATACTCCCATTCTTGATTCCCTACACAACGCTTCAAATTTGACCTCCGTACTGTAACTTTAAGGTTACTCCTTGACTCAGATATTCCTTTTCTTTTTCACCCATACTTCCTCCCATGTGTGTACACAGCAGAACAAAGGCAAGGTTGCAGTGAGGTAGTCATAGCCAAGGTTTGATCTGCAGCAATGCAGGTGCACTGCTAGAGACTTCTGTGTGAGCTCACAACTCAAGCACAAACCCAGATTTCTTACTGGGCTTCTGCAATCCATGTTGAAGTCTGGACTGCCATGTCTTCACTCCTGCAGTTATCACTATTAGCTAGACTGAGCATAGACTAGCTATGATACATGGTTTGGCCAAAGTATGTCTTCCAAAACAGACATTCACATGCAGATTAAAGACATCAGGTGAGGAAAGATGCCCTCATACCTCTGGTATAGTGTTTTAATGGCCCTTCAGAATCACTGTTAAAAATTTTATCTAATGTCTACTTTGACCCTTTCTGGTTTCAGCTTCCAGCCACTGCTTTCTGCTTTGCATTTCTCTCCTAAAGTGAAGAGTCCTTCAGTATCCCATATTTTCTTCCTGTGAAGGTACTTATGTACTGTAATTAAGATACCGCTGAATCTTCTTTAACTTAAACAGAGAAACTCTTAAGTTTCTCACTGGTTAAGCCATTCCTCCTCCCTCTCTCCCCTAGCCCCAAATCATATTCATGGCGCTTTTCTGGGGACTGTCTTATTTTTGTCATTAACTGTACTTGACTAATCTTTGTATCATTGCTGTGCTGTATCAGCAGAGTCTTTGTAGGTCCTTCTGGATCACTGTCGAGTATTGAATTGTGACAGGTTTGCTGTCAGTCCCTGTTGAATGCTGCTAGCAATGCCCTGCTACACATGAGATTCTTCACAGAAAACACTGCTTTCTGTCATCTGCCAGTTCTTAATCCACATGACCACAGTGCAGTGAGGCATCCATACTGCATCATCTGATAGTGATGAGACAATGCTGCTGCGCAGACTCTAACCATGTCAGCTGGAACCCAGCTCCCTAAAGCCTTTTATTGATACATTATGGTGATGATTTCCTTATCACTATATTCTGTAGTTTGAAGTCACACAAAAAATGAAATTGATTTTGTGCAATTACTTTTATCAAACTTGTAATCTCATAATGAAATCAGTTTCTTCTGATATGACCTTTTGTCACTGAGAATATGACTAGCGATCTTATCAAAATCGTTTTGCCTTCTCTGTTCTCTACCTTTTTTTCTTTGATCTTCCCTCATTCAGTGCTAGCTGTCTGGACGCTTCACCACAGATGGGAATCATGAAAATTAAAGCTACTGAATGAAGGCAGGATCAACATCTCCATCAGTACTGGAGCTTCCTGCCAGTAGTGCAAAACTAGCATGCAAGAGATGCAAAGGTTCCTCAAAACCATTAAAAACCCCATCTAAACTTTGGACTCCCCACTAATCATCTCAGATCATCCCTCAAAAGAACCACACCCTTCTTTCATCAGGTCAAAACTTAAGTCTAGTAAAGGTAATCAGTAAAGTATTTCCATGCTTTCTTTTTTGGTAAATGAAAATATGATGGGGGAGTGCAAATAAATAGTCACCAAACACACAGAAGCTCCTTTGAGTTCTAACCAGCAAATGTTTATATTGTATACAGAAAATGTATAGTTGTTTGTTTTTTTGTCAGACTAGTAGGATCTTTAAACTAGGTTTGTTTGTTTGTTTTAACCCGGAGAGTGTTTTATTAAATAATACCACAAATAAAACACTGGAAAGGCAAAAAAATTCCTTCTCTTCACCTGACAACATGAACACCTCATCAAAAAGACCCCTTGAAAAGGTAAAATATTATAAGGCACCAAGTTTCAATCCTAAATGAGCTTTTGTAGTCAAACTATAGGCTGCTGATTGGAGCAGGGATTTATACTGAAGATATGAGCATGCCTTAAGGGAAATCAAGGCTATCGGAAAGTGACATATAGAATGGCACTGCCCATAATACCCAAAGTCATCTCTCCATAGTGTTTCTGTTTAGAAAAATATAGCTTCCAATTGCACTTTCCAAAGTACAAATTATAATGTTATAGTGAGTGATATACACATAGAGGTTTTTTTTTCTTTTCTTAAGAAAAGCCCCCAGACGCTAAATTTCACTGGAAAAGATTTTACCATATAGTGTATCTTCTGAGTAGGAGAGCAGTTGGATTCTTGGCTAGAGTTCAAACCACCATAAACACAGACTAAACATTTTTTACTTTCAAACTATGTACTTTGTCTCTTATTTCCATCCAAAGTCAATTAACCCACCCCCCCAACATCACAGTCCTTGTCGTGCTATGACTGTGAACCACACGTCTTGGGTATTGGATTGACTTTGCCTCTGGCACTGTTATACCCAGCACCAAGTGTGAGACCATCATCCACACACCCTGTCTTTTGGTATTTCTTGTGCTTACAGCAAGAAACTTTAAAAGCAGAATATATACCATCTGCAGTAGCTATGTTTACTTAGGATTTGTGGCTTTGCCAATTGTCAGTTATAGAAAAACCTGCAAATACTACAATGAGGATAAATGCCACAGTAGAAAAAGTATCCATTTTTAATGACACTGGTTTGATCAGATATAATGCAATTGCAAAGCATGGTAGTACTTGCAGAGCAATTTTGGTCTTTTTCCTTATAATAAAGTACACACATTTACTATGCATATTTAATCCAAAATCAAACTTCTGTGAGAAGCATGACAATCTGTCAAAACATGGTGTCAAAAATACAGCTGCAGTCTCTGTGCAGCTTTTGCAATCTAAGGGCAATTTGCCATCAATACTATAAAAGGCAATTTTCTATAAACATTAAAAGCTTTAAGTGTAGGACTGCATCAAAACGTCTCAGAGATTTCAATGTTTTTCTTCTGAGTCTGAAAGTGAAAGTCTCCCTCCTGACTTCTGCAAAACAACGCATGGGCTCATTCCCTAAAATCGAGATAATGGCATGTACAGCCCAAGGCTCTTCAGTGAGTGCTGATGAGTTTGTGTCCGTAGACAACCAGACACTCCTGGAGCTTGCCTTACATCAGGTGGCATTAACCTAAAAGACGGACTGGTAAAATGGACAGTGTAAGCTCAGAGAACCTGTCCCAGACCTCCTCAAATCTCGTTTGCTGATTTATGCGGATGAGCAATCTTACTTCTTCTTTCCAGCCCCCTTCTGAATTGCCTTGTAGTCCAAGTGCTGCAAGGGATAGAACGGAAGAAAGAAGCTGAGAGGAACCCAGGTGCTTCTCTCAGATTAAATGACTTCAGGCCCCTGTGGGAGAAAGGATAATGCTCTTTCCAGATTCCTCTACCCCACACCTACACACAAAGGTATTCCACAATCTTGTTCTTAGCATGTTGGCTGGGATGTGAGACTTACTAGCCCATTCCAGAAGGTAAGAATGAAAAATCTATAAAGCAGAGTTAGTAACACGATTATGTGGTATATTGATAGTATGAAAACCTGTTACTTGTTGTGCTATTATGTGTGCATAATAGAGTCAGGTCTTGTTATCACTGAAGAATCTCACCTGATAGCTGACTACCCAAGCTAACATGAGTTCAAACACTGGAAAATTTGCAAAGTAGACCATGGTGTTGGTTGTCTGAACAGGCGTACATGGCCCTGGCATAGTTGCACAGCTTTAACTGGGAGCAGAACAATACTGTGCCCTGAAGCACTGGGAAGGGATGCCCAGATTGATGCCAACCTAGCTACCTCTGGAAAAGGAAGCCAAACAAGCTTCAACAAAGTAGACAGCTGCCTACAGCAGGCTGCTAGACATAGCAAGACATTCCTGTCCCTGTTACTTACCTCACCTGTGCCAGAGCTGCAGACAGCAAGCGGAGAGCGCGAGGCTTCTGTCCCATGCTACAGGGACCATGACAAGACCTCAGATGTTAAACATCACTACTTTGAGGAGCAATTCCTAGCCCCAGAACTAGCTGCTGCCACGGACTCTGACCCCTCCTTCAGGACCAGCTATCACAGCCAGGCATCTTCTCTGGCTCTTAATTCCCGTGCACCCGCTTCTCCTCTCTGCCTTCTCATTTCTATGCAGCAGTAGCCTAGCCCCTTTCCTTCTTCTTCAGGTGGCAAACCTGAATTTTACTTGCAGCTGACACTGCTGAGAAGCTTTAAGGTAGCCACGCTACCTTACAGCCACGTCAGTAATCTGTAGCTAGTACAGGTATAACGCATTTGGGACCTGGACTACTGTCTCTGCAGGGTGCTGTATTATGCTGGGTAGATGTTTCAGCACTGCTTGGAGCTCGCTTGGGGATGCAGAACTACAGAGATCCCTGACTTCACTGTGTAGTACAGACATGACAAAGAAATTTAATTCAGTATTAGGTTCTTGCTGGCACCACTAGAAAGAACAAACGGTTGTGTATTGGCTTAATTCTGTTCCCATTTAAGTAACTTTAGTAAGTGGTACAAACACCTAACCACATCTATCTAGTGTATAATTTTGAGCAATTTTATGCCTGGATGACTAACAAAATGCAAAGTGGATGCAGGTAAACTTAAATTTTCTACAAATGATTTCCATAATAAATTACATAGTATTTATATGAGGAAACATTGAAAAAACCCCAGTATTATTGCCACCTTGTAATTTAATGGAATATATTAGAAACTAAATGCAAAGGATCAGGGGATTAGTCATTTATGAATATGAGGAACATTTTTAAAGCAGTCAAAGATGTAAAATGTATCTAAACTGTGATTTTTAAAAATTTTTTTGTAATCTAGTGGATATCATTCTCTATATTTTGAGTATCTCACAAAAGAATGTAGCATTCCACTTACAAGTGATAAAGGAAAAAAAAAAAAAAGAGAACCAAATCCCTAAATACATAATATATATAAGCATATGTAATAAAACATAAAGTGTGTTTCTCTCCCTCTTACACTAGCAGAAATCCACTGTAAATCCAGTGGAACAATATGGTATTTACCCCAGAGCAGATAAAGTCAGAGCATGAGTTATGTTGTAAAGAAAAAAAAAGCTAGTATCTACATTCTCACCACTAAAATGGATACAAAGAAGAATAAGAAGTAAAAATTTATATTGAAGGAAGCATTATTTTTAAGGAACGAGGATGCAAAGAGGAAAAATAATAGTTATCTTGAGATGCCTTTAGAAAGAGTGAGACAAAGCATTTTATAACAAGTATAACAGCATATCTGTTGAAAATATTCTTCCTGCAGAAGATGCATCACTTTACATGTGTGATGTCAAAAGCTGGGGGGGTTTTGCAACAAAGTGGTTGGAAACTACATTAAAATATCACTGCTTGCAAGTTTGAAAAAGATGTTTTGCTGCTGAATGCATATATCAGTTCACAAGGAATGTCACGAGGAATGAATTTTACTGCCTGTGGCTTTAGCTCCTGCTCTAGCAGCTTTGGAGTTCAATTAATATGCCCTTAAACAGTACGACAAACCTATTTCCATATGATAATACTGCTGCTATGCATGCATGCCCTGGGCATTTGAGCATCTAGCTGCACATTTATATGTGCAAACAGACCTGGAAATCTGATGGATTCATTAACGTGGTTCTTGAAATGAACTACTGAACATGCAGGCTGGGAAGCTGATGAGAGTTAAGCAATTAGTCAGTGCCCAATTCACACTGAAATGCAATAGAAGTCAAGCCGCTCACTTCCCTGAATGTTTTTTTAAATATCCCTAACTGAACCAAGGCACCCCACAGACAAACTTTCATTCCATGCCATTCGGACTGTGTTCCTGTGACCATGTGTAAGAACCACACATTTTGTTCATCTCCTGCTTGTTGGAATTCATTGACATTAAAAAAAGCCCACCCAGCAATATTAAAAACATTCCAGAAGATGGCAGCAGTGACACAGGAATCAACACCAGCAGGCTTTGCTAAGCTTTTGCAATAGAAAAAAGATTCTAAAAAAATCATAGTCAACAGCTAAGATCCAGTCCAGGATTACTAACAGCTGATACATGCAAAACCGGTCCTGACAAGACAGTCTCATAAAGAAGAAATGGTATTCAGATGCACTGAAACACATAAAAAGGAGCAAGGGGTGCTCCTTGTTTCAAGGGCATTGCATCTTACTTCTCTTGAATCCAGTAACAGCTGAAGCCCTGTAAAAAGAACACCCTTCTAAATATGACCAGCTAAATAGCATAAATAGCGTATCTCGGATAACTATGGTGCTGTTTTAAGTATTTTAGTGGGTTCATGCTATCTTCTATGTGTAGCACTTGCTTTTTATAACTATAAACACATATCCAGTCTATGTGCTGGGGAGAGCACAAAATATAACATATTTCTGTAAGTCTCTCTCATCTAAGGAAATGCCTAGCTTCTGCACAAAGGTCCAGCACATGTGCCTTTCCTCTTAGTGACCAGATTAAGCAAGGCATTAGGATACTTCTCTGAGAGAAATTCTCTTTTTTTTGGGGGGGGGTGGGGGTAGGAATGACCTTAAGCCTCTGTTCTGCTTCTAGTTTATGTTTGTCTTCTGAAGAAGTGAATCCTTTAAAATTAGGGAATAACTAATCTACAATTGTCAAATACAGTCCATGTTCTCTTCAAAGACCAGCCCCATTCAGTTCAACAACTGCTTGGTTCAAATTCTGAGTGTGAATAGTATTTTACTGCAAAAAAAGATCCTGCATTAGATGACTCTAATTAGAGGTGTTTCTAAGCCTGAATATTGACACTGAACAACACTGAGAAACTTTGGGTAAATTTCAAAAACAGCTGAAAAGTTAGTGTTAAGCCTCAGTCTAAAATTAGATGTAGCCAGACCTCGGAACTCCATCAACTCCAAGCTCCAAAGGATGAATTTAGACTGAGGATCGGCAATTCCAAGTCATCTGAAAGTGGAATAGACGAAAACAAAAATTGTCTAGAAGAGAAGTGAGAAAGAAATTGCAAGAATTTTCGAAAACCTTCATATCTGGTTCTCCTGAACGGGGCATCGTCTTTGCAAAATGTTCTATAAACCCTGCTGGAGAAAGCATTGCAATAATGAAAATATCATGCTTCATCTTTCAAGGAAGAAAAGCAGGTGTTTCCTGAGAAATGCAGGTCTGACTAAAAGTCAATGATAGCTGCGCTGGTTCATGCCAGGAGTACCCTGTCACAACCCAGAGCTCCCATTAAGGATCCTTCAATTTCTATACCTTCTTTTCAGTGCAAAGGCTAGTTGTGAAGTTTCAAGTCATTTTCTTCTGAAACAAGAATGTTTTTTAAAACTTACAGAGTTTGTGCTAATTGTGTTCACAGAGTATATACCTAGTCAATAATGTGACTTCTTGTCTGACCTTTCAAACTGATCCTTTTCTGGTTTGTTGATCCTAGACATTTTTCTGCAAAGTAATTATACAAACTACCAAAAAATGATCCCTGAAATGTGAGCTCAGAACATTAGCTGGTTTACAGGATATGCAAACAATTTGGCACTTGTCTTGTCACCATTTTGATGAACCACACAATAAATATTTTAGCAAAAGAAACTTCATATTCAGATTTTGCATACATAGACATGTGTATAAAACCAACAAATAATGTCCTGTATCAGCATGTACTGACAGGTAGCAAGATCCCTGTCTACAAAAAATACGCTTCATAAATCTTTCATGCTTATAAAAAATAATTTTACAACTCAGCAATTTTCTTACTTTTCTTTGGATTTCTGACAGATCTACAAATGACCCAACGTGCACTGTATTTCTCTAGTTGCTTGGGAGGCAACACGGCAGGGCATGAGCAATCTAAAAGTTTTCTGGAGTGCATTGATGACAATTCCTTGACACAAGTGATGGAAGACACAACAAGGGGACATGGTCTGCTGTACCTCATACTTCCATCAGGGAAGAACTGGTTGGAGATGTGAAGACTGGAGGCAGCCTAGGCTGCAGCAACCATGAATTGATGGAGTTCAGGTTCCTGAGAGGAGGGAAGAAGGCAAAATACAGGACCACAGGCCTGGACTTCAGGAGAACAGACTTTGGCCTGTTCAGGGACCTGCTTTGAAGAATCACATGGGAGCTGGCCCTGGAGAAAACAGGGGTCCAGGACACTGGTTGATGTTCAAGGATCACCTCCCCCAGCTCAACAATGGTCCTCCCCAACCATCAGGATGTCACTAAGAAGTAGTAGGAGACCCGTATGATGAACAAGGAGCTCCTGACTAAACTGAGACATTAAAATGAAGCATGCAAGAGGTGGGAGCAGGGATCCAGGAAGAATATAGAGACACTATCCAAACGTGCAGCGATGGGGTTGGGAAAGCCAAAACCCACTTGGTGTTGAATCTGGTAAGGGACACAAAAGGCATCAAGGACTTCTACAAGTACATTAGCAACAAAAGGAAGACCAAGGAAAGTTTGGGCCTGCTGCTGAATGGGGCAGGAGATCTGGGGACAAAAGATATGGAAAAGGCCAAGGTACTCAATGCCTTCTTCACCCCAGTCTTTACTGGCAAGACCTGCCTTCAGGAATCCTAGGTTCCTGGGACCAAAGGGGAAGTCTAGAGCAAAAAAGACTTGACCTTGCTGAAGAAGGATCAGGTTAGGGAATATTTAAACAAACTGGACATATACAAGTCTATAGGCCCTGGTGGGATACACCCATGAGTGCTGAGGGAGCTGGTCAATATCATTACAAGGTCACTCTTGATTACCTCTGCGTGGTTCTGGCAGCTAGGGGAGGATCCTGAGGACTGGAAAAAACCCAATGTCACTTCTGTCTTCAAGAAGGGCAAGAAGGAGTATCCAGGGAGCTACAGGCCAGTCAGCCTCAGCTTGGTCATTTGGGAAGCTGATGAAGCAACAAATCCTGGAAACCATTTCCAGACATATTAAGGACAAGAAGGTGATTGGGAGTAGTCAGTATAAATTTGTGAAAGGGAAATCATGCCTGACTAAACTGATAACCTTCTACAGTGAGATGACTGGCTTGGATGGATGAAGGGAGAGCAGTAGATGTTGTTTATTAGACATGGAACAGAGACACAGGTTGCCCAGAGAGGTTGTGGAGTCTCCATGCTTGGACACATTCAAAACCTCACTTGACCTGACCTGAGGAAACTGCTCCAGCTGACCCTGCTTTGAGCCTGATTCTGCATGATCCTGAGAATCCTTTGCCTATGTCAACTTTAGTGCATTAACGTGCTGCAAACGTTCTTCTCAGGTGCAAATATGCCTAGGGTCTATACTTAGGAGTCACCTTCTGCCTGGTTTTACCAAGGGAGAAGTCATGCAACAAGGCACCATCAAAGGCATGTTACTTCCAGTGTAGATGAAAGGTCCTCCTCCAGCTGTTTGCTCTCTATACATCCATGGGATTTATCAGTAATGACAAGAAAATCTTGGATGACTGTACAGAAATATTCCTCACACACACAGGTATAGATGTACAGTGCATTCCTCGGACCCAACACTAGCATAAATTTCACTGCTAGTAAACCTATGATATAGAACTACAATCTGGATGGCACAACAGTTTACACTAAACCAAAGCCCAGATGTTCACCCTTTTCTCAGCACAGTCAGCAAAGCAGATGCAACCCTTAAATCCCAAGGAAACATATATCTGCACAGGCACATGTACGGAAGGACCACTCCAGGTTGGAACTTCTGTACAACATGGGAGTAGACTAGACTTCTGTATAAAAACAGTTTATGCTTGACTAAAACACATCCATGAATCAGCCTTGGTTCAAAAGATCCCCTGCAAGGAGACAAATCAAACACAGTGCATCTGAGTACTGGTGCTGACAGGAACAAAGGCTGCTTGACATCTCAGAAAAACATGATCCAGTCACTCCAAGTACCACTGGGAGATTCCTACACTTACTGACATGTCTTGTTTTCAGAAGAACTCTGAACTGGCACTTCCTTTTTAAGGTTTCTGGAATTAATGACTGCAGTGCAAATGATCTACTTCTTTAGAATAAGCATGCACAGCTGATGAATGCCTCATTTATTTACTGCTTCTGAGAAACCAATGTGGTAGGGCTTATTGTTTGTTTTTAATAAGAAAGGAAGTTCAAGAGTTCATCTTATATAATTAGGTTGTGTTCTAATGATCTGATTATATGTGAAATTTCTTGCCATCATGGCCAGATCCTGGGCTCATGGAAATGGGCATGACTCCATTTTCTCCAGTGGAGCTACATTAATTTACAGCTGCTCAGGATCAGGGCCTACCTGCCTGTTTCTGACATCTAGAATATGAATTCATACCCCTCTATGGCATCAAGAGTCACTAGACAAGCACAGCACACACCTAAATATTTATCATTTGAGACATTCTGCTGCAGTAATGTACCTCCTCCTGGGCCTCTCCCCTCTCATTACTCTTCCTATGCATTCCATCTAAATTCATATTTTCTTTCCATTTCTCTGGCTACATTTACATCTTGACTCTCTTCATTGCATTTCTGAAACAAAATTCTCTCTCTTTTTTTTTTTCCTAATCTTTTTTTCATGCCTTTAAAAACCTGTTGTCTTAAAAGAAAAAGTGAGCTAAATTTCTCTTCTTTTTTACTCCCTCTCTCCCAACACCTTCACTTTCCTTTTGTTCATGCCTGGAACCATGAACTCTTCTCACATTGCTCCTGAATATAGGAAGAGCCTCATAATCACTGTTAGAACTTAATAAAAGCAATAATACACTTATAACAATGCTAACAATATCACTAGACCGACACCAGTAAGAACAATACTACAGTCTAACACGAGTTGTATCATCTCTTCCTCTCATCCCCTTCCCTGCTCTCAGAAGGCTCAGAAGGAGCCACACCTGGAAGCCTTCCAGCTAGGAAGCCACATGACTTTGGAGTGCTCTTGGGGTAGGAACAAAAAGGTATGTGTTTGGAGACATTCACCTTTTCTACCTCCTGAGGTATCCTTAAGGCATTCTATGCAAATGAGTCAATGGTAAGTAGGGTAGCATGAGCTAAATTCTGTATTCAGGACCTGTATAAAAAGCAGATAATTAATCAAGGGGGAAAAAGAAAAAAAGGAAACTTTGCTTTTTTTCTATATATTATTCAGATAAAACCGAGCCTGAGGAAATTATTAGTGTGTGTCTAATCCCCACTACTTGAGCATACATGCCTGTGGTTGTATTCTGTTGCTAATCATGACAGTTTGGCCTTTTTTTGGGTTTTCTTTTTGCATAAATCAAAGAAGAAAGAAACATACCAATGGATCACTGATAAATAGAAATTTATCATTTACCTTGAAATAATTATAATCTGGTGGAAAATGTCATATTTTTCCTCTTTTCCCTTCAAAATTCAAATCCCTTTGCTACTGGGAATTTAATGCAGAGAAAAAAGAAAATAGCCACTGTTAGTGTATGACCCCACTGTATTTTTGTTCTTTGCCTTCAAAGGCAACCTGCCAGCTCACAAAGAGAACAAAGAAAGGTTACTTTTGCAAACTGTATTAAAAGCACTCAACAATAACAGCCCCAAACCACTACAGCTCCCAGTTGTCTTACTGCAGTATTTGGGGGCTATTACTGTAGCTTTTTATCAAATAAGGACCATTAGCAAACCTTGTTTTGAGTCTTATGTTGTGTTACCTTTACGTAGTACGTTTACTGCAACTGTGTGCCACAACTGTGTGCACAACTCCTTCTGACTTCAATCTGATTTTTTGGATACACAGGAGGTCAGAATTTTTCTATAAGCAGCAAAACAAAAAGAGGCAAAGCATGCCTGCTTGCACTGAAGTGGCAAAATCACGTTTGTCAAAGAGAGATGGACTTTAATTTGCCCCTGTAAGTTGTGATATGTGTTATTTTCCCACTGGAGAATCAAGTGTGCATCATTTTTCTCAGCTGCAATATGAGAAAATTGTAGTTCATGAAAACCTGGTAGGTATTAATGGGAAAAGGATACAATTTGACTTACAGTTCAAGTTATCTCTATTTTCCATTAACAGAAAGTGTTATGTTTTCAAATTAAAAATGGTCCCAAGCTGCAAAATTCAAGGTTTGTATCAACATTTTGTTCGATCTCATGTTCAAGGAACAAGTTGGAAATGAATCCCATGCTTAGGTTCAGCTCATTTTATATAGCCTCTGCTCATGGGCTCTAGCGCTTGAGGAGTCAGTGTCCAGTACCAGGAATTTGGTAAATGCTCATTACTTGTTAAGATAAGATTAGCAAGTCAGAATTAACAACTATTTTCTCTAGCTTGTCCAACATCCTGGATGCTTGAAGTAACTACCTAGCCAAATGCTCAGTACACATACACACATACACAAGTAGAATTACATGACAGCACCTTTTCTTGATGAATCACATACAAGCTTCCAAAGGGAAATAACTTTACAAGATGCAAATCCCTGATTTTCTGTATTTATAATAATGTATATACCACCTGCACTAGTAATATGACAATAGATAAAAGAAAGGAATTGCCTTTGAAGTCAAGCAATAATGTACACGTTTGCTATTTTTTGAAAAACCTTCATTTAAAGAAATGGAATTTCTCTGATTTTTGACCGATGCCACTGTCGCTATGGAATCCAGTTAGATATTTTTGTCTTGATAATGACTGCTAAGGATATACACACATGGCATTACACAAAGAATTAAGATGTATAATTCTTAATGAGAGCAATGTCTAATGCCTGAGAGTAGCAGGTTAGACATTAGGTCCCCATTAAGAATGAGCTTAATTTAAACCATTTGAACAGCCTCACTGAAATGGATCTCAAGTATAAGCAGATGCTTAAGTAAAATTTTGCATTAGGTCTTTACTCCTAGTTCACAGCAAATTTATTTAATTGACATTTTCTAAGAACTTGTATTAGAACTATATAGAGCCAAGCAATTAAAACAGACGTGATTACTTACATGCGGCCTTCCCTGTACATCCATTTTTTACACCTAATAATTGACGAGTCAACCTACAGCAAGTTTTTGTAAATCTTGTTTTATTAATGTCTTCTGTACTGAAATTTTTTCTTAACCCAGAAAGTATTTTGAAATATTGGTGGTCGTGGTGCTGCTATTGGGCCATCTCAGCCCACTAGCAACTCTGCACTCAAACTCTGTCCACACTTCTGCAGGTTTTCAAAGGAAACTAGTGTTACGCCTATCCCTGTCTTGACTTTGGTCTAAGTGCCTTCCCATTATACACATTTGCGACATGATGGATGTGCATCTTAGCACTGAACTGTAGACAATGGGAGAGCTATAAACATATAAAAGTAGCATTTCTGTTAAGACCCGGACAGTAAGCTTGTCCATCAGCCACAGAAAATGTAAGGCTTAACAAGACGTGTGGTACTCTGAGATAACGCATGCCTTGTGGGTGTTGTGAAGTATGAGGCAGAGGCAAATGCTTTTAGTGACCTGCCAGTGTTATCTTACAGTAACATACACACCTTGGGATATCCTATGAAATTATAAAATAGCCCCAAACTCACAGAAAACTAAATATATATTTTTTTAAATTTAACAACTAAACAAAAGAAATGAGGTGCATAATAATTAAAAGGCCAGTAAAGACCAAATAGCTTATGAAATATTTCATTTCTGGACTGCTGAGAAGAATAATAGGCAGGGTCACAGGTGAATGAAATAAAATATCATGTACATTCTTCATGTCATTCAAGCATAGCAATTTCCCCAAAAGGTTCTTCATTAAAACAAAAATGAAATAATGGAAGAGATAGTTTGGAAAGATTTTTTCTTTTTTTCACACACCTTAATATTTCTCAAGACACACTCCTATTTATAACTCTGACTCCTATTTATAACTCTGATTGGCATTTGGAATGCCATAGTTACTCTACTGGATCGTACCACAGACCTGTATAGACACAAATTTTGCAGCCTGTAGTTTAATTGATATAGATACCTGTAACTACAATAATCCAATGTTTCCAATAATCTGTACATCAAACAAAATTTAGCAGGTTCAAGTTTTCTAGAAAATATGGAATCCTTTTCTAAAGGATTCTTACAAACCAATCACTATTCAGTTCTTAAACAACTGCAGGTAATTTATCAATTTGCTCTGAAATCTTGCAACCCTGCATGATGTTTAGCAAGTATCAGGCACTACTCCAGATTTACAGTGTTTTGTCTCTTGCATTTGTGAAAAAGAGCCTGTTCAGTTATATGGGATTAAATACTAAGAGATATTAAACCAGCAAGTTCCAGTTCTCTCTTGCAGCAACCTTTCAAAAAGGCTGTTAACAACATTTCTCAACCATATTCTTTGAAAACAGAAAATCCTTCCTAATTTTGTTGGACAATCAATTACAGATAAAATAGATAGGAAACTTTTGTCCAGTTTTGTCCACAATGAACAACCAATGCCTGGCCTTTTTGTCCTATCTGTAAATAAATATTGTTTTTAGCTGGCATAACTGTCCAAATATTGATTGCAACTCAACTTTTAAAAATATCTCACCGGACGACTTGTCTTAATGTCCTCTTGAAGCAATTGGTTCCACATTAGTGAAGTATTTCACATTCAAGAGAGAGTTTCTCTTGTTTTTTCTGTGAGCAATGGTCGTATAAAATTCATATGCAGGACTAAAATATGGCTTTGATACAAAAACAGATGATTCAATGAATACCTTAACATTCAAACAGCATAACAGCAAGACTGCACATAGTAAGAATTTCTTAAAATCTTATTTTAGCTGTAAAGATACATTATAAATCCACCCTTGATACTTATGCAGTTATTTCATATGATATTATTTATTTCATAGTATATTTGCTGAAAAGTAGTATCTTGTTCAAGGGCAAGATCTCTGGAGAAAGGTACTATCTTTTACTGGACCAGTTGGTACAGCTAGAATACTGGGCGGGGCTTTGGGATAGATACAGTCGTCTTCAGCTTGATCCAAACCCCAAACTTCTCCCTTCTAGGAGAATGAAAGAAATTAAGAAAGCTTTTCTATGAGCATTAGCAATCAAGAAGACAGTTTTGCAGACATTTGTATAATAAGTTTGAGAGATGATACGGATTTTCTGATGTTTAATCAGGCTTGAGCTCATAATGCAGCTCAGGACATTTGAAAGGTCTCTCTCTCTCTCTTTCTCTTCTTCCCCACTAACTGTTCATGAAATTTGTGGAAATATATCTGGTAGCATACGGTTAAAATTGGCCCCACAGGTTGCCACATTACTACAGGGGTGTGAAAGATCAGCAAGGACACAGAAATAGTGCTATTGCATGAGACTTATTTCCGTACAAAATCAGGGTAAAAAAAAAAAGTGAGCTCGTCTCACACTCTCTGACAGGCTAAGTCTGCTGATAAAGAGGGAACAGGAACGTAGAGCAGATACATAGTGATGAGCACAGGGTAAGGACTTAGAGTAGAGAACAGAGTGACATGTCCCATTGTTAAACCTGCTCCTCTTTGTGCTCTCTATATCATTTTCTTCCGTGCTCCTGTAACTCTCTCTCCTTTCTTTCTGCTGTATGTTCTGAAAAGCAGAGAGATATCTTTTAAAAGCCCTCAATAGGTTTTTGGTAACCTATTTTATGTGATCATTAGCCTTCATTATGTTTCCATCATCTGATTTTCGCATTACTTAGCTGCTTCTTTTGCTCTCTGTGACTGTGAAAAAAGAAATGCACCTACATCCAGGCTAGCTTTTTGTATGCTAAACCAAAACTCTTTCAGTAGATTACTCTATGGGTGGTTTTTTTCTTTCTCACCCCCCTCCCTGTGGAAAGAAAACCTCATATTTTCCAACATTTTACTGCTTAAATATTTGAAACTTGTTATCATTGTGGTTGTTCTGCTTTGTTCCTTTTTTTCAAGAGCAATTATACCCTGAGGCACAGGACACAATAGGGGTTATAGCATTTTTGATGCAACGTAACTGGTGACTTATGTAACAAGACCATCCCCTCCCAGGCTTTGCTTCACTTTGTTTACCCCAGCAATACAATCCAGCATCTGATTTGCTTTCAGCACTGCAGCTGTATTTTAGTCCAAAGGCTTTAGGGACTTTTCTATAAACAACTCCCAGATCTCTCTCCCATTAAATAATCCCCATTCTGTTCTGGGAAGGATTTTTTTTTCTGTGAGTGCTGATTAGCAAGGTAGCGGAATAGAAGTTGTTTCCCTTCAACCTTCCTGCCGATTCATTTGCAGTAAGACTACAACACGGTGCTTGTGACACCACAACTATTTCCAAGAGAGAGAATTTTGATGTCATGAACAAACGTGAGCTCATGGACAAAAGCCATCAAGAAAAAGCCAGTTATAAAGAAGAAAGCTAAAAATAAGCTCTTCCTCATGCCATGATTAACTAGTGGTAAGCCATGAATCATCTGTGTCTATTGAATACTATGAGAGCTCAGAAGTTACGTAGACTCTCCCCCAGAGATGACAAAACAATTACATTTTAAAGGTATTTTTTTTATGGTTTCTTGATTGATCAGGCTGTATATATATGATATACTACTACACTGACTACAGCAGAGGGCATTGGCAAGCGATATAAGGGCAAACAGATTGACACATCAAACATAGCCCATTTACCATGCACATAAAATGCATAGTAAATAAATATCTAAGGACAGAGCTTTTGAACCGTTTCCATATCATGTGTGCAAAAGAGGGTACAAATACGTACTTCGTTTGTAGTTGACCCTGTAGTCACTACAATATCGTTGTTTTGTTAAAAAATGTGTGTAACCTTGTGGCTGCTGCCTTCCGGGTCCTGTTGTGCTTGTGGACTCCCAGGGAAGCAGGAGCTTGCTTGCTCCTCCGGCGCGTATGGATGAGGGGAGAGCTGCGGGAGCACGGAGTGGGACGGGGAGCGGGACCTGGCAGCTAGGACACGAATACAGGGTGGGACTCTCCCAAGAGGCACAGGGGACTCGCTCGCTTGAAGAAGGGAGAAAACCCACAGCTAAGTCTTCATAGAAAGGAGATGAGTTCTTAAAAATTCGGAGGGCTCTCTGGGAAGTTTGTTGCAGCCTGCAAGGCCACTAATAGTTGATGGGCTGGAAAGCGATATGGAAGTAATGGCGCACTTCTAATGACACACTGAAGGATTTAGCTTTTCCCAGACATTTTTGTTTAATGTCTTGGCCACCACCTTTTCTCTGTTTAAATTTATTACTTCATTCTAGTTCAGTATATCAGATATAAATACATATATGTATACAACGTATAGTGGTGGGTGTACATGTGTGTATACATATATATAGAGAGAGTATATGTAGTACCTGGTTTGGTATATTTTTAATAAAATCTACCTCCAGAGATGGAAAATTCTCTCCTGTTTTTTTTAGCATGCTTATTTTTAAGAAAAAGTGGGGCAGTTCAGCTTTATGGCTTCTATATGGAGGTCCAGCTGTAATAAACAGTAAGAATGCATTACTGCCTGGTTAGGGTAAATGCCTGCTGGGTTCAAAAGATAAATCAATTAGGATTTTTCCCTGTAATTACCATTTTATAATGATTAATCTTCACAGTGTTTGTCTTTCAATCTCCTTATGAGAATCACGTTTAAGTAAATAAATGAATTCTATTGAAACCAAACCTAATCACTGGGGAGAGGTTTTCATATCGTCTGAACAACACGAAGCCATCTATTAAAACTGACTTAACCTGTAGGATGATGCAGTCCCCTCTGGTGTGTGTTTGGGAAGGGGTTTGTGAAGGGGATCCTGCAGCTTCAAATGCAGCAGACACCTGAGATCCACCTGCAAAAAATTGAGAGTGAGACTCCCTGCAGCACATCTCACCCTGGGTCCAAAGCGTGTCTAGTTCTGTCTCCCACATCAGCTTCCCCATTTCAGTGATAGATGTCTTCAGAGATCCAAAGACTTACTGATGAGAGAGAAGTATGAGAGGAAGACCAGGCAAAAGAAAGACTTCAGCCTCCTGACTGTGCAGACAACCTCGCCCAACGTTTATCATTCTTTCAGAAGTGTAGCTGGGTTTCCCAGTAAAGGACTGTAAAAAGGTAGTACCTTCAAATGCTTTTCTATTCTACCATTTCTACACAAAGGAACAGTGTTGGTGTGTACTTCAGGCTAGATCCAGTAAAGGACTTGGGTGCACAGAACTTAAATGCTGCAGTATTTAATGTCCTAGAATGAAATACAGAAATTTGTGCACATACAGCAATTTGATTTCGGTGTTTCAGAGCAGCACAGAGCTTCTGGCAGGTAGATGTGTTGTTAGCTCACAGAGATTGTATAGCATCCACAAAAGGACTAGGTAGACTGACTATTAGAACTTAGGCCTACACAGAAATGAATAGGTGGTATTTTGCAGGCAGACACAAAGCAGAGAGTAAACAGCCAGTTTTTGCAGTGCAGATGTGACATGAGCAGAGTTCCCCGGGACACATGCTGGGAGCTGCTGTTCATCACCCCCAGCCAGGAGACTGCAGCAAGGTGCGAAAGTTTGCAAATGACACTGTGTTCTTTAGAGAGGCAAGGATGAAGGCTGATTGTGAAGAACTGTAGAAGGACCGTACAATACTGGATGATAAAGCGGCAGGTTAAATTGAGTATATATTCTGTGACTATTTGCCCTGATTCAGTACAAGATTTAGGGGGCATCAAATGAAGAGAGTAGGAATGAAGTTCAAAGCAGTGGATTGGAAGGAAGCAGTTCCTCACGCCATGCACAATACATCTGTGGACCTTATTGCCAAAGGATGTTATGCAAGCTAAAAATCTACACCTTTTCAAGAGAGCTTGGTCAAGTACATGGACGAGAAATCCAATGGAAATAATTACTGACACACTGGTGTCAGGAAGTATCCTTAGCTAACTGGAGTCTGAGAAGGTGTAAGAGACAGTATTATAGTTGCTTCTTCTGCCCCTACTCTTTCTAGGGATCTGCATATGGTTACTTCAGGCAACACCACACAGGCTTGGCGGACCCCAGACCTGGTGCAGCACAGCCATTGCCCCCCGCGGAGTGCAGAGTCCAGGCACGTGCCGGTGCTTGGCCCTGGGGCAGGGGCAAGAGGTGTTGCAGGGTCAGGCGGGACCCAGCGAGGCCGGATGAGTTGCCCAGGGTGGCACAGGCAGGAGCACAGTAATACTGGCTGGAATTCACTGTCACACAGATTTAGAATTGGATGTTATTGTGGTACTGGTACCAGGGCAACGGCGCTGGCACTGGTACCACCCACCACTGCTGCCAACGAGCTCTGGCAGTAGGAACTTGTTGGGGAGTAGAGCCAAAAATGAGACCCTAGTGCATATCGTGACAGCTATACCAGCTGACTGCAGGAGCTACAGTAAGCTGATCTACTCTGCAGCTTACTAAACTGCACTGAGGGGCATGTCAATGCCAGAAATAACTCAAAATGGGAAGCATTCCTCACTACTTTACAAATTCATTTGCACTAAACTGCATCTTCTATGATGCCCCTCCTGGAGGAGCAGCACAGGAACTCATTCTTCATATATGAGATGCTGACGACGTAAAAACAGGTCCGGCACAACATTAAGCAGTGAAAAACTATATACGGAATGAGAATTTAAAACCAAATTTAAAATTAGGGGCTTCAAAACCAGTTCTTTTCCCCAGTCTGTTACAAATTATACAGCCTTCAGTATCAGCTTAAAGAAACAGCAGTTCCTGACAGCAGTTAACCTCTTTTTTCATTACTGGGGCTCTTCCAGTTCCTCCAGATCAATAGCGCTCCTATGTATCTTTATAAATCTGAGTAGCAGATCCATTCTCATAAAGTTGACCCCATCTTGCTTTTCTGCTGAAAAGTGGAATCAAAAAGTATTTTAAGGGATATTTGAAACAGGGAGATTAAATTCTTTCTCAGTTACACCACGAACAAAAGCCAAAAAAGAATGCTACGTACCTTGGTACATTTTTTACCCTTTAAGTTTCTCAGATAACAGTTATTTTTGGCATTTCTTTTCACATTGCTTTTTGCAATCCTGAAAGTTTTTTAATGTGAATTGACTAGGTTAAAAGGTGCCTATATTTCATAACCTATTAAAAAACTAAACCCCTTTAGTTTACAAAACTGACATTGTTTTTACATATTGCAGTTTTACTTTTAGAAACAGCCTGGGTAATTAAATGAGGCAGTCCATGTCTGTTCCTCTTCCCAGTAAGTTTCAAATCAAATTTTTATTCAAGATCTTTTATACCAGCATAGAGCTGTTCCTTCTGTGCTGCAAGGACTAATGTGGAAATTAAAGGAAACAGTTTTTTCACTGATCAATGGATATTTTAAAAGAAAAAAAGCACAAGGGAATGTGGATATTAAGTTTATTTTCAGATTGATTTTACAACATTCATAATCTGAGCAAATTTAATCTGATAATTTAATTTTAAAATTTAGTTATAATTTATATTAGTATTTTCTATGTAAATACTTCTCAAGTGGAGGAAACTAGGCTGATGATGTATGTATGCCCTCTTGCCTTTCTAAATGTTTTGTAGAAACTTAGTCACAGTGGATAGAATAATAAAAAGCCTGTTTCCCAAGCTAGCTAACAGTTGTATATGTCATTAACTATAAATACAGGTAAATGTACTTCAGGTGAATGTAAGTTAACTACTCGGATAGTTAAGTAAAAATGCAAGTTGCTCCAGAATAATTTACAACTTGATTATTTCTTAGATAATGACAAGAAAACAAATGCAATACCTTGGTCTCCTTTTACTAGGAACATTAAAAAACCCCAGCATGTCTTTCCAAAGACAATAGAAGAGTTTTTCACAAGATACTGAAGCAGTCTGATGACATATACAGATTGGCAACTAAATTTGGTTTACTAGCAGGGCTTCTTTTATGAGTGGAAGCCACTATGTGGTGGTGTGCACCCCCCTGCCTCCCCCACTGAAGCCATAACCACCAGTGGGGGCTGTGATGGCTGCATCCAGCTTACTCTGGACTTTGGGGGATGGATGGCAAGATGGTAGCCATGGGCTGTCTGGAACAGTGAGCCAGATGTCTTGCTGGTATGCAAATATAAGTCAATCATCTTACTTTAGAAATAGTGGACAGCCCAGGGCCTGTTGAGCTCTCCTGCACAGCAGCAGGATGCACGCCAGGATCTGCCCTTGAGTAGGGACGACTCTCAAGGTTACTCCTCGAGGCTGAGCAATTCCTTGCCACAGGAGATTCTTGGTAAGTGATTAATAGCATGCTAAACTTTGTAATCTTAGCAAAGTGATATAACGGATTGACTGTGCATATATAGTCCTTTAGACATAAACTGTTGACTAAGTCTGGGACTAGGATTGGATCCAGCTGCACCTAGACTCCTCTCTGAGAAGGAGTTTAGAAAGCAAGGGGGTCCTTTCTGAACCTTGTGACTCAACGGGAGGGTCTCCCTGACAGTTTTGTCTACCCTGTCCTCTGTGCGGTAAATATCAAGTGTACCTTGCCATCGAGTCTTGTTAAACCACTGTTGCATTGACCATTGAACATTGTTAACTCACTGTTTTATACCAATAAAGCATATCGTTGCTCCTCTCTTATGAGAGAAGTGCATCACTCTAACCGTGACACATCATGACGGCTATGTCCATTTTTGGAGCTATAGGTTTCCTTCTGTGAGTAAAGCATCCATGGAAGAATTATTATGATTATGATTATAACTACTACTACAACAACAACTGTTATTATTAAATCTGTTGAAAGAACAATGCTCTAACATCAGTTGTTGAACTAGTACCTTGATAATAATCTCCAAGGTAGCTAACAGTAATCTGAAACACCCATATCATTGCTATCTAAGAAGTGGAAACTACAGGAACACTGACTTCTCATTCTGGTTCTGCTTTTAACGCACTGTGCTGTCTCCAGCAAGTCACAGCTCCTGAAATGTATCCCTTGCATTTTTGAATGATTGCGAGAAGTAATTCAGAAACTTCTGAAACGTGCAAACCGAAACCCCGCGTTTGGCTTGTCAGAGGATGGATCCCTTTCACTTCTACCCACGGGACTGGCACTCGGTCCCCTTTTTCCAGGCATTTCTATCACTCTGCCCATAAAAATGTGAATATTCCAGCAAGGGACCCGTGGGTCGAAGCACTTGCTAACGCTTGGGAGACAGAGCTGAGCACTGCAGATGTTGGGAAGCGCACCTGAGCATCTGCACTCTGCCGAGAGCCGAGCGGGCAGAACCTGCCTCCACCCTGCACAGCTCAGCTGCACGGGGGCTGTCTGAGGCTTCCAGAAAATGGACACACAGACACCTCCTGGTTAGGGTGATCTGGAGGGTGCGATTACTTACCAGCTTTTATAAGAAAGCTGTAACTAGCAACAAAACGGAACCAGCTGTAACCTAGGAAACTGCTGTGAAATAACCACAGCACATGCGAGCACAACTGCTGCCCGAGTTACATCTGCAACAGGCGTAAACATCTGAAAATTGCCCTATAAGCTACCAAAAAACCTGTGGCTTCTCACTAACAGGCTTTTAAAGGGGCTATATAACACAACTAGGAGCTTGGCCCACGGCTGCTCAGCAGAGAGCAGGAGAAATGGGGGGCTTTGCTGTCTTCCGAGACCGGGGCTCCAGTGGAAACATGACAGCAGCTCTACATCAGGGCCGTGGACATATTTTCAGCTTACCTGTGAGGTTTACAAGCAGTTATTCAAAATTTATATTACAAGGTATGCACTCCATAAAACTTTAGAAAAAGCCCTTGACCCAGAAAGAACATGTTAAACAAAATAGCTGTAAGAGGAGAATGGTATACACAGGCTGCATGCAAAGGAAAGGTAGGTAATACAGTTTGGACACCTTTAAGCAGGTTTCCTCACTTTCAGATAGCTGAGTTTTTTGCATATGTAATTAACTCTGAATTTCAAAGCTTTAGGATGTTCACTGGGAGCCTCCCCGTTCCTGCAATTTCTGGATTTGACAGGCTCTGCCACCTAACTACTTGTCTCAGGGGTCCTGTTAACCTCAACAGAAGCTTCAAAAAATTGGAAAGCATTTCCCAGCACTCAGACTCAGTACCTTTTGGTTACAAACATCCCAATGCCCAAGATCAGGAAACCTGTAAATTCTTCAATGTCATCAAGCAATTCTGGACCTACATACTTCTGCCACGTGCAACCTCCATTCCACAGTTAATCTTTATTTGACACCTACATTTCCTAACCAGAAAAAGCCTTTTGTAAATACACAAAATGCAGGCAACTTCACTTATTCTGAGCAGTGCTCTTCATACAAATACTCTCTTTGTTTTCAATGGTGTCATTTTTGAAGTAACATACTGTCGAATGTGATTATTTCTTCTATTCGATCACCAGGAACAGATCCTATGATTGCCTATCACACAATAATACAGCAGAGGACCAGAATCTGTATTTTAATTTGAAAAGCCATTCCTTTCATGCTTTTATCAGTCTCTTTTCCCTTCTTCCTGAAGTGGAAAATACCAGTGTCCTAACTGTGCAGACATTTATTTGAAATATATAAACCACAGAAATTTGGAGTTACAATGACTGCAAGCAGAAAATCAGACATCAAAGATTTCCTACAACCAAGTGAAGCATAGGCCTTTATGAGACTCAGCAAAACTTGGATCTGGATTTAAACTTCTGCTTTAGGGTTATCATAAGAGGCCCTAGATTTTAATACTTAGTAATGTAATAAACTGCAGAATGCTGAATATTATTGGGAACACCTAGTACATACAAACATGGCACATGAACATTGTTGGGAATACATAGCTCTGGGATACATGGTACATTTAATTACTGCATTTGCTGTACTTTTTGAACTGTGGTAGGAAAACGGATCAAACAACAGGCAAAAGGAGTTGAGTTGTTCCAGACTATTTCCTTAAACAGCTTTCATACTGTACTACAAGAGAACAGGGAATTGTTTGAATAAGGATTTTATATACATATATAGCTTCATGGTAATTTTTTTCAGATGAAGCTCAAGGCTGATTATGTATGAAAGGCAAATTATTCTCTCACCCAACAGAGGATGGTCTCTGCAGATCAGAATATCAACAGAGAACTGTGGTAAAATTCTTTAGTTGTCAAAGACTACATTATGCATGGGCTGTAAATGAATGGATTTTGGTTCTAAATACAGACACTCTTCCCATTCACAGAAAATTAAACTTAGTCCAACAAGGAGAAATATCAAGGATCCACTTTCTTTCTAAAATTATCTGACAGCTCACTGTTTAATGACATACAGCCTCTCATTCCTCAGAAAACCTGTGAAAGCCACAGCTGCTGTGTCACCTCATTTTTACTAATGGACTGTTCACATAATTAATAAAACCATATGGATGGACCAGGCTTTATCAGAAACAACATCAGCATACACAAAACCTTGCATCCTGCTCACTTATGATACATCGCCAATGACTGTGACTAAGAAGACAAGAGTACATATTAGCTATGCCTGTGCAGCTGAGTCAAGGCTGTATAGGCTAATATGACTTTTTCTTAACTTCTGATTTCCGAGCTCTTTATCCACAATATTTTTGTAATAGATTTTGAAAAGGAACTTATCTATAGAAAAACTAATGCCATTTCAGGGATAATTTACAGGTCTTAATTATGATTTCTTACTCTTCTGAGGCTATACGGTATCAAGAGAGCTTAGCTGTAAGTGTTGAGGACCACAGGTAAAATAATATGAAGAAATAATGTCTAAAATGAATCTTCTTGTACATATAAAGGAAACAGTTGCATTGTTTATCAAGCTGTATTTGTGACCAGAAGTGCCTCATGGATTCAGCACACGGCTCTATTCAAATGTCAGTGCCACATACTAGCTACTTTTGTCATCAGTGTTTTTCACCTATCATTTGACCGAAGGCTTTCAAGCAATGCAGTCCAAATGCAGTCCCTCTCAAAATGGCCATGTCTCTCCACTGTTGTAGCCAGCTACTGGTTGTAGCAAGATTTCCTGTTGCGGTCCGAGATCACTTCCCATCTCAAAACACAATTCTGCCTATTGGCTCACATAAAGGAAAGAAAAACGTATCTCTACTAACATGGAAACGTCCTGCTTTGCTTTGTAAAATTCACACGCCTTTTACAACGGATACTTCAGACTGCTTGCAACTTAGATGCAAAACCTGAGGTGCCAGCCACTGGCAGCAGGGAATGTCCTCACCTTCCAATGCTCTAAACTTGGATCAACTTTCAAAGGAAAACTCTGTTCTCTGAAATGTCAGGTTATGCAAAATGCAGATTGAAGAAAAAATAATAGCAGCTGATCTGAATGAAGAGGAAGAGATCCTCCTTCATGACACTCATTTCTACTTCTGCTTATCAGTTTCTGTCTCTGTTCTCAGCGATGTGTTTGTCCACATGCTGGACTGATTCTGCAGCGTTTCCTATGCCAGTCCTGCCCAGCAGGGAGATGTCAAGGTGACCCTGTCTAGACAGGGCTGTTGGGCAGCCGGGAGCTGCTGTCTCCCCACAAGGCTTGGTCAAACTCCCTTACAAGACATTTAATAAGGGTGAAAGCAGATGACAAGAACTTTTCTTTTTGCCTCTGGCTTTTCTTGGCCGAGGGCAGCCCTTGAATTTACAAGGGCACCAGCTGCTAGAAAGGCTTAAAGAGAGGCAGAGCTGAAGAAGGAAGCTCCCCAGAAGGTGAACGCGGCCCTGGGCACAGCTGGGGAACAGACAGACATGTTGCTGAGCATATGTCTAGGTCACAAATTTGAAATACCAGGATTTCAGTTTCCCTTGGAGGAACTCTGAACCCAGAGGGAAGGTCTCCAGCTGAACTACAGTCCCCGCTCCCCTCCCCCAAAAAAGAAACAAAACAATGCTCCCCCTGCCAAGGGTAAGGAAAAAAAAAAAGAGAGAAAAATGGAGGGGATGAAGTTTTCCCTAGTCACTAAAGACTGACAGTGTAGTCCTACCGCCACAGCCAACTAAAGACAAAGTCCAGGTATCCCTGGCTGGCAGAAGTTGCTATAAGAATGGCCAAATTCAATGTCCTCCTTCACTTTGTAGCACATCTTTACCTTCATACACAGGAAAATCCTGTGCCCAACACAGCTCCAAGTATGACGAAAGTAAAGAATTTAGTTTGGAAAAGGTTGTGTTGGCTCACAGGATGTCTGCCGAGGCAGTGTGCAATCTGTGTGTCTCTTTTTATACTCTTGACACCAGAGGAGAATGGAATGAGGGAAATTACATCTGAAGGAGCAAATGTAGGGGTTTTGAGTCACCACCCAGAAGCATCTTTTTATAGATGAAAACTGCAATCGTTTTGACAAGCAAAGTGTAGCTGGGTGTTTTTTGTATAATTTGACTTATCTGGGTTTGCTTTTTATAGATCCCTTTCCTGCCCACAATGGCAATTTCCTGTTTACTGCCTTTTCCAAGTAAGACATTATTTGTTTCCATTCGTAATTAAGACGTTAAAAATTACAGCAGTGTTCAGTCATAAAAGCTGACTACAGTTACAAGCTTTACTAGTAGAGTTGTTTGGTTCTTACAGACAATGGGGGAGAGAGAGAGAGAGAAAGGAAAAACATTTCTTTGTTGCATCACAGCAAATATGTTCTCCAGAAGTAAAATAACCATGAATTTCTAAATTCTGACTTTTGTATTAGAAGTCATTTCCATTTACAATGGAATGGGAATTGTTACTTGGATCTCTTTATTGCTAAAGAGTCAAATGTGTTCTGCAAATATTTCTGTGAAATATGACACACAATTTGTTTTTGTGAACATTAGCACAAATAAAACTTGACAGAATTACATGTTTGCCATGGGAAAGTGAGCAAGCACAAAACATAGTTAAGCTCAAACAGTATTCACTTTAAAATTGAGTTACATTTTTGAACAAAAAGGTTTGTATAATATTACAGTTCCAATATGAAAGAACACCTCTACCATAAAAATTTGCCTTCTACGTCGGGCAATAATTAACAAACTCAGCTGTGGAATATTTGCAATATTTTTAATGCTGTTACATAAGTCAGCATTCATTCACAGAGAATAAGGTAGAAAACAATCAGACTGTACAATGCACTGCTTTGCTAGGCTAAGTATATTGTGTCTAACACTACTGGTTATGTAAGTGCAATGTTTGTATTATCATTTGTGAAAATATTTGATTCAGTAATTGTGCAAATATAATAACTGTTTTTGAAAAGCTATAGTATGCACAAGGTTTTCCAATCTTAGTCCAATTTGGTTTTGTCTGGCTTCAGTTTTCAGACACTGGTTCTTGTTAAACTCTGACATTAGGTGTTAAAATTTTCTGATGGATTAGAATATCCATTAGCACCTTCCCCAGGAAGGGGATCAATCACCCCTCAGTCTCTTCTGTTTACTTAAATGAATTGAGCAGTCTCACTTTTTAAGGCATTTTCTCCAGTTCTAGAATAAATTCTGTGGCTCTTATCTGATCCTCCTCAAATTTTCAATTGTCCTCACCTCTAAGGATCACCTGTCCTTGTTGCACCATCCTGGGAGTGCATGGGTAGTTGCATGGCCCTTAGGACCCACAGATCCTTGTCAAGGTCACTGCTTTCTTAAAAGTAGTCCTGTATTTGGGAAGTAGATGCACAGCTGTATCTCTATATTAAAGTGCATTTTGGTTGTGATCTCAGTTGCTGAGAATGACTGCATCTTTGTTTATAGTTCCCACCAGTCTTTGTGTCATCCACAAGTTCTATGATGGGTCATTTCCATTCACCTCCAGATCATTGATTAAAATGTGGCTTTGTACCAATGTCTATGAAAGTCCAATGAAATCACTCCCATCCAGGATAATTTCTCATTGGCAGCAGCTTTTTGACATCTGTTCAGTATGCTAGAATGTCATAAGTTATGAAGTCAAACCTCTTGCAATAAATCATTCTGTATCGTTTCTACCCAATTATATTCATCAACCAAATACGTCATTATGTCTGAGATTTAAATCAAGTTTGTTGACAAGATCTTCTCTTTATAAAGTCATGCTGTCTGAAATTGATTACTTTCTTGCCCTTTAAGTCTTTGTTGATTTCATTTCATCGGCAATTTCTTGTTTTTGTCAGGCATAGGTGTCAGGCTAACCAGCATACAGTTACCTGGGACATCTTGCTTGACATTTTTAATAGGGAAAAGATACTATATACTGCAACAACAGCTAGCACTTCATCACTCTTGTTATTTCATTTTACCAGAACTTCCTCTGTTCCAAGATTTATTAGAAAGAGCGTCAGCAGACTTTAGATCTCCTTATCTATCTCTTTCAGGACTTCTGAATACATATTATCAAATCTACTTATTTAGAAATATTTCTGCCAAGTACACATTTCTGCAGTCCTTCCAAGTTAGTAAAAGGCTGGAAAGTCTGCAAGTGAAATAAAATGCCTTATGCTACTTTCTTCCAAATTCAGAGCTAAATTACTTATGGTGCACTATTGATAATTTTGCTAACTAGATCTAAAGGAGAGACTACCAAACTTAGGCTTTCTTTAACAATGGATATACTCATCTTTGTTATTCTTATCTTCTTCAATTTATCATATTTCTATAGGAAAAATATATTTATTTAGCTCAATCTTTAATTTCATTTATTGATTTTCTATACTTGACAAATTCTAATTGATATTAATGATTATCTATTTTTCCTTCATCCTATTAGTTATATTCTGCTTTCTATCTCTGTTTTATGTCTGTTTTAGACAAACTATAAGCCAAAGCTGCCTTTTACCATGTATCTACTATGGTCGATAATGTTTCCTGAATAATCATTACTATCCATTAATCCATCTCTAAGAGTTCATTTTTCATTTCAAGAACACTATTTATGTAATATTTATATTTATATTGGAAAACATATAATACCTGTGCTGCAAATTTAGCAACCATATTTTGTAAAAATACTCCTTTTTTATTGTGCTCAAGTGAACACATGATACATTGTGTACCATCTAATGTTTATGTAAGCAGTCGTGCTTGCAAAACCTTACAGAATAAAGTGCCTTAGAAGGCAGGACAAGCCTGGTGGGTTTAGCCAATGTAGGCCTGTGCATTTCAATATTATGATCAGTCTATGACTGCCTGCTGTCATTTCCAAAATATTCATAAACCAACTTCCTTACAAAAATCTCTTACAATTCAGTTAGAATGGTTTTCTTCTTTTGTCTTCCTAATTCAGCCTCGTTGTAACTTCCATGAAGAACTTAAGCAATATACCAGTTATTGTCAGGACAACAGGCTGAGAAATCTAGTTAATACCTTATTCCCAATTAATGAAGGTATGTGGAATTTATTAAAACTGCTGAGCATAGAGATAAAATTATTTATAAAGAAATTTAACTGTATCTTTGCTGGAGATGGTGAGGGTTTGAGCTAGACCTGCAGCTGGATTTGAACTGAGGGTACTATAACATTGAGTTTGGGCTTCCTGAGATGAGACAGAGCACACACATAACTTGGCACCTCCAGAACAGAGTTTAAAGCTGACTCTTAGCATAGGGAACCGTGGCTGCCATCACTCCTCCATTTTAAACCCTACTCTCTAGTGAAGAGGACAAATGCAACTGCATATTTCCTTCTGGGTATACTACTTTTTACATGGCTATCGAATATGAATTCTGGTAAAATACTTCCATTAGTTTTATGGATGACAATAAGACCACATATTGAAGTATTTCCCTATTTCTGCAGGTGGCTTACGGTCCTCAGGAGCATTTGTTCTCATTGATCATCTTTCCAGCTATCCATGACCATACAGAAATCAATGACAGGATTGCAACTCCCCATCAAAATCCTCGCAGGTCCTTGGTGATTAAGTCCCATTTTTTGAGACTCCTTGAACAGACCACAAACAACTACAAAATCATGTAACAGTAGCCTCTGGAGCTATGTGAACTGTGCCTGCACAAGGTATAGGGATCAGTAAGGAGCAGTCTGCACTGGCAGAGGGGTGGACTGCATGGCATCTCCCCACTCTGCCATTTCAGAGGCTCTGCAATTTATTAAACAATCAGTGGTTAAAACAATCAGTCAGTGAGTGTGAGAACTATTGAGTGCTTATGTATACCTAACAGGACTCATCTACCAGGAAATGAGATTTTTTTTCTTGATTTTGTAAGGCATTTTGATGTGCAAGGTTTATAGTCAGTGACCCATGATCACAAGCCATGTATCTCAGAATCAGTGCAGCTTCAGAACAATTTTGCTTCCATTTTTGCTGCTTGAGATACCATGCACGGTGAGGGTAGTTCATCACAGCATATTTCGATAAAGCGTCAAAACCGTTTTTAGTCTTGGATGGGACAGCACACTATAAACTTAACTGTAATTATGAAAAGAAAAAGTGCTTGCCATGGCTCTACCACAGTGCCACGCATGAGGGAAGGTACTGAGACTGGCACTGCGTCGCTGTACTTCATTAACCTGTCCCACATCTTAATCCAGACTGAACTAAGCCCTGCAGTTGATTGCTTTCTACAATCTATGCTAATTTGTGTAGCTAGCAATTTGTGCGGCTCTCTAGCACTGCTACTTTAGAAACAGAATGTGATCCAGCAACTCGGTTTTCCTCCTCCCATTGCTATGCAAGGTCCATATAGCAAGCAGAGAAAATCAAGCAGGGCAGGTTGTTTCTCTTTTAATCAATTGCAACGGCATGCAGGACAGACAATAATCCTTCTGCACACTGTGTTTAAAGGAAATTAAAGCTTTCTGAAGGAAGAAAAATATATACACTTACCAACTGAATTTCAAGGATTATAATTATCCACAGTTCTATGCAAGTGAGGTTAAAAAAAGAATCTCCCTTTAGTTTTAACAAGATCTAAAGGTGAAAACAATCTATGACTGAAATTTACTGCATAAAATGTGCTCCATCAGTTTCCTTCTATTTTTTTAATCACAGATTGCTTAACAATATCCTGTATTTCCTAATCAGAGGAGCACAATCTTCAGGCTGAGCATTTTTATTTTCCAAGTTATGCCATTGAGATCGAAACAGCAGAATGTGAGTACAGTAGTCTAGCAATTGACCTGCTTGGAACTGTAAAATACATCTGAGACCAATGACAATTTGACCAGTATCAAAAACAGTAAACAAGTGAAAATAAAGAACATCAAAATAAGTTTTTTGCTTCTTGTTTCAGTTTTGAACAACTTCAAGCTACATGGAAGGCCCCTAAAATAAGTTTCATTTGCAAGCTGCTTATATGTGTGGTATCTGAGTTTCAAAATTCTCAGTTTTGAGTTTTTTTGGATGAAAGCATATCTCCAATTAAACTAAATACACACATTTGTCACTTTATGAGTGAAAACAATGAAAGAACTTAAAGGTTCTGACTACATTCCTTGGGAAAAACATTCTTACACAGCCACTCTCTAACGCTGCATGTTAGGTCCCCACACTAATGCAACTAGACTTTTGTGCACTATCAATTTGTTCTCTAGGAAGAAATCACAATTTGGAAGGCATAGGACAGATTAATGATTCCCCCAGCTACTTAAACTACTGGATTTTGCCTATGATGCTGTTTAAATTTAGCATCTTATTAAATTAAGTCTCTGAGAGATGAAGTGACAGCTAGAAAGTCCTTGATACATCAGAAGTAGTGGTGTACCAGGAAAAGCCTTGACAGCACTAATGTTCTTGGTAATATGAGAATCTTTAATTTACAGCCACCTTGCATAGGTTTGGTTTGGTTTGATGCCCTCAACTGAGAAAAGATGCCCCCGAAACTGCAATCTCATTTTATTAATTTCACAGTTTTCTGAGTTCAGTGTCAAGCTAGGATTTTCTTAAGGCATTTGAACACTTGTCTAAGAGTATTATCTTAGTCTTGCTGTGCTGTCCTATATACTAAGATGTCCATACTAAAACTGATATCATAAGAAAGCTTCTGCTTACGCATGCAATAAAGGTAACACTCTGTCTCCATCATGAAGAATGTGCAAATTTCTGCTTCAAAGAAACCCCAAATAAGTCCAAGATGTGTTCCTTAAAGTTGATCTGTATTGCTGCAGATGTACTCAAGACTGGAAACAACTTTGGGAAGAGATATTACACTATGAAAATTAATATCTAATTTTTGGTATTGCTAAAGTAATTAAAATGCTCTGAGTTGCAAGCCAAGGATGCCTTTCAGCTGTTCCCCAAACTGTGGTTTCCCCCAGGGTTATATTTAAGAGATACAGACATGTTGTTTTTGCAGTCTCCTCAGTTTCCAGGACCACTTCAGAATATTTTCTTTGCAAAGTATGAGAGCTCTAGTTGGAGGTCACTCCCCCTCTTTATTTTGGCCTTCATTAGTTGAAAGGTAAAGTTGTCCTTTTCTTCTTAGCCCAGTCCAAAAATGTGTGTGGGTAGATAGAAATTAATTCAATACTGGTTTCATATTTTTCTCTTAGCTGTAATAGGGTTTAATAAAGATCTCTTTATAAGGTATTTGGAACATGGTTTAAAGTGATTTATTTGTAAGTCTTACAGAGCGGACATTTCTTTGAAAGGTGTTCCCACTGAGAAAGAAGAGTAGAAGAAACAACTTAAAATGGGCACAGTGAAGCTGTGTAACATGCCAGGAATTCAAAGTCATCTGATTTCTATAAGGAGAGCATTATCCATTCAAATACTTTTTTGTTTCGTGGTCTATTGTGTACATGCTCCCATATGGTCAACTTATTTGATCATTATTTCTTAATTATAGCAAAAATAGGATGAACTAAACAAAACTAAAGAGTTCTGGCATAAGCACTGACCTGAGCTGTTTATTTACTTTTTCTAGCAAAATATATCCACATCTGCCACTTCTTCCACAGGAATGTCATTTTGCAGGCTGACAGATTTGCTGATGACATCACTATGCTATATAGAAAAAGGTAACAAAGGCGTCCTGCCAAAACCTGTAAGAGTTTATCACTGCTCTGTTTCATTTTGCAGGTTTGCATATGTTGGACTTCAGTAATTTTCATTTGGCAGACATACCATGAACTTTAAATCTTATAAAGGCTGCCAAGAGGGCTGCATCTTTTATATAAAGTTTATGTAGCTAAACTATTGATTAACTGAAGTCTCAACATTTCTTGAAGATTTTTGAAATGTTTTCTCACTAAGGCACTTCTAAGTGAAGGTGACAAACAAATTACTCTCAATTGCGTTTGGTATTTTTGATACTAGATTTCCAGTTTCACAGAGGATTTACAGGTCCCAGCAAGTGGCAAAACCCATCCATCATCCCATCATCCTAAAGGGTCACTGCTGGTAGCTCCGAATTCCTCTCTTCCAAATTCAGTGTTTTGACATGGGCTAAAATCATGGGCGATGCTTTGCAATTGCTGCAGTCTTGAATGGTTGAATCAGGCAGCGCTTCCTAAGTGTCATGAACCTTGGTCCCAGCACAATAGAGAACACTTTCTCCTTCTCCCTCCTTTTGAATCAAATATATTAAAAGCAACTAAGACTCTCCTAAAGCAATCTGTTTTCTTCCCAAATGGTGCACTAAGTTTTTAGCATCTGACATGTCAAGAATGTGAAAAACATAAATGCCTCATACTTTCACCAGCATATCTAAGAAAAGCAGACAGAAAATATAGCTGGAGGGTTTGGGTGGAGTAGACAGACCCTGTGTGACTCTGGCTGACTTTAATATCTAACAGATGGGGCTCCATATCACTAGATGCTTCTGTGGTTCAGCATTGATTCTGAAAGAATACACTTCTTACTGCAGCCTTGAAGGTCTTTAATTTACTGTGTTTTTTTAAGTGTGTTGAACTATAGGTGCATTTGATTGTTTAGGGATATTTTTCCATTGGTCTGAAGGGCTGTCTTTTAATTTCCAACAGTTATTTTTCTAGCCCCAAGCACAGCATGCACTATAATAAATAGAAGATGTAGTAGTAGTAGTAATAATGCTCTGAAGATGCACTGCAGCACCGACCTCTCTTCCAAAGACTAAAGAACACCATGAAATTACTGCTTATGCTACATTTAGTCATCAAAGCCTCCTACCACAACTAGAGCCCTTAAAAGGTGAAAACCAAAAAAGGAGCCATTCTGTGCATCTAGCATTTTTCCTACATCACTTAAAGAGATCTCTTCCACAATGTAAGGCTCTTGCTTCCTCAAAACTTGGTTTAAGACACCCAATATAGCAGTAAAAAAGAGGGCATTAGCTTTTCTGTAGAAGTGCTTGCCATGTCTCCAAATATTAGTGATGGAGTAGCACTCTTCGAGCCTGACATGGCATAATAAGACATGAAAAAGGCTGCTTCTGTTAACATTGATTCAGAATCTGATAATGAACACGTAAAAAGTGGTTTAACTCTGATCCACATGTCTGTGGGCAACTGGATTCTCAGATCATTGCAACAGTTACATATTTTGCTTTGAAAAAATGCTAGAATATTTCCATTCAAGAAATATTTGTCATATCTGCATTGACATGTATCTGATTATTGTATCCTGGGAATATTAAAATAAAAATCAATGTTTCATCCCAATCTGTGTGAGAACAGCAATATAGAGTTGGATTCTTTCGCAAGATGGAAAACCTGAATTCTTTTCAGCATGATTCTTTATCAACGGACTCATTTACTCTCATTTGCTCTCTTAATGCTGATAGAAACTTTCTTCCAAGGCATAGTGTTGAAAAAACATTCTCCTTCATCTTAGTTACATTGCTCCCAATATTCTTTTAAACATACATATCTCTTTTTCATGTTTGATACCTTATCCCAGAGATAATTATTCAGCTATTCAGGTTGGTTCTCTGATGGACTGAAACAAAGCAACATCATTACTAGTACTAAAAGAAAAAAATACAACTGTGATTTTGCTTTGGGTGGTTTATCAGGCTCTTTTTCGTGCTGCTGGGAGCCTCAAAATATCCCAGACTAGTCCATTAGTGCTAAAAATATTTTCTTCCTTGATCTTCACTAACTGTATGCAGAATAACTTTGAAGTCATTGTTAAAATAAGTCATCAACAGGATAATGAACTGAACTCCTCATTTCTTCCCACCAGAGTCAACCTCCCTGACTGTATTCTTTTTCTGAGGTACAGTTGCTGACACAAGGATATTTGCATTCTCGTAGTCTTCTTTCTCAAACGAATAGGATGTATTTCATCCACCAAAGAACCTTTTCCCCTAGAAAGGCTGATAGAAATGGTTTCACTACAACCCTTGTGTGTTTAAAGACCTACTCATGAAGTCACTCTCCGTTTTTTCTTACTAAAATATTGAATAGGTATGCAAACACTGCAACTGCTAATAGGAGTTGCAGCTTACCCTAAAGAGACCACCTCCCTCATGTAAGAATTTTGTGCCTATATAGTTTCAAAACTGTGTCTATAAATTCATACATATGCTGAGCTGAAACCTGTAAAGAGGAATAAGAATGTCCTAAACTACAAAACATCTCATGTTCTGCAGCTCCCTTTTTAGGAATTCCTTAGTGGGAAAGTCTACAGGAAAACCCTACAGGCTTGGAAATGAGCTTGGGAGGTCAGCGACTGGTATTGTTGATGGATTAACTGAGAATTAATGAAGTTCTACTATATCTTAAGATGCTTAAAAAGGCATTTTAAGCTTAACCTGACCCAATTAAATATACTTATTTACCACATATATATTATTCCACATAACTCCTTTTAAAGCATCACGTTTGAGCCACATATCTATTTTATTTAGATTCTGTTTTTTAATCCAACCTCTCTGTGGCACTGCAAGCTCAACATAAAGCACCCTCAGTGTTTTCCGAGTTGTTTGGAATACCTAAGTAGAAAACTGTTTTCTTTGTCTCTTTATCACAATAACATCTTTAAAAAATTATGACATCTCTATATAGCTTAGCAAAAGAAGTACTTGGCGGGGGTAGCAGGGACTCAGTTGTTATTTCCAGCTAATGCTTCCTCCTGATACAATCCCACCATTTTGATAAGAACAATGTTATTCTATCTAGAATAACCTATTGTGCCCATTGCATTACAGCTGAGAAATTAAACTTTTTCTACTGCTGGAATCTAAACAGATGTGATCTAGCTTGTCTAGGTATTACACACAGAAATAAAACTTAGTATCGTACAACAGCCTATTACAGAGATAAAATGGTGCAATCCTGATAAAGTTATAGAAAAGAAAAAGAAACATTTCATTGTGAGAGTGTTTTGTGGATAACAAGCAATAAAGCAACATTTATTTTGTGTGCTATAATTAATGGATGGTGCAGACTGCAGTTTTGTATTTTTTAGCTCTATGTCATCTCTAACTGTCCTTTGTTTTTTTACTGTGCAATCAGCTCCTTCCTTGAGATTCTCTTTCTCTTTTTTAATTTCTTTTTTAACTAAGTTTGGTTTCCAGTATATGGCTGGCCTCTACTTTTCTTTGGAAACCTATGCCATGATCAGCTCAAATAGCATTTTTACGAAGGTACCATTTTAAAGACGGCTACACTGTACAACCATGCATCTAACCTGCACCTGAAACAATCCACTCTTATTTAAAAATATTATGACTTTGAAAGGCACCCTTGGATAAGCTGCATTTTCAGAGAAGCTGTAAAAAACGAGGAGCAGAGAGGGCTGGGTAGAGCAAGAAAGTTCTGGGAGATCAGGAACTGTGAGGACACGGAAGAAGAGCTCAAGGGTAAACTCCACCTATATTACTTGCATTGCTGATGAATCACAGGTGTTTCTTTTTTTTTTCCTTATTGCTTGTTTTTAGGGGGCAGCACATGGACAATGCCTATGAAAATGTAATACTTGATGGATTTTTGCTGACTGCCATGCTCTAGACCAATTTAAGGATACAACTTAAAAATACATTTCAAAATGTGTATTTTGAAGTATTACCTAGTGGATTTAGTAAACAGGCATGAATGTGTATACTCCTCTCTTCTGTTTCACTTGGAACAGCTTGTGAGGTAAATTGACTGAGACAGATTTATATATTCAGGTCTGAGGAGAAATTCACTACTGCAGGAAAAATCCCAAGTGTCTGAGATACCTTAGGAGTTTAGGTTTCAGGTAAACACAAACAAGACAATCAGAAGAAAATAAATCACATACAGAGAGCTCTGAATATGAAATCTGGGAGAACATGCCCCTGAAGTGGAAGGCAAATACTTGAGAGTGCGGGGACCAAATGGGAAGGGTGACCCTTCTTACACTGTGGCAACACTGGCCACTGCTGAGGAGCTGCACGATCCCGAGCTCACAGTTGAAGACTGCACATTCATGGACAGTGATGACAACCTATGGCACTCCTATCTGAATTAATAACAGCAGCACCAGCTTTCTTCTTCTAGATTGTTCATCTAACAGAAGAAAGTGGAGGTGACAGCTTAAATACAAAACCTGTTAAACTCACTATATTGGACAAGTAACAAACAATTATTGATACTTCAACCTCTTCAACAGAATATTCTGCTAACATGGCAGAGCATTAAAACACACATTTTTATTCCTAACATAAATTGTTGACTACTTCTTATTCCTACTTGCTGCTCATCTCAAACATTTAGCACTAGTCGATTGTAATATCTGCATGGCTTTGCAATCCGAATTCTCACCACACCATGTTTCTTCACTCTTAGTCATCCTGCATTTAATGCACTAAGCCAGCTTTCTCTACTCATACCACAATTGAAATTTAAAACCCCATTTTGATCTATTAATAATATCAGATATATTTGTAACAGACCTTTGTCATATATTTAAGGCAGTAGGAAGACTGTTGATAACTTCCAGGCCAGACTGTGCCTTAAACTTAGCTTACTGATACTTAACTTGGGCAGCACATTTTATAATCAGAGTGTACTTTTTGCACTAGTGACACACGACACTAGTGATGGGTGAACGATGAATGCTTTCTAAACATTCAGAAGTTATCTAAGACTTATGGCTTTAATTTCTTGAGATTTCTTTTTCACAGCTGCCTTGCAGTAAGGTTTTAAGAGAAGACAGCCCCTTCATGATTCATGGCGTAAATAGGTAGCATTTAAAACAGGTAACATTAAAGCATTTGAAAATAATTTTGCTGATACTTATACATGTATTTAAAAGAGTGTAATATGTAAAGAGTATGAGAAAAAAAGCTCTTAAAAACCTCAGTAGTCCTTACAAACATTTTAATCTCTACTTTAAGACAGATGAAATGAGGCATAGGTTATCTAAGTCTCAATTTTTAAACATGGGCACCTGAAACTGAACACTTGTTTCCACATTTATATTTCAGGGCTATGTGAATTAATATTTACCAAAAGAAGATCTTCCTGCAATAAGTCATTGTCTGGGACACTAAATATCTGCTTTTTGTTTCCATTTCGCTCAGAGAATTTTTTTGCTATGCCACAGTTCCCAGTGGTACTGCTTTACCATACAGGTTGGGGACAAGCCATCTAATGTGAAAAATGTATCTATATGCCAAGCTGACAAATACCACCAAGAAGCTATTGACAAATACCTACTTATTATAATAGTGAATAATAGTCTATTATTTTTTGTGCCACCATTTGGATTTTAGTGGCTATTTTAGACACTCCAGTGAAAATATGTCCCTTAGCTACTTGTCAGG
This sequence comes from Haliaeetus albicilla, assembly GCF_947461875.1. Taxonomy (NCBI): domain Eukaryota; kingdom Metazoa; phylum Chordata; class Aves; order Accipitriformes; family Accipitridae; genus Haliaeetus; species Haliaeetus albicilla. The sequence continues at coordinate 10,221,357 of NC_091489.1, read as the reverse complement.
TTTATATATTGACTGTAGTAGTAGCACAACCCAAAACCTTTACACCAGGGCCTTTGTCTTGAAAACTAGACCACATTTACTCTTTAATAATGTTCCTCTTCTGATAACAAATTCAAGATTTAAAAGTTTATAGAAACACAGAAGGACTAAGATGAACTGATTTTAGAATAATAAATTATTCAATTAATTACAGTAATAATCTGAAACTAACAATGGCTTCGATGATGTAGCTTAGTATTTGTGCATTCTGAGGGAATATGATGGGTATGCAATTTTATTCTTTCTCTGGTGTAGCTGTCAAAATGGACAAAAAATGTATAGCTATATTCATTCTATCCCCAGGCAGCTCTTAACTGCAGTATGAAAAAGAAATCATGTATGGTAATAAGTATCAAACAAATGCTACCATAAAAGCCTATCTATTTATATTAAAATCCTTTTTGTGATCTGGGAAGGAAGTAATGAAAACCCCAGCAAATACAGTTTACAAACCTATGCGAGGCTGGAAAATATTTGTCACGTAAGCTCAGACACATCTATCATTAGAGGTTAGCAGTGAAAAAGAAAACAGATTCCCAGAAGCCCCAAAGAAAAATGTTCTTGAAACAGCAAGGTCACGCAGCAGTGTGTACTCAGGAAACACTGAGGTCTATCACATCAAACAATGACAATGTGTGTGCTGTTGAAACCTGAAAGAGGGTGGTGGTTAGCCTCAGCATTGGAGTGCTGAACTTTTTCCATCTAGATACATCTTGACAGCATTCTCCTTTGGTCACGCATGCTAAGGCCAAATCTAATTCCTTTCTTAGTTTGGCTGGTTCAGCTTTATCCTCACAGGAGGCAGCATAATTCCAGTGGCAAAACAATTTGCCCAGCAAAGCAAAAAAGCATGTATTACAAAATGCAAAAAAAAAAAAAAAAAAAATTCATAGAACAACATCTGCTGCTTATGGAGGGGCCAGCACAAGGCCTATGTACCACTCAAGTCCTGCTTAAATCTTTTGCTAGACCTCCTACTCGGAGGTGAATTACATGGAACACATTAGCAAAAGCATGAGAAAGCAACTGCGCAATTCAGAGGGAAAACCCCAGATATTTTGAAATATATTTCTTTATTATTCATGCTAGTGTACCATGACTGAACTTAATGGTGGGTTTATCTTTGTGTACTTAAACAAAGGCCTGATTCAACTTCCTTCATGAGAACTGCTGAGCTGTTGCATAGGCATCCGCATGGCCTTGCTTGCTGCCTCGGGTCACCATTCCTGTGTTTAGACCCACACATTCACCTCTCTAGTGTGAACTCGTCAGCCTCCCACTGAAGGACCGAGGCTCCTGGTTTACAGTTTATCTCTGTAACAAAGGAACAGAGACTTTGTGGAAAGTTCTAAGTCAGTTACTTTTTATTAAATACATGAAACGTAAAAAAGCCTACAGATATTTGCTAAGAAGAAGTCCTTTCAGTGCAATGGTATTCACTCTTGCATTCCCTTCCTTTAAAGTTGAATGATTCACCTTTGATGAAATAGTCAGGACTTCCCTTTCCTCAATAGGGTCCTGAAACAAATCATCTCTATTTCCACTGGGGAAAATGGTCAGAGACGTAGAACTGTCTTTGTGCTTTTATAACCTTTCACTTTTCTGTGGCATAGACTCCTGATCCACTTTGACAGGTTAATACACATCACTTATAGGCAATGTCACCCCTGCTAAGCTAACTGTCTTGCACAGAAGCCAACGTATTGCCCTGAATCAATTCTTTTCAGGGACAGAACACCTGAAACCAAAGACTTGTTCTTGTCAATCCTGTGCTGGTGCTTCCTGAGGCTCTCATCCCACACAATTAAAACAGGGAAAAAAGATAACAAGAAAGTAAGAATACTCTCACGTTCACATGAAAAGAAATAATCCTCAGCATCAGCCAGAACTCAGAAACTGACTGTAAACAGATTATCCAAGTCATCACCCTTGCCACAAGTCATGAATTTCTTTTGGGTTTTCTATTCTTGTTTTTTGGATGTGTAAATTCCACAATAAATGTCTCCCAAACTTTTTTGTGAGATCTCAGTCATGACCAGCCTCTTAATGATAATTTACTATTTCATATTGTAATCAAATACTCATTTTCCCCTTTCTTCTGTGTTACATACTTCTACTGGTACTTGATTTATAGTTACTTACTACTGCTACTATTGCATGTTGGACTGCCTTATTTTGGTGATTTCTACATTAAGTGAGGTCAGGTGGTTTGAGTCTCTTAGCTAACCATCAACATATAAAATAAAGTAACTATGTTATGGATGCATGTGAAGCTAGATCTAAATATACTGACATATGTATTAAGTGCTTGGCATCCGTATTAGCATGACGGTACACAAAGCATGACACAGTTATGTTACCATAAGTAGTAAAGAAGATTAATGTGTTTTATCTCTTTATGTCATCACACAGAAAATCACATCTTAATCCTGATTTCTATGTGGGCAAGAATATATTGTCAATTATTAATGCTTCTATTCTACTGCTTACACATTTGCTGTATTGCTATCAGTACTAACACTGTAATGCTTATTTAAGGTTTTCTCCCACAGAAAAGCTGTTCATTCAACCTCCTCTGATTGTAAAAAATGCAATGTACCTTCCCCTCAATTTCACCGTCATACAACTCCTTTCTCTTCCCCTGTCAGATGAAGGTATCTCTCAGCTGTTGTCCTCTTCTGAGCCTTCATTAAATCCTCACCCTAGCCTTCCTCCCCATTGCTGCCATACTCATTCTTCTCCCTCTTTCCATCTTCATTCCCTTTGGCTTGTTGGGGCTTTAGATTTTGCTGACTCTTCTCAAAACTACTGTCCTTCCTTTGTTTCCACAACTCTGTCCTTTCCATGCTCTGTAGAAATACTGAAGTTACTCCTTCAGCTTAAGCAATCTCTTTACCAACCTCTTCACCCTTTTTCACTTTTTTTTGTGTAACAGTTCTGAGGACTTTGTCCTTAACTCTATTTTCTTCTCGTTGTATAATACATTTAGGGGTGATTTAATCTATAGACATACATTTATCCTGACAATTCATAGACCTCCTTCCCTACTCCATATTTGCCTCTGCCATCCACACTAAATTTCTCATAGATCTCCAATGTCTCCTCATGGATTCCTAGCCATGCCATGTTAAATATGTTTAAATTAGAACTCTTTTTTTTTCTCCCTACTGTATCTTTTGATTACTGTGGATATGAGAACTATATTTAGATGCAGAACTTGGTATTTACCTTTCATTTTTACCTCTTTGTTGGTGATGCTTTGAAGTGTTTTTCCTATTCATACACATATCTGGAAATGTTTGACAAGAACTGTGTTGGCTTGTGTTCTGATTAATAAAATATCCTATTTTCTTGCTTCCATTCAGATCGCTGCTGCAGAGATCATCTACCTAACCAGTACCTTTAGTTATGTCACTCTCCCTCTGCATCCTCCTTCATCTCTTTATTCTTTACCATATTTCGCAAAAGCTACTTGTCATCTCTTTCAAGACCTTTCAGGCTATTGTTTCTTTACATACCATTTGTCATTGACCAACACAAAATATTGATTCCCATTCTTATCAGCCCACTGTGATAATGTCAGCCTCAATCATGTAATTGTATTATTGCTTTCTACCTTAGTGCCCTTCCAGCTCAGAAAAGCTCCCTATAAATAGCCACAGAGAATTTCTTTCTCCAGTTTCACATCCTTGACAGTGAAGCATCTGTTTGCTTTAATGTCTACTTGCAAAAATAGTTGAGAACAATTAGGACACTCATCTGCTAGACTCCTGCTTGTTTTACTGTCATATTATTTCCCATATACCCTCACTTCTCTATCTCCATGTGTTCTCTTGCGTCTTATCTTTTTATTTTTGTTACCGTCTTTTTTGATACGTCTCATAGTGGGATTTGTTCCTTGGCTAGTCCATATGAATTTCATGGCACAAAGTAACTGCCTAAGTCTGAATACAGGTATAAGTTGGTAGCAACACCATACTTCAGGTCAGAGGGGGGATTAATGAAGTTCAGTTTCAAACTCATACGTATGTTTTTATTATTGTTGTTTAACGTTTAAAGCTCCTTTCAAAACAGTTTAAAACTGCAACTGCTGCAGAAAGACAGATTTATTATAAAATGCACAGAAAAAAAAAGTTTATATCTTTATATTAAGATATAAACTGCATTCAACAAATTAAAGTTCAGTTTTTAAGAGAGAGATAGTCAGGCGGGTGATGGGGTAAAAAACAACAAAAACAATTCTCTGTTCCCTTCCCTGTCCGTTCTTGCAAAATCCTATTGAAGATACAAAGTAAATACCAGCAATTTCCCAAAAAGGAATTATTCCAATGCTACTGCCTTGGAAATTGCCTATCACTGTCCTTAGTAAGCCTATAGGAGACATTGCTTAAAATCTATAGCTCTATACTTAGAAAAATCAAAAGCTTTGAAAAGCATGTTGACATGCACTGGTTCTTTGCCCTGAATGACAACAACGAGATGCCCAGGATACTTTCTGACCAGACAACAGAACAAAAAGCACACAGCTCTGTAATTAAGTGTAAATCCTTTGGCTGAATGAAAGGCTATTATTGAGCCTGAAAATGGAGTTTGGAAATCCAGAGCTCTACCTGTGCAATACCACACATTATAACCAAGAACATTAGGGAGTCTATTATGCAGAGGCAACCACACGCCCACACAATAAAAGCCGTGTGCTCATGTTGTCTTTCCTTTGTAAAGCTTTTTGGGAAAAATGATAATAATAAAAACATATAGAGCAATTTTGAGTCAGGATTTCAAAGACTGAAAAATCATTATCTGACACAGGGAGAACTATCATATGGAAAATTACTACCTTCAGTATTACCTTGAATGCTTGGAGTGCTTTATAGAAAAATGAGAAACATTTTTTTCTTATTACTAAGCTTTCCAAAAAAATTTTATATGTGCAGTATCATTCTACTAGAAAGAGCAGCACTTAGCTCTTCGGTGTGCCAGGCACTCAGATACCCAGGTGATAAACGGTATCAGCCATTCACAGAAAGTCCTGGGAGCCTAGCTGACTGTTGGAAACTTCTGATTAATGCCTTCAGAATTTAGAAATGTCCTTTCATTTTCATCATCTTTGGGAGAAAGGAAGACTGAATTTTTAATTACTAGAGGAAAAAGAAATGTAAAACAGCCTTTTAGGATAAAAATACTAGTCGATGAGACATTATCTAGCTGTGCTTCCTACAGTCTTTGAGATCCTGGCATGTTATCAGGGTGATATGACACTTACTTACCACAAACCAGTAGCCTGCCTATCTACTACCCACAGCATCTTCTTAAAAATGAGTAAGTTGCCCTAGCACTTCACAATGTCTAAATCAGAAGAAATGTTTTGTTTTCTTTTCCTGCATTCAACTTAAATCATATTGACTAGACTTAGTAACAGGAAACATAAGGTATAGCACTGTTACGGCTTCACGATTTAACTGGGGACTTTGCCCCTTTTTAATTCAAGTTGCAGTTTGTCAGCAGTACAACAAAATTGTCTCTACAAAGCACTGTGACAAAGCCATGGTGTTATTTCAGTAGCGGCCCATGTGTTTTGAAGTTTTTCGAGGCACTCTCTACAACTCACTTGTGAGCCATGAAGACTGAACAAGTACCAGAAAAGGAAAGGGGAAAAAAAAAACCAAGACAAAAGAATCACACCTGTTTCAGTTCTCCAATTTGTTTTAGTGGCAGAGAAAGGTCTATATGAGTCTCTACCTTCTTTGTTTCCACCACATAACCTTTGGGAAATTATTTACAGTCCAGCTTTTCCTTTTACTTCTAAGGCAGAAGTTACAAGACATGTAGAATGTCAACCTCTCTCCATAAAGAGATCCAAATTACATTTTAAATTATAAATCACAGATGAAATTACAAAATCAGGATCTTAGACTAGTTACTATTATTTGAGTATATTTGAGTAGATCTTTCAGTTATGATAATGAGAGGTTAGCAAAACCAACAAACAAACAAAAAAGATAAAAGAGTAGGAGAGTAGTGTCCATGCTGGAGCTGGTAAATGATAACTGCTTGTTATTCTTGGATTCACAAACTATTACTGGTTTTAAGTAAATTGATGTATGACATTTTTCTTAAAGTGGTCATGTGCCACTTTTGAGTGAGTGAAAGGAAGCTAGCAGGAGCAAGGGAGTGTTTGGGACACTGCAGCAGGAGATACCATCTTTGCTATAACACAGTCCCCCATCCCTTTGAGATACCTGGAGGGTTCAGCCTTCAGTGGGTATTAAGTGAGTTCTCAGAAGCACATGACTTTGAGCTTTTGACTGCAGAAACCAAGGCCCTTTCTGGCATTTTTGGAAAAAATATTAAATATTTTAATATGGAGAGCTGCATGTTGCTCAGCAGGTCTGAAATCTCAATGCTTCCCTGCATTTCTGGAGCCAGATCTTCAGCTGGTGTAAACTGATATAGATGTTTTGTTTTCAGTGAAGCAAAGCCAATTTACATCAACTGGGAATTGAAACTACAGCTGGTAAAGCATTCTTGGATCTTGGATACATAATTAATAAAAATTAATATTCATTCAGCAAATAGTTACTGTAGATAATTAGTAACTGAAACATTTACTAATTTTTCATCTGACAAATGGAGAAGAATCTATTTCAGTTCTATACCAAAGATGCAACTAGTTTCAAACAAAAAAATATTTCTCCTTGAATAAATGTCTTCATTTATTTTTGCTAAGGCTCTTTAAAAAATTATTTTAAAATGCTCTGCTAAATAAGATCTAGGAGGGTAAATTAGAGCACTAAGTGGTGGATAATTTTTAATATAATTTTTCTTCTTTTTGCTTATGTGTACCCCTCTATGATTATATGGTTGTTGACATTTTCCACAAGACATGCTGAGGTCAGTGTGAGTGCAGCTTTATGCAATTAAATAGAAAGACCGCATGCTATCACTTTCTCATTCAGTCCACAGGAAAATCCAACTTGCGTAGCAAGCAATAATAAAAGACAGAGCACTAAATCTGAACAGGTTCGCAGGCACCAGCAGAATGGGAAGACTGGTTTGAACTCATGAGCAAGATGCAAATGTATAAATTCTTTAATTCACAGCACTGAAAGTAAAAAAAGGGACAGTCTCTCTGAGTTGGCAATGTGTAAGGTACTGTGAAAAGTGCATTCTTGCTGAATGGATCAAATCATCAGCAAGACTGAACATCTCTCACAATTAATTATATATATATATGAACCAAATGGAGATGCACACTTTTTTTCTTTATCGCAGATGCTGCAGCTTCACATTCACAGGACACAGACTTCTTTTAGGACTATGAGCTATTTCAGTTATTTATTTTGCAGTTCCAATGGTAGAGTAGAAGTTCTTATCTGATTTTGCATGCACTGGATAATGTGGCATATGCTTTCCTATTACTGAATGGTTAATGACTTTCTAAATTAGTTTGAAGGCCTAAGGCAAGGAGCGGATGGTTAGTACATTTGACCAGTCATTAAAGTGTCTCTTGCTGGAAAGAAAACCCTCTAAGCCAAAATGCTACTTGGGTTTTAAATTAGCAGGCTATCCAACCCCTATCCCAAAGTTTTTATGTAATAAGTAGCTTTTGAATAATTCTGTAAAAACTGGAGAACGAGGTAGGGAATCCTCTTTTCACCTTGTTGCAAGTACGAAACACATCCTGAAATCCAAACTGTATGCTAAGGACTGCTGTAGGGACATTTCCAATTAAAAAGGGGGATAGTCCTATTTTCTGTAGAGATAAACCACAGCAGTCACTAAAAAAATATAAAAAATTACCATTTTAATTAAACAGGATAAGCTCAAAATCACAATGCTTTTTACTTTTTCCTCTACATTCAGAGCAGCCTTCTTCAGAAGTGCAACCTAACAGATTTGAAAAATCTAACAGTTGGTACGGGACACATAATGGCCACACTATTAATGTTTCAGGGGTTTTATTTCAGACCAGCTTTAGCCTGTCTTGTGGACTGAGTGCTCATTAGCAGCAGGAATGCTTGATATAAGCTCCTGGACCTCATTGTTCAGTTTAATTTCTTCAGGAAAAAAGGCCAGTTGATGGGCCCTGAGATCATGCTACGATGTGAATCAAAGTGCAGCGAGTGGGAACAATCAAGAAATTTGCTTCAAATGTGCTCTTCTGAGATGAAAACTCGAAGGCCAGCATATACTCTGATATTCTGAGGTATTATGAATTTTAAACAATATTATTTCCACTCTGAAGTTTGTAATTTTTTAATGGAAATAAGAATTTTCTCCCCACCCTGTTCCTTCCCACCATTATTCATCCTGTCACTTTGTGGAGAGTTTTGAATTGACCAAATATTTAACTAAATGAAAGACAGAAACTACATTTTTGTATCAGTGTGATATTCTAAACAGTACCTTTTCAAATCTTTCTAATATGAAAAAAATAGATGGGGACACAGAAAATTATGAAACTGTTTGCATGAAGCACCCCGAAATCTGCAAAGAAAACAGCCTAATTCTTATCTTCTGATTATGGATTAAATCTGGGTGTTCAAATAGTTTATCATCTACATGAGCCAGGGAACCTACATTATGGTGGTACGGTTCCGACTGGCTTTGGGTCACCCGGTGCTGCCCAGAACACCTGGAGAGCTATGAAGGACTGGCTGGTAGTAAGTACATCGACCAGCTGAAATTTAGAATTTGAACCCATTCAGATAGATAACTTTCCCATTACTTACTATACCATGATGAATGATAAAACAGATATTGATGCATATATTCTAATGAGATCAAACTCCATTTAGTGTCATAACTCAGCCGCCTAAACTCTATCCAACTTCTGTGCTTAGAGCTTTTAGTTAGCCAGTTCCAGGTCCATTGATTTAGGCTAGATTTAGAGATTAGGGCCCTAATCTTCACTTTATCCCTATCAGTTGCATACAATTTATTGTCTACTTTCTGTTTCACAGTTGTTACGTGACACAATGGTATTTCCTCTGTTCTGCTAAAATGAGAAAGCTGCAAAGGAACCCATATTGTTGTGCAGACATTGAGTGAAACGGCTTGCCTAGGAGCTGTGCAAGGAGGTGTCCAGCAATGGCCAACATAGGTTGCTTCATAGGAGAGAAGAGACTTCCTGCAATCCACTTTCCTGTGGCTGTGACTTATCTATGTTCTGCTTGTATTTTGTGTTTTAGCTTCTGATCCCATCTTTTAGTCCTAGAAATTTTTTCAAAGCAACCATAGATCAACATTTCCTGATGCTAGCATTCTCATTCAAAGAAAAACTGAGATCTTTTTGGCGCAGAGGCAGATGTCTTGTTTGAAAGAGCTTGCCACATTACGTGGGCAAGCTCCCTACTTTCTCACATTGTGAATATCGCTTCCTGTATAGCTGTTCACCAGTCCTGGTTTTTACTGTTTAATTTTTTTCCTCTCCCACTGCCTGTTAAAGCATTAGAGTGCTGCCTGGTCTATACTGGCAGTTTCACTGAAGTACATGCAGCTCTGCTAACTTTCACCTTCTCAGAATCAGCGACATGACAACTCCTTAAATTCAGGACAAAGAGCTAGAGCTCTGGGTTGCAGAGCAAAGGCAACTCACCAGGGTGTATTTACAAGCTTTACTTTCTCAAGGATGAGCGTGGATGTCATGAGCATGAATTTTACTACCAAGATGTTGATCTCTCTGATTGTATACCAGAGATGCTGTATCAGGTCTGTTAGCAAGGGGGCTACAGGGGCAGCTTCTGTGAGAAGCTCCTAGAAGCTTCCCCCATGTCCGACAGAGCCAATGCCAGCCAGCTCCAATATGGACCTGCCGCTGGCCAAGGCTGAGCCTGAGCCCATCATTGACGGTGGTAGTGCCTCTGGGGTAACAGATTTAAGAAGGGAAAAAAAGTTACTGCGTGACAGAAACTGCAGCTGGAGAGAGAGGTGAGAACATGTGAGAGAAACAACCCTGCCGACACCAAGTTCAGTGCAGAAGGAGGGGGAGGAGGTGCTCCAGGCACCAGAGCGGAGATTCCCCTGCAGCCCGTGGGGAAGACCATGGTGAGGCAGGCTGTCCCCCTGCAGCTCAGGGAGGTCCACAGTGGAGCAGATATTTATCACCTGCAGCCCGGGGAGGACCCCATGCTGGAGCAGGTGGATGCTCCCAAAGATGGCTGTGACTCTATGGGAAAGCCCGTGTTGGAGCAGTCCGTGCCTGAAGGACTGCAGCCCACAGAAAGGACCCACGGTGGAGAAATTCGTGGAGGACTGTCTCCCATGGGAGGGACCCCACGCTGGAGCAGGAGATGAGTGAGGAGTCCTCCCCCTGAGGAGGAAGGAGCGGCAGAGACAACGTGTGATGAACTGACCCCAACCCCCATTCCCCATCGCCCTGCACTGCTGGGGGGAGGAGGTAGAGAAAATTGGGAGTGGACTTAAGCCCAGGAAAAAGGGAGGAGTGGGGGGAAGGTGTTTTTAAGATTTGGGTTTATATCTCATTATCCTACTCTGATTTGCTTGGTAATAGATTAAACTAATTTCCCCAAGTCGAGTCTGTTTTGCCTGTGACTGTAATTGGTGAGTGATCTCTCCCTGTCCTTATCTCGACCCATGAGCTTTTCTTTATATTTTCTCTCCCGTGTCCAGCTGAGGAGGGGAGGGATAGAGCAGCTTTGGTAGGCACCTGGTGTCTAGCTGGGGTTAAACCACAACAGTCCTTTTTGGCACCCAACATGGGGCTTGAAGCGTTCAAGATAACGACAGGTTTGATTGGAATGTGCTAGATCAAATTTATAGCTGTTATTGCTGTTTCATTGGCAGGCTCCTGTGCTTCCCATGGGGCTTGCTTGCCTGACTGTATATTAGAGTCTAGTGCTCGTTAGTGGCTGCTTTTTGCTTTTGCTGCTTGCTGTACTGCGTATCACCTTACTCTGCTGTGCCTGGGAACATTTTGGTAACAGCAATGGCAATGCTCCTGGGCTGGGACATGGCCAGGGCATCGCTGGTGTTTCTGTGCTGCTGTACTGGACAGGCTGGAGCTCCACTGTGAGCTTGAGTCAAAGGGACTGTGACCTGTGGATGAGTCCACACATGAGCAGGACACACTGAAGTGTCTGTGTCCTTGAATAAGCCCAGCCAAAACCAGCACAGATGCCTAAGACACCTTTGGACTTTTAAGGCCCACAAAAAGCTTTGCTACTCAAACCCCTAAACTACTTTACACATTTCATATTCTTACTAATTGCTTTTGACAGGTAACAATGGGAAAGTTTTCAGAAGAAATCCTCTATGTCACTTGTTCTAGAAAAGGAGGACAGGGATGATTCTGCTTCCTCAGCTATCCGAAAATGAAAAGGCATCAGAGACTAATTCTTTCTCTTGACCCACCAAAGCATCAGCTCTGCACTGCAGGGTCAAGGTATCTATATCTACAGAGGGGCTATACTTTGAAAAATAATCCAAACAAAAATTAGATTATCAATCACATACCATTTTAGCTATAGGTATATGATACAGGGACAGACAGCTGTTTGGAAACTTCTTTTTGGCTTGAAACCCTACTATCTACAGCACTACTTGATGCTCCTAGATGGATGATCTCTTGGCTGACTCAGAGCCTGGGTGGAGCTGTGCCATCTGAACACATGTGCCATCTAAATTACTTGGCCAGTATTGCTAGAGGTTCAGTGCCAAGTGACCGTAGGTTTAGACAGGCAGCATACATAATATTGTAAATGTTGGCTCCTTTGTAAAAGTCTTATCCTCTCTGACAATGCTGAAAAATTGGCTTTACTTTCCATCCAACATGTGATCGCACCTGTTGGTGCTTACAGAAATCCTCCTCCCCCAGCCAAATCCTCATAGCAATAAATGACCATTCAAATGGTGTTAGGCAAGGCAGGTCCTCACCTACCTAGGAGACTAAACCCCCCTTTATTTAGATATTAGAAAGATAAATAGGTGTCTTTGAAACTGAAAGGTCTCCAGGGACTCCTCAATACAATCACAAAGTCTCTCTCTTTTGGTATGTTTGACCTTATTGTAACAAGTCCAATTAAATTAAACAGTTTTTTTCAAAACACTGCAGTGTGATACCAGCACATTATTTAGGGAGCCACACCTAACATGCTATCTACCTGTGTTTGTATCCATACTTACCCATAAAATCTGGACAACTATCCCATTATGTTTCATTTGTAGATAAGCTGTCCAGAAGAGATGCAAAATTGCCAACAATTCAGAAAATGTTTGACTGCACAGAGTGCTGATGGGAAGAAATCCTGGCCAAATTGCTTATGCAGGCACAGTTCTGGGAATTTTTTGCTCTACAAAATAATTAGCTTATTAAGTCACTTACTGGAAGGCAATCAAATACCAAACCCTAGCTTCCAGTGAGGACACAATAAAGCTACCTAGTGTGGTTACTATCACTTTGTGACCTAGACTGTATCTCTCACAGCTGTATGTAGGTGTGAGTTTGCAGGAAGAAACTTTATGTATGCATGTGTGTGTGAGAGAGTGTGTGTGTGTGCTATAGGAATAGGTTAAACATTATACTACCGTTGTCCAAAGGAGTACCTAATCTTACAATATGGAAAAGAACTGCACTGCTATAAATCCTTCCCCTTTACCTCCCCATCAAAGTCATAGATGCATCCAGCCTAGGGTGATTTACAGACTCAGTCAACTAAGTTTCAGAGACCATGGAGCCTTTGAATTAGTTCTTCTTGGGCATGGAATAAGTCACTAATTAATGATCAAGAAGATGAATATCTGAGGGACTTATTCAGGAACAGAACAACTCCGTATTGATGAATATGGTACAAAACCAGAAAACAGATTTTTTCTTTTTCCTAGGTAACTTAGTAGAGAATGAGAGAACAGAAAAGATCTATGACTTTAAATCCGTGGGAGTATTAATAAAAGTGAAATTGCTAAAGAGAAATCCCTCCCACTTTTCATTATTGAAGGACGTGTTTAAAATGGCTGCAAAAAGAAATGGAAGTATTGCTGTGTATGAATCTGTTGTGGTCCCTTGCAGGACTTACTGAATGCTGCCAATGACATTGCACAGGGATCAATTCACAAACCAGCATTACTGCGACTTCACCATACTTTGACCTGACTCTTACTGGGACATGCCACAATAACAATGGAATGAACTCCTACTTCATGGTTGTGCATCACCATCCATCACACACAAAACAGACAAAAAGACAAAAACCAGATGTCAACTTGCACGTTATTAACTGAAAAACTACTGGGTGAGCTAAGGTGAACTTCAATTTAATATGAACCAGCATACATTACCCTAATTAAACAGTGAGACACACTCAAGGAAGCAAGGAGGTTTCTTAATTAACTTAGATGATGCCAAATAGCTTTTTCCTGAGGAAAAGCCAAAAGCACTTAATATTCCAATGCAGTTAATTTTCAGAAAGGAGTATTCTTTCTCTTTTCAAAAATATCAAGTACAATTTTTAACCAAGTACAGAAAAAGCAGGTCTGGTTTTGTTTGGGAGGATTTTAAATCACACTTGTTGACTTAATGCTGTTTACATCCAGAGACACAAAGGCAGTTAAATGACTGATCATCAGATATTCCATTATCCAATTAAAATTCACTAGGAGTTTATTTTGTGCTTATTGGCATAATTTAAATATTACTCCATTTAAATATATTTTTTTCAATGCATAACAATACAGGTTCAAGCAATTATCTTCCATTTTGCTAGGTTTTTATTCACTGCTCAACACCAGTCTTTTAGTACCTTCCAGCAATTCAGGGAATAATGCAGCTAATGTTTTGTATGTATTTGTTTTCCTGGGGTTTCCCCACAGGGAACTGGGTACATGGTCTTGTTCCAGTAGGAATTTTTCGTTTGCTATTTATATTAACAGAAATTTATATATATGCCAGCGGAAACAAGGTCAGAGAACTGTCCCTCTGGAGGAATGGTAAGCAGTATGGTAGCTGCTTATTCCTGCTAAAATGAGCAGCAGCAAAGGAAGATTTTTAGAAGTGATGAATGGAAAAATAACTTAGTCTGTTTACACAGACAGACAGACAGACACATTTTATGTGTGTATGAAAAAATTGCCGTCTTTGAAACAGCCACAGTAGAATAATTTCCCAAGATAAGGATACTTCAAACATCTTTAGCTCATCACCTCAATATTGTAAATTTCTATTATGTTCTACAGAAAGGAACCTTAATAGGCAAGTAAAGAACCTGCTTTGTTTCTGTCTGGGCTCTGTCTGTTTTGCTCTGAACCAAATAATAATCACCTAAAAGACAAACTGACCACCTAGAAAGAGATAATGCAACATGGGACGGCAGCTTCTGTAGCACCAAAATCATTTAGGAACACAAGACACATTCAGACTCAGAAGGATTTGTGCTCCTAAATCTCTTTGATGCTTTTAAAAATCTCCTGCAGTTTTGGTTTTATTCTCTCAGAGTTACCCAGCCAATTCCACTCACTGCAATGGAATAATTCGTCATTCACAGTGGACTACATGAGAGGAATATCACACCCTTCATCTCTACATGACAAAAGAACTTTCTTTTTTCCGAGGGAGAGTTTGTAATTTAAATGCTCAGACTCGGAAATGGGAGTATAGAACCCCTGAGGCTTTGAACAAGTTTCTTAATCTTGCAATTCCAGGCTCTCCATCTGTAAAAAACAGGGGTAATGCTTTCTTGCACTGTAACAAATAGACAATAATGAGAGTGCCTGCTGCCTCCTGCCATGGGACAGGTGTCTTACTGCCTGGGCCAAGAAAAGAAAAGAGAATTCTTACCAATGCTTTTGCTCTTAACGCCTACTACAAGTGCCATTCTGTAATTCAGATATGCAATGTATTCAGAATGTAGGTTGAATACAACTACTGCTTTGGGGGCGTGTAAGAACACTGCATTAACCGGTACTTGATCTTAGTATTATTTTCCAGTTCTAGCAGTGAGATGCAATTGTTTTTAAAATTTTGGGGGACACTCATCTTCTCATATTCATCTCTTAAGTGTTACTTATATTCATATTGAGTCATACCTGGATGGTACCAGTGGAAAATGCCTTTACTAGCTCCTAACTCAAAGCAGATTCTTGTGTTACCTGAGATGTTGAAGCAATGTAATTGGTCTCACAGTTCATCTCCTACACCACCTTCAGCAAAACCTACCTTCTGTATTATGGTTGGCACACTGTGTTGGCTTTTGACCTGTTTGCCCTGCAGCTGTACCCCTCCCTAGCACTGTCTCATTGCCACATCCCCGAGACAGACTTCTAGTTAGGCACCATCAATAATGTGTAACCTAAGATGCAAAGCATCACATAAGTGAAAAGGGAGAGACCTGTTAGCTCAGGAGTTATTGCCAAGGAGCTGGGTATTTGTATCAGCTCTCTTCATAGCCCTCTTTCTTTTTCTTCCAGAGTTGTAAACACGGCTCGCTGCTTCTGACAAGGAAGAGACTTTCCTGCATGTCCTTTCTGGCAACATCACGGGAGCAGAAGCCTTAAGTACTCTCTGCCATGTGTCTCCCTCCCAGAGGCAGAAGAAACTGTAGGGTAAATACAGTAGCCTTCTAGCATAAATGAAGTACAGCACTGTACAACAATATTGAATTGAATTCTATAGCAAAGCAGACTGATAACTGCTCTGTGCCTGCACTGAGACCTTTGGCATTCTGGAAAATCTTCACTGTCGTGAAACACATTCACTGAGTTTTGTATTAAATACGAAAATGAACATCACATGCTAGTATGTTATTTGTCTCAGTGTTTAGTTTAGCATTCATATTAATCCCCTCCCCCCCAGTATTTAAGTTGCCAACAAACTCCCAGTAAGAATCAGGGACTTTGCCAGAGTGACTGATCTGAGTTTAATTTGTTCTCAGACTGTGCGGGACAAAGCCATGACATAAAATTACCACTATCATGAAGCACTTCATTACTTTTCAGTGACTGAAACACTTGACAAGTAACACCTTCTTACTAGTGCATGCATAAAGGCTGCCTAAATCCCCATGTCTATCAATTATCCCACAGAGCTTGAAGAAGTTGAAACTTTATATCTCGATTATTCACAAACTTTTGCAAACTTCCTACCAAGGCTCAAGATGACAGAATGGAAGATATTTTGAAACTCAGATTTTTTAAAAATCTCATACTCCTGAATTCAAAATTTTAAAAACAGGAAAAAAGCTTCATGTTTGGGTGCAAATGAAGCCTTGAAGTGGGAGCAGAAGTAGCAGCAGGAAATCAGGCTGAAGCTGCTGCCTTTCTTTGGGAACTCTTCTAGTGAATCTTATAATTCAATAACTTTCACTACATCAGTGAATCATCATTCTGCTATTTATTAAATTCTTTTGTAGTCACCAAATCCTATCAAGGGTCTCCTTTCATTTTAAATCTATCTGTCAGGCTTCATTCCTAGTCCCCACAGACCACTTTTATGATAACTAATGCTGAGAAGTCTACATTAAGTTGGATATAAAGAAAATGGAGAAATCCTTGAAATCAAGCAGAGTTCATCTTTGTTAAACTGCAATAACCTACAGTACACTTCAGCTGAATACTGTTTGTAATATCTTCCCCTGAGTACTGCCGTAGTGTTGGATACTAGTACTTGAGCAAATTGAACAGAAAATAATGTAATATTTCTTTTGGTTCTACCTTCTAATGATATAAGGCAGTCTTGTTTGTCTTTTTAATTTAGCTTTTTAAAAAGAAACACCACACAAGGAATCTTTGCTGCCCTGCCAAATCCAGTATATAGCTACAGGATGTGACACAGGAATTGCACCTAATTGCTCCTGCACTAACATAAAAAAGCAGTTCCTGCTCTCCTAGGTGTAATGGAGGTGGAGGAATGGTGGTCTCCCCCAGAGATCTAGGGCAGGAGATCTGCAGAAATTGCTGAACTCTCTCTTTATGGTTCAACTAGTAAAACTAGACTCTTCCAAGGAATCTTTGTGGTTCTTCAAAGACCCTGTAGAAGAAACTAATGCCTGTTGTCACCCTTGCACCGCTATGTGGTAAATAATGGTCAAAACCATTTTCCTGTAGGCTGAGGTACAGGCAAGGGAGAAAATGCCATACTACATCAATCCTCTGGGGAGCTGCAGTAGGTTCCTATGGGAATTCAAGCACAAAAACCAAAGAGATGTACCTTAACTAACTGTGTGACTGTTAAATAATGTAAACAGAGTGGGATGACTTGAATGCCTAATGCTGAAGGAAGTAGGTTTACTTGATAGACCCAAGAAATTTTTCAAGATCATTTCATCCTTATGGAATTCTTCACTGTGTATGACTGCTAAAAACTACTCCTTTGACTAGAACAGCCAACTTTTCAGGGAAAAAGCTAAATACTCTGCATTCAAGGATCTGAAGCTTTCAGTCATTCAAGCTGAGTCCCATCACTGAAATCACAGTCTACCTGTTTTACAGTGTGCAAATTATCAGACTTCATGAATCCTTGTTGCAGGATTCTCTTTGCATATGATGGTTTGGTGTACATATTTCAAATAAGTTATACATATAATACTAAATAAAAAACCATTGTCCAATATGTTTGCATGGTATTTATAGACCAATGACCTCACGAGCAAGAGTTCTTTGCACAGAAGATAGCTCAGCTTTAGTATATGCTACAGTTTGACAACGAATAAACAGACATGGAAATGTGTTCTTGACACTGAATTCTTGAAGGTCTTGTACAAAAGATGCCACAGACAAATCTGAATCTACAAAATAATATAAACACATGAAATGGAGAAGAAAAAATTGTCAGGATGCATCTACATGAGTACTGTAGTTTGGAGAAAAAATGCACTTTTGAAGCAGAACTCCTAGCCACCTTCACCTGTCATGCTTTAGTTCACATTGTGACATGGTCTGGAGCATGAACCTGACTCTTTTCTGATGAAACTGAACTGAAAGCTGTAGTCCAAGAGCTCACTTAATGCCATATGCTGCTAGTGGGCATTACGTCTGCAGGATGGATTAGAGCTAACCTGACGCAGAACTCCTAAAATGTTAATAGTGTGGTCACTGTGTCTCTTGCACCAACTATTTCACTTTGCAGATCCATTATTGCAACACCATTTGCTAATGCAGATACAGCCTTAGTATACTAGCAGGACTGCGAACTATAAAGAAGTCAAGTAGGGAATGATCCTCTGCAGGTTTTGAAGAGATACATATCTCAAATTGGGTATGTGTTGAAGCCTGCAGATTAAACTTAAGTTTTGCGTATGTACAAAAATTTGATTATAGAATCTGCAAACTCAGATTACTTCAGACTGAGAGTCATAATGCTGCCACCTCAACAAGTTTGGATATGAGCTGGAAATCTGGATCCACATTTTTGTCTCGGACTCGTATCTGCTCTTTCAAATACTTTCCAGTCACACAGGAAATGAGGAATAAAATCTTGACCCCACTCAACCTAATGAGAGTTTTGCCACTGACATCAGTGGGGCAGGGGCTTCATGAGTAAAATGCATTTTGATACAATCATTTTAGGCCATTTTACAAAGCTTCTATTAGACTTGAGTGGAACTAAGTGAAACCACCACACACAGTCATCTAAGAACACACCAAACATTATTTTTAGGAAATTCTGCTAAATAATAAACTAGCTACCTACTTAAAGATTGCGATCTAAGGTTCTAAGTGTCCTCTGCTTCATGAACATTTGAATGCCTAGTACACTGAAATGTTGGAACAGACACACCCCCTTACAAAGCTCATGCACCTCAAGTGAGAATATCAGGTATATTCAAGTCAGAATATCAGGCACAATCATATTAGTTCCACATCTGAAAGGAAAATTTGCAAACTTCTGGTCAGCTACTGATGGTAAAATACGTTCAGAATTCACACTGTCTCCCACCAATATACAACTGGACTCTGCAAGAATCACTTAGGCTGTGAACTCTCATTACCTGCATTCATACACATTACTATTCCCACAAGCAAGAAAGCTGAAATAATGTTTTAAAAGACCCTTCTCTTATGCACTGAGATAACATAGTATAATATAATGCCAAGCTGCTAAATCCAATATCATTGATGGATTAACCCCCAAACATTAATAACTATAAGTAATAATGGAATAAGAAAAACACTTTCATTTATAAGGGGCTATTAATAATCCAGCAAAAAAGTGAAGATATTTTCTATATGCTGCATAAATATGCAAAAATTATACCCTACAGGCTGCAAACAGAAATTTCTAAGAAAAGAAAAAAGGCTCTTCTTTTGTCCTATACTTTGCAATAAAATTTATTTTAAATTACAGAAATCTGTGGCCGAGGGGTGTTGGACCTAGATGGTTCAAGGAACCATCCTGTCGCCATTAGGTCATTGGCTCAGTTCTAGCCAAAGCATTAGCATCTGATTTTTGCTCAGTAGGTTATGTGAAACGAACTGCTACCCTGATTTAGTTTCCAGGGGACAAGTGTTCATATTACAAGTACCAACTTTAGCACACAGCAGAGAGACCAAAACAAAAAAAAGAAGATCTCTGTGACTTAGCTAATTTTCTCATCCTAGAGATGGCCTTCAACTCAAAGCACTAGCCTGTTGACATGGGGCAGCCTACTATTTTTTGCATGACTCATGCTTTCCATAGCCATCATTTGACAGTTCACAACAGTTGCAACTAGCTTATTAGGGAGAAACAAATTCTAAGAGACAATAACTCATTACCTTTAAAGAAGATATTTAAAAGGGGTCTAGGACTCACTTGTAATTTATATTGAAAGACAGACAAGTTCCAGTGATGAGTCAGCATTTCTCTACTAAGAAAAACAATTAACAACTCACTACTAAAAAAAGTACATTTGATTCAAATTCTACTCCGTATTGACTGTGTTATTTATTGCAAGACTGCTTCTAAGGAGCACAAAATTGACCCGATGGAATCACAGATGCTAGTATCCACTTTTGTTCATCAATATCAACATCTAAATCATCATGAAAAGCAAAGCATACACTTTACTAATTAAAACCTTGCCCCTCTACAATTTATCATGATCTGCTAGAAATCAGCAACTTGAATTACCTCATGACTTGTATTCTTCCCTTCATTTTTTCCCTTCCCTGAAAGCAGAGAATCCATCAAAAGATCACTATCAATAGATCATTACATAATGAGGAAGTCTGAGTATTGCTTTCCAGTATGTAAAAGACTAATACAAATACCATAGGTCTCAATAGTACATTTTTATAGTAGGATCAAAAGACACTTTCTTCAAACTTATTAATTCAAATGGGTATGCCCTGAATTTGTCTCTAGAACAACATTTAATTTAGTATTTCTCTATAGTGACAGGCTAGTGAAAAATATTAGGTACTCTTATTCTACTTCCACTCTTTCTTCCAATGAGAAAACTGCCTTATAAAAAGGGTACTTGTTTCACAACTTAACTGGCTTTCTTCTTCCTGTATGATAACTACAATTTCAGTCTTATATGTATATTTTATTTTCTCCATTCTATATCGGGTTTACTGTCTCTCTGTATATTTAGAAGCCACTTGAAAACCATTCTTATTGGTCTACCATGATTTTGTTGTCTTTGATGCATTATTATCCATAAGAAGCACATATTTATTTTTTACTCTCTTCAATTTACCTT
Organism: Haliaeetus albicilla; assembly: GCF_947461875.1. Taxonomy (NCBI): domain Eukaryota; kingdom Metazoa; phylum Chordata; class Aves; order Accipitriformes; family Accipitridae; genus Haliaeetus; species Haliaeetus albicilla. The sequence goes on along the minus strand of NC_091489.1, from coordinate 10,200,685 downwards.
TAACATAAGAACAGTTTGATTTCGTATTCTTTAACCATAAAAAAAAGCAGTCCTTGTTTTAAGGGATCAAAGACCAAAGATCAGATTCTATGTTTTTGTAAAAAACCATGCATTTGATGAAATTCCATTTCTCTACTGTTCACCTAACTTCCCTTTCATATGCTAACAGTGATAGCAGTACTAATCTCCATACACGGTCACATAACATTGAAATTCTGCCTAAGCATATCTGAATAATCTTTTCCTACAGCATTTCTGGGAAGCAAAGTTTTCAGAAAATTAATATATATGCATGCTTCTTCATGTCTTTGTCCCTAGTTGGTTGGGGGATGGCAGAATTTATTTTTAGCCTGTGCTTCTGCTTATCCCACCTCTCTGTCCATTTTCCTGAAAAAAGTATGGATAAGTAAACCTTCACCCATAGTAACACACAAACTGTGAGCAACTCACAGGATTACTGTAATTGTACTACAGAATAGTGATCCTTTTCTGGGCTATATGTCAGGGAAACAGATGTAAAAGAGAAGAAGGTAGTCTGACAAAGCCTTTTTTTTAGTGGAAATGCCAGTAAATCAACACTCATTTAACACAGAAATACTTCTAAAGCAACTCTTTATACTAACAGAAGGAACATATAACCAATCTTTACCCTTTGAAAGCATGGGATCTAAAAGTCCATCAATAATACTCCCTAGATAACTTACTTTTGATTCTCCATCTTAAAAAGTGAGGATCATTGAAAAGCTATCCAGTTAAGGCTCCAAAATAATAAGCCAGGTTTGGACATGAGTGTAAGTGGGAACAAGATGAGTTGCTCCTTTTTATTCCATGTTAAGATTTAAGCCAACTGGCTGAAAGTTTTAATATTTTAGTACATGCTAAAAACTCCAGTACGTTAAACTTTTTCCTCTCAGCTTCTTGATGTATCACCATGGCATTCCATGCTAGCTTTCAGCAATGTGCTTTCTCTGTATAAGCCTCTTCAATTTTACATATTTTGTCTATTATGCTGTATGTTTTGGGTTTGTATATTGGATGAATAAAACCTTTAACTCTAATCCTCTGTCTGCACTATTTAAAGTGACTCTAAGACAGAGCCATCTCATTCAACAGAATCACTCCCTGTGGATGTTCAGTCATATCTACTGCCTTCAATGGAAAAAAAATCAGCTGTTGCTTACTGCTGTTGGAGTTTTAGGAGACACATAGCTACTGGTGATCTAGCTGTAATAGACAATAGCTATGGTGATCCTGGTTCTATTTCTCCTGGTACATCATAAACAAAATTGTTCACTGAGTTCCTACCAACTACGTCAATAAATTACATTTGAGGGAATGGTTTGCATGATGGGGCTGCCTGGTCCTTCCAATGGAAACTTCATCACAAGGAATGGCCCAAGAGTAGTGTGTTCACATTGGTATTTTGAGTCCAGGTTGAGTTAGCGACACACACAGATTCTTCAGCTCAAGATGTTTGCTTCATGGGTAACTATCAGTTGTACGGCAGTGGGATGAACAGTAAGAGTGAGGGGTCGGGCTTGCATTCTCCTAGGCACCTTATAGACATGAAATATAATGGCAGTTCCTTGCTTCAGAAAGCATAATGCGGTACCAAGCATGGACTCCTAGAGTGCCATTTTTGCAAACTGTGTTTTAGATTGTATCTATACTGTAAGGAACTTTACTGTTCATTCACATTTTAAAAGAGCAGGACATTACGCAAACTTTTTATACACAGGCTTGAAAATCTTGGTGCAGACAAAAAGCAGATCATTCAAATTAAACTTCAGTGTCTAAAGAGTCGTTGACTACAGGACAAGCCAACATGCTTGAATAAAGCCAACTGCCAAAGAGCTCAGGCTGCTTTGTAAACACAGGTCTTTAAAAGATAATAGAATAAGGACTAGTGTAACAAGCAGAAAGTGTTCTACTTGGGTATTACTTTTGAATTTCCAAAGGGTTTTGAATAATTTCTGTGAGTTTATTCAGGGCTGCCAAATGTGTGACTAATTTGGAATCTAGTAATAGTGAAGTTTATCTAAATGCTTTAGCACCAGGAGCCACTTGATTAGTTTTAACTTAAATAACAGTATTTCTCTGAAAAGCTTGGAAACATGATTTAACTATAGCCTAATGGTTCAAAAATCAGGTTGTTAATAAAAGTACCTGATCACTTACTAATAAAAAGCCATCATCAAAGTGGACAATATTCTTTTAGGCTATACAGCAGCATAATGCTAACTTCCTAAATAAAAATAAATTAACTGCTGAAGACTGTACTAAGTCATATCCAGAATAACAAAGACTTTTCAACAGGCAAGAACTGTTTTCAGTCATTTTCAGAAGCTCCTTAAAGAACTGGTGCATGATGAGTAGACAATTATCACTAAATCTTGAGAAACATACATGCATATTTTCCCCTGGACTCCTGACACTTCTTGTTGATTGAAGTTAATTACTTGCCTGACCTCCTGCAAGCCAAAAAGCAATTTTACTTCTATAAAGGGCATTCAATAAACGTGTTCTTTTCCTGACCACAGAAAATGGGAATCTGGTTAAATTCATAAAACACACAAAAAAATAGATCCCAGAAAGCTTTGTAAAATGTTTCTCATGCATAAATAATTAAGGAGTGCAAGTTCTCATCACTGAAGTTTCCTTTCATTTAGTCTTTCAGGAGCAGGAAGGAAAGATGCAGTTCCAAAAGATGAAGTACAAACCCCATAGAGTTAGTTCAGTGGGTATGCAACATAGAAATGTGGGACTCTCAATTATAGGGGGTTCTGTAATTTATTCGGTGACCTATAGCACTGTTCACAATATCTGTGGCACCACAGATTGTGACTGTATGTTTAACAAGCTCCTCCTTTCTTATGATGGGATTTACAAAGGACTTCAAGACAGCCTTACAGTGGTTCTCTGTATACCTGTATCAGGCTGCCAGCCTGAAAGAGTAATGCTTTATTAGTACACAAAGACAGGTCATCTAACAGTGGAAAAAATAGCCTAAGGATACTCTCTGCAAGCTTCTGATTGACTCAGATTGCACTGAGGTCAAATACCTACTCTTAGCCATTAGCAGTTGGAGTTTCATTAATCGTCTTACCTTAGAAACCACAGGCAACTCCACTGGAATACAGTAACATTAGCAATTTACTATTCTTCTATCATGGTTTAAAGTATTCTGGCTGTGACAGCCATTCCTTATGGCTGATTTGTTTCTGAATGATGTTACATTAAAGGCTAAAATTTATTACTCCAAATTTTTGCCTCTCCAGAGAAGGGAACCAGTACGGAGATTTTTTCTGGATTTCTTTATTATTATTATTATTATTACATTCTTTCTGTATAATCTTTTATACTCAGAGGCTTTTGGTATTGCTGTAAACTTTCATTTATTTATCTGATAAACTAATACCTGTGACTTTCCAACTTGCAAAGTTCTATATGCAGCATTTCTGTGGCATGTGTGAATAAGCAGCAGAAAATACAGCGAAGTAGTGTTAAGTTTGCACAGTTGTGACAGCAAAATCTCTGAAATTCCCAAGTAAGGATCCAATAGCATTGTTAGCTCAGTCAGCTTGTCAAGTCTGTATATCTTACAATGTATACTGCAGATTCAATTATGATCACTAAATTAAATGTTGAAAGAAAGATGGTTATAGATAATGCTTTCTATAGATAGCATCAGTTATTATCTTGTGGACAGATATTATCTATCTTTATAGATAGATAAAGTTATCTACTTTCCTCCTCTTTGAGTTCTTCCCTGCTTCCCCACTCCAATTATTCATTAAGCAGCTTTTGTGAATCATGTATTGGTCTTTTAATTTAATTTCCTATATTAGAATGAATAAGAGAAACATTCGCAAACCACTCTCCTGAATTTCCTGAGTATCTTCAGGAGCTAAACAGGATTGACCTGACTCAAAATGAACCATCATAATCTACCAGGGACCATTATATAAGGAAGGATCAGCCAAAATGCAGAAGCATGTCAAAGGTCCTCCTCGGGGCATTTCCCAGTTGTTTTACATTGCCCAAGTACAAAGCAGAGAAAAGTTGAGGATCTGGTTCACAGCTATTAAAAAAATGATCTCCTAAAATATTTCTGTATCTGGTATGACAGTTAAAACATTTGCCAGAGTAAATCCCCCAGGAAACCTATCCTCCACCTATCCAGAAACCTATCCTGTAAGTCTTGAAGGAAAAGAAAAGGAAATAACCAAGCAGAAACCTAGACAATTGGAATAACACGTTACAGTAACCCTCTTGCTTCTTCCCCTCCCACCCTCCCTCCTGGTCATCACTTCCTTTCATCATGCCACTTCCAAAGTTTTAGCTCTGAGGCAAGGATTATAACTTTTCCATGGTATTATTGATGTAGAGGCAGCAGGTAAAATAGTGACAATCCCAATGCAGGAAGTATAGAACTGCATCCTGGAATTATGACTGTGCTGCTCCAACACCTGCACAGTGACAGAGGCCTGATGCTGCTCACTCCTCCTCTAAACCATTCTGGCACTCTGTAAACTCAGTTCAGCTCCAATTATGAGCAATGAAGCTGAAGTTCCACCAGTGAGACATATATTTGTACCTATGTAAATGTTGGCCAGATTAGATAATAAACTCTTTAACAATAATTTATCACTCCATCCCTTGTGCTTTTTATCAGACTGGTTTGACTGATAAGTGCTTTATAATCTTTTTTTAATGAAAGTAGACAGTCTGATGCTACTTGTGATATGAGATCTCTATTTAGATTACGTACATTCATTGAACAACAAATTAGGCCAGTAGAACCTAATGTTTCCTTTATCATGCTGTTTTATCTGAATTAGGAAAAGAATTATCACCATACGATGTGAATGAGCATGTGTTCAGCTATTTCTTGTAAGTAAGGCCTATTAGAAGCTGCTGTGAACAAATATAAACCAACAGCTTCAAATAGTTAAAAAGCTTCTTATGAGGCCTTGAAGAAATGTAACCTTGGGAAAAGTTGATGTGGGTAATGGCTACTGCATAATTCCAGCAGCTGTGCTCCCATCTCATCCCTGTTTCTGGCTTTGATGTAGATGTTTTTTCAAATGCAACGGAGTGACTGGGGTAGGCAGAAAATTGAAAGATCAAGAACAGGGAGCGTGAACAGTTAACACTGTATGACGCAGACTGTGCAAAACCAGACAGCGTTCTCCAAATAAAGTAAAAATTGCCAGGTGCGTTAGGCACACACTGCTCTGCAATTTGGAACACTTAACAATTTCAGTACTATAACTTTTCTCTTTGTGGTGTAAGACAGATTTCAGAAAAAGATATATTTAACTATTTAGCTCCCACAATAGGTTTTCCTTCCTTGAATACTAGATATAAAGTGTAATATTCTGATCTACTAACTCACCAACAGATAGAGAGACTTTTTTCCCAATGCTAGGAGTACCTCAGGATATTACTAAATTTATTCTCTAATAATGGTGATTCTTGTTCAAATGCACAGAGTTCAATTTGTTGCCCTGCATGAGATTTAGAAAAGAGCAACCTAATGACTTTTTTGCTGTTTTCTGTCTCTAGATTGCTGAACAGTGATTATTCATTGCAGTCAGGGTAATCCTCTTTGCTCATGAAACATAAGATATGGTGATATTCAGTTACCTTCACCATTTGGAGATATCAGTGAAGAAAAATGTCTTAGTACCAAAACCTTCAAGTACTCATCCATTTTTAACAAAAGCAAATTCCTAATGAAATAAGTAGGAATAACAAGTGATTAAAAATTGAGCAATGATTTTTTTCATTTTATCTTTGAAGCCATGACAATTTTCAGGAGAGGGAGATTTCTAATCTCAGACAGATACGTCAGTTCAACAGTATAAAGATAATTTCAAATTTGAAAAATCTTAGCAATTCAAGCAAAGAGACAGTTTTGGCCACCTTCGCATACTAAATAGCATTCTGAAACAGAAATGGCTCTACTGGAGTCAATGCAGTTCCTGTTATTGTGTGTTACTGATAACATTAAAAAATTTATTGTAGTAATGCCAAGGAAGCCCATTCACAACTAGGTACATGCTGCACCAGCCACTGAACAAACACAAAACCTGCCACACATTTAACCATTGTAAGTAAAAGGATGACTCAAGCTGTCGTCACTGTAAATGATGCTACTATAGTCTCACTCTTGGGAATATAATCACCCCTTTGAAAACACTTAGCCCAACATGTTTATGGAACTCTAATCCCATGTAAACTCTGTCTTGAAGGCCCCAAAGTAAATTATTTGTATGTAAAAACATGTGAAAGCCATGGTGTCTCAAACCTTTGAGGTCACAGACCACCATCAGCCCTCAAAATGTCCTGTATATCCTCAATTTGAAGGGACAAGCACTAGAATGGCATTTCTTGTGACTCTGCAGACCAACTCTAGTAACTGCCACCATCCTTGTGTACTACAATCCACTCACTGAACATCAGTGAACTAAACTATTCTAGCTTACACTAGAATCAGCAACACTGACAGTCTATAACAGATTTTTAATACCTTGAGCTACACTTTTCTTTATTAAATCATAGCAACTTTTAAAATTTCCTACTTATTAAAGGAGTGACATGGAAGTCTACTGCATGGTTTTTAGGGATTCTAGAAACTAAATAATTTTCTACATAAGGCTTCCTCCCCAGTCCCCAAGATACATTTAAAAATTACTAGATTTCTTTGGTCTTAATGTCTCAGAGCCACTTAATTTGTCTTTCCCAAGGGTATGTGACTTTAAATGGTCTTTTACTCTATTCTTCACCCCCATAATATTCTTTGTTTTCCCTCTGATAGGTTTTCAGTGAATTCAGAAGCGGAAAAAAAGAGGCTGATATTATCATCTCTTTGACCCAACAATCTGTTAAAAATCAGTTAGACAACCCATTACACCACACCATATGCTTCACAAAAGTGGGTGTTTAACACTTGTGCCAAATTTCTCCAAAAATATTTAGAATAGTCCCCAGCCAGTAGACTAACATGAACCAAACAGGTTTTATTTCCTAATAGATTTTATCCAACAATGTGATGAATACCTTTTCCAAACAAAAAAGCAGGGGCTGTAGTTCCCAGCATGCGAAAGGCCTTCAAATAATACCAAGATAATTTTTGTTTATAACTCTGTGCCAGACTGGCTTTGTTGATATGTTCCTAGTTATCTTAGGATCCTATTATCTCTTCTCATGCTTATCCTTTCAACAGAGACACTTGCTGAGAACATTATAGTTGAGGGAGAGAATAAGCTATTTTTCCGTTCAAGCCATCTGTCTGTTTTAACAAATTCAGCATGGTCTCTCTCATTTGCTCCTCTTTTAAGTTTCTTGGACACCTTTGGGATATTTACTGGACAGACAGAACTGTCTGAAAGGTTTTTTTTGGGGTGGGTTTTTTTGGGGGGGTGTGGAGCCTGCTGAAACTACAGAATATAATTTTGCCATTTGATGTTACTTTATGACATGGCAGAAGCCAAAATCCTTTCCCACATGCTGAATAGGGAAAGCTAATTTAGCAGGTATGAGTTTTATTCATTAGAAAATTTGATTCAGCCCTACCAACACTATTTGTGGATTTGACATAGGCTAGGCAGATAGGTTTGGTGGATTCTGCTTTTTCAGGCTATGTTCACGAAATCAAGAAAGCCCAGGAGGAGATGACAAGGAGACAGCATTTCCCTCTTCTGCCTGAGAAGCCTTGAACCCTCGTCTCGCCGATGAAATGCCCTGAACACCACCGCATGTTTGGAGAAGTCTCCTTGAAAGTACTTCAAAGACCATCAGATGAACAGTGGTGGACAAGTGTTTCCTACCTCCTGGAGAGAAGGGAAGTTGCAGTTTCTCGTCCTCCTTTGTTGATTTGACTTAAATCTAGCCCAGCATTTCTGTTGCTCTGTTTATAACAGAAATATTTCTTGCTACAGAAGTGAAACGTACTGTTTTGGGCCAAATATAACATTTTTATATGATATTATGTTGTTTCCTTTGGTGACTCAAAGTCTCTTTTTCATTAGATGGCTGAACCAAAAGATCGGTCATTGATGTGGTCTCCTTACTGATCAGAGTAATCATCAGCACAGAAAGGAGTAAGAAATTAATCCAGTCTCAGAACACACTTCAGAAAGATGACCCACCCCTGATAGTCCTCTGTGATACAAGTACCAAGCTCCATTGATCAGATTTCTCTCACGCAAACTGACTACCTTGATTCAAAGGGGAAAACAGCAATCTTTCTGAATAGTAGAGGAAGCAAAGTCCTATAAAGGAAAGAGTCTCTATTGTATTTTAAGTACAATAATATTTAAACTAAAGCAGTCAATTTGCTTTTTATGCAAACAGAAAAACATTTTCCAACAAGGACTGAGAGAAAGTGAAAATCATCCATTGCTATATATGTCACAATAAGAAATATTATCACAAAAATGGAAAATAATCTCTCTCAAATGGGAAATAATCTCAATAATCTCAAAAACAATCTCAGTAATCTCAATCTTTTTAGTTTCAGTGACCCATCTTTCACGGAAAAGTAATGAACCTTTTTGATAACTATTCCTTTAAAATTTCACAGTAGTGCTGTGAGAATTGCTGTTAGAGGGAACAAAGGATAAGAAGTGTTAACAGGGCACAGTCTTTGGGGGAACACTAATTTCTAGGAGCCCCTAAAACCTCTGATGTTTACTAGTGTCATCGGCTGCAACACACCCTGCTCTCAAAATAAATATATACAATTATTTCCTGGATTGTGTTTGCTTAAAATATTCTGATTTTATTGCTTAGGTGCAATGTCACTGAATCACAAATACCTTTTGATCACAGGTCAAGATGAGAAACAACAGTGCAAGCAGTGAGTTGCAAAGTTACTATGTGGTTCAAGCAGCAGATGGGTTGCTTTCTGAAAAAAAAATCTGCCAACTGGCAGGAGAAATGTTAGACTGAGAAAACAATATCTCAGTTTTGTGGAGACAGCTCCTGCAGTGGCATTCATTTTTATCACAAGATGGACATTGTCTCACTGTGAGCTTTCAGCTGCAGCACAGGGAAGAATATTTTTAATTCCCTCACTCTTTCTCACACATACACACACACACACACACACACGCACAGAGCACCTCAATGTCACTATAATAATTCTCTAACATTACATTTCATATTAATATTAATTTGCTCACATACTCTGAACTTATTCAATCCCCAGGTACCAAAGCTTCAAATCACAGGTTCTCAAATCAGGTTTAACATGCAGGTACCCTTTAATGATCTGGACATGTGCAGTGTCATAAGTGCGGCCAGTGATGAGACTCACTGTTCAAAAGTCAACATTTTCAGGAGGGCATTCTACTGTTATTTCAATAAGAATTTACATACAACAATGAATGAGGACAAAATGTATATACACTGCTACATTTATTGTGATAACTATTACTGGCTTTCAACAATAATGGCTTACATAAGGATATGTCACACATCTCAGACACTGAAATATCTGGTTCTGCACATCTGCCTATGTATGGTCCACAGTTTAAACATAGCCTGTACTACTCGTTGTTATAAAGGAAATTGGAAAGAAAAGAACAATAAGAAAGATCTGAGAAAGAAAGAGGGGAGAGGAGATTAATCTGAGAATACTATTAATACTATACAATATGTTCATAATGAGCAGGCACTTTGAAAAAGGGCAGCATTTAAACTCTGAAAAATCAAATGGCTGAATTAAAACACCTTAACAAAGAAAAAAAAAAGAAGAAATCCATCTCTTATATAAAACGTGTGAATCAGCAGAATTATCGCCATCAGTAAATCTACTGAAAATGAGATACTCAGCCAAACAAGAAGCCTTTTACATCCTTCTGTGGAAGGGTATCCATTTGCATACAAGCATACATGCAGACCATTTATCACAACACAGGCAAATTCCTAAATTATTGCTCAATTATTTCACTTTCAGACTTTAAAATTAGAATTGTATGACAAATGTATGTACACTACTTCTCCTCATGTACATTCTCACATAATTTTAGTTTGGAAACTCAATTGCCTTTAGATAAACTGCGATTTCCTACCTTCATTATTCTCTATTTCATCACTTCACAAGCAAAATGTCTTAAAGATGACTTAAACCTTTTGCTGTGTACAATGAATAACAAATCTATTCCCAGCTCTATATTGCCTTCATCTTAAGGATTTCCAAAGACTACAACAAGAGCAAGCTCCATTGGAGAAGCAATTTAGCAGAGAACATTTTTTTTATTCTTACCCAGCTTCTGAGCTGGGTTGATATAGCTGAGGACGAGAGGAAAAGGTGACTTCATGTTCCACCAGATCATGACGCAGTCACTTTCAGGCCAATCTCAGACATACTAAAATTTCAGTGAGGCTGCTTTATCTTAAATTGACTTTCCCTAGCACTAATCTGATTAATCCAGTTTTACTGCTGTGAACGGATGGATTAGTATAATGAGATCAGCAGGAGAGTTAAGAAGATGACCTGGAATATTTCAGATTTTCTTCTATTCCATTGATTTGTATATGCAAACATAAAATCAAGTCAGGAGTAATTTCCATTAAAAGCTATGGAAGTACTCAAAGTCAAAGTATTCATATGCAGTTTCTGAGTTCAGATTCTTACTGTGATGATTATTTAGGTATACGCTGTACCTAAAGTTTGTTCTAAACACAACAGCAAATAAATAAGCACATGCATGTGGGAAATATCTACAGCCTCGTGCTTGCCACCCCCTCAAGTTATTGTCTCCAACTTCCCTTTCAGGTTACTGTCACCTTGACACCTTTAAATCAATCTCATTGTGTTCCCCCATAATAGAGTTTCAATGCCAAGACATTTTTCAATATTAATGAAAAATGTATAAAACAACATAATTACCAAAGGAGAAAAGACACAGGAGAAAGTATATTTGAAATGATGGTATACCTTTGTCATGTTCATATGGATTATGTAGCACAGAATTGAATCGTTCATCATATATTCCAGTAAGATGTAAGATCTAAATAAGGGACTGGACGTTAGAATGTCTCCCATATTTAGTTCTTGAATAATCTTTATAATAAAATATAAAACCCAATGCAAATCTGCAATATACTGTTGATGCAGGAATATCAATTATGTAGTATAGTAAATGTCATTCGAGATGGAACTGTAAACTGGAAACCTGCTGGGGACATACAGTTCTCGGTTTTCTTTACTTCACTTGTGACTATAATATGCACATATATCTGCAATTCACTATACACCTTCATTCATGAAAAGAAAAAAATCCCTCATAATATTTGCGCTAAACTATTTCTGGCATGTTTTACTTCGTTCATTGGGCTTGTAAGTAAAACTATCTATGCCCTAGTAAGTAAAGGCCCCAAATTCCCTGATATTTTTGTCACATTTAAAAAATAATTTATTGTTTGGCTTTTTTTTTCTGTAAAGTTTGCTGGTTTATTACTGCATCTATGGGAAAATCATACATGTAAGGATGAAGTATATACTTATATGTATTCAATTACATATTCATATATATATATAATTCTTTTTAATTCATTAAGCGCAATTTTATGGGTTAGGAACTATATTGTGCTAAGCATTATACAAACAAACGACACAAGAAAACTCCTAGCCAGAGAATACAGATGGAAATTGGTAATGGTGACATAAATGATATATTGAACAGTATTACATCACGATATCTATAGGCAGAGAGAAGGAAAAAACCCCGTCTGTCAGTATTTGGAAAAAAACTCCAACAGGATACCTGTAAACAATAACTTGTAGATAGCTGTAACTCAGCTAAATCTAAAATCAAGCCCTGCCAAAATATTAATCCTAGATCCAGACCATGAAGATGCTAGGATTCCCTCAAGAGACAGCAGGTATATGTATTAATGCTGGCAAAACCTCATTCTTATAACAGCCATATCAATAAATCTCCAAAACAAAGTGCTTTAAAAATATAGCAACCTGCAGATTAAATTATATGTTTCGTAAAGTTTGTTATTTTTATAATGACCCTACTATGGAAAATATGTGACAAATTAAAAAAAAAGATAGTGCTATGAAAAACTGCCTGTGAAAATGAACTAACACATCTTATAATTATCTGATTAAGCATTTAGAAATCAAAAATATCACATTAAAAACCATTTTGCTGTACAGAAAAGAAATGCTTCTTTATTGTTTCAAAAGTTAACCATCACAGTCTTTCATATGCAACAAATGCATTTTATGGATTAAATACATGATGAGATAGCACTAGAGGACTGTGGGGAGATTACGTGGTGCTTTTTAAAGAGTTTCTCAATCTAACTGGAAAAAGTTGTAAAATTAACTTTTCATTCTTCCCTGCCAAAATAAAGGTCCTTCTTATCCTGCACCACACTATCCATTTTGCTACACTACAGGCTGAGGGTTTATGACATTTCCATACTATGATATCAGCTATAGCCGAAGGAAAATCAAGCAAACCTTTGTCACCGATATCAGGAAAAAAGTGGGCCAGGTTTATATAAGCATTTGAATTTTCAATGCAGCATGTAAACTCTGCAAGTTAAAACTTTTTCTTTCTTGCACTTTCAACTTCAAAAGTCTGTTATAATGTATAACTCCAGAAAGACATTTAAAATGAATATAAGTAGCAGGGAAGCATTTATTAGCCTCACTGGTGTATTTTATAGTACAGATAGTGTAAGTGGCTGTTTAAAGTAGTAAGAAAAATATAGTTGACATATCCTGGTCATATCCTAGTGGTCTTAATTCAGATTAAAATCTGACAGTCCATTTAATAGTTAAATAGTTAAAAACCTATTTCTCAGCAGCTGCCTTCTGAAAAATGATGCAGCTTTTGCAGTCCTAAGAGACATCTGGAAGTACTGAGGAACAATTAAGCAAGCTAAGGTTAGGGTTGTTTTCTTTACTAAATTCCATTACATTGAGAGTTCAAACTATTTTGTTGCATCTTAGAAAGAAAATGAGTTTAGCTCTAACTGAACACTTACATACTCCTTAATCCAGAATTTGTTGTCAGGACTTCTAATTTATTCTGTGATGTAAACATTGTGGTCTCTAAGTAAAGAAGTTTGCTACAGTTTAACCTATATAGACAGTATCATTAAATATGTAGAGCCCTCCTGAATTTTTCAAGCAGACCTAATTAAGAAGTATGCTTTAATATGCATGCTCCTTCTTTGTTAGCAAGTCATATCATACACCTTATTGCACTTACCTGTATCGTGTTGTAACTACAGCCATAAAGATATAGACTGTCACACCCTACTTGTACACTGCTTCCTCTTAAGATGACCAGAAAATGATTTCTGCCATAACCATAGTCTAGCTTCATAAACGTAGGCACCCCCATAATAATTCTCTCAAACAGCAGCTAACATACATTAACTTTAATAAGCCATTTGAATGAGGAGCCAGAAACCTCATGTTTCTCCTTTATTAGCTGACTGAAAATCTAATTTAAAATATAAATGGAAAAAAGACAAACTGATAAAATTTACTCAAGGGGTTAAAAGTACTTTATGGTATATGTGCAAAAAGAGGAGAAGAGGGACAAAAATAAACCTCAGTTTGTGAGAGTCTCTCTCTCCAAGTGGAGGTTTAAAAACTGATACTTAGCAAAAATGTTCTGAAATTGTGTCTCTGTAGGGCATTTCTTAAAAAAATCCATTAATAACATGTTTGCTGTTGTTGAAGTGTCTATTATGTGGCTCAGGCTGTGTGAAAGCCTGTTTCTCTACAAGGGAGGTATGACAGGCTCGTCGGGAGGGATAGGAGATGGCTGAAGATGGATATATGCTGCCCTGTTGACAAGTGGTGGGGACAGGCAAGGAGATGGATCAGTAAAAATTTCCATTAAATCAAGAAAAACACAACTTGCCCCTAACATCACCTCTGATAGTTTCTTAGACCAGCTGCCTCCCTGACACCCTACTGAGGAACAAATTGCTTTCCTAGCAGGACATTTGGACACTCCTGCATTAATAGATATGGATCCCAGCATGCCAAGCCAAGCAAGAAGGCAATTTAATATGAGCAACACTGTCATCTCAATTTAGGACAACAGTTAGGATGCCCTACAGGGCACTGCAACAGCTTCTAGAAGTACACAGTGTAAGACATTCTTTCTGTCTTAAGGCTATAGAAAGCTGGTATTTCTAGTAAATAGCCAAGCCAAGGAGAATGGAAAATGTAAATGCATAGATGACAACAGCATTGTACTGTCTAGGAGCATCAGTTTCAACTCAAAGGCCTTTCATTTCTGTAGAGGACTGCAGCAAAATTTGCAGGGAAAGAAAAGAGAAAAAACCTTGAGCAGACAGGAGTAACACTAGGTGGCAGGCACTTCACTGCCAGGTGGAGGTAAATTTCGGCACAAAAATTTAGCCAGTTCAGATAGCTGTCTGGCATAACAGTGCTAAGTAACAGGAAGGACACAGAAACTTTTAATATTTACTTTCTGATAGTGAATGCTTTTAAAATCTGTAGCTGTTTTCAGTAATGGTGCTCTTATTTTTGCACAAGTGCACTCTTCATTGCAGTCTTCAGCTAAGTCTAAACGGGAAAATAAAGTGGACACGTCATACTTCGAAAACAGTGGGCAGTGTAGTGGGGCAAAGTCTCCTTGACTGTATGGAGAGAAAGGACGGGGGATTTCCTGACTTACCAGCACCTGCATTCCGGCAAGTCTTGAGTAGTTTGGTGAGGCAATGATTCTTTGATTGTATAAGGTAAGGGAAGGATGAATAGTGGAATCATCTGATGAAGGGAATAACAAGACTTCTTCCAAATCTGACGTTCTCTTTGGGAAGAAAACCTCCTCATCAGTCTGAGGAAGAAGTTTCAGGATTATGTAGTGTTGCAGACAGACTGCCTTGGAAGGCAGATTCAGAAGGAAGTTGAAAACTTAGGGCTGTTGGAGGGGACTTATGGGTGGCTATGAGAGAAACGGAGTGAGTAAATGTGCATCTTCACTGGAAAATAGAGGTGTTTCCTCTGTGGTGCGCACAAAGATCAGATCTACATGGTAGATAAAGTAAAGCTATGACCCCTTATCTGGATATCTTGATCAAGGATGCTTTAGAGAAAGTATTTCCTGACCAACTACCTATCTCAGTTTTGCAGAGGCAAACTCCACCTGACTTGATCCAGCTCCAAGGATGGTTCGAGTACACTGTTATTCAGAATGTTTCCATCAGCAGTGCAGGCCCATCGTCCTGCTTGCTTGCAGCTCCTGAAGATGTTCACCTGTGCATGACAGTGTGTGCCTCTTGGTACAAGTGTAGTTACAACATGTGCCCAGATGCCCACTCAGTATTAGGAAGGCACTGCAGGGAGATTTGCTTCCTGAAGAGAGATGTGACCAACACTAGATGTACTACTTCAAATTTTCTACATGAGCATGGGGTGTCACAGAATTGCTGAGGGTAAGTCTTGTCCTCTGTCTTCAGGGGACCTGCTCAAAGGTTCCTCCTCTGACTGGTTCATCTGCACACCATATAAAGATGGTATGAACAGAAACAGCAGCATTGGTTGAGTCGCAGTTGGCCACTTCCAAAAGCAACTATATGATGTCTGGATAACTACTACTCTGACAAAATCAGCAGCTGCAGTGGAGGGACAAACACTTTTTGGGGGAGTGGACAGGGGGCCCTTTTGACTACAAGTCTCTATTGTTCTCACAATTTTCTTATTCAAAATGACAAGGAAATAGAAGGCTGGATGGTCTGGTGACTTTACACATTGCAAGCCCATTGCACAGCCAACTAGAGATGTGAAGGAGCTGTGGCACCATTTGAGAAGAAAGGGGTTGTAGATAATTACTGACTGCAAAGCCAAAAATGGGATTCCCTGACTTTACTGGTAGCCTGGCTGCTGGGAGGTCTTTCTGGTCTCCTATGTGTCATGTGTTAGTCAGATGGTGTCATTCAGTGCTCTGTAACTTTAAAGTAATCTGGGGTAGAGTGAAGAATACAGGTCTGTGGAAGTAGTGATTGTTTGGAAGTCCCCCCAAAACTCCAAAGCATTACTAAGATTATGGGAGTAATAAAAAAAAAAAAGCCATCCAAATATTAGAAGTCATACAGTTAACCACCTGTGAAATTATGCTGTAAAACTTAACAACTACCCTTCTTGGTAGGGAAATGTCTAGACATTCAGTGTTTGCTTTATCTTCTTTGAGCTCTGCTCAGCTCTTCTTGAAATTGTCTTTTTCTGTAATAAAACTAATCAGTTGCTTGTTAAAACATTTTAGGATGAGCAGCAACTGCTGCTTTTGTCAATCTTGACTAATATTCACATTCCAAATAACACTACATATGACAGGAAACACCACACAGTTCTCTAGGCAGGTGCTACTGCCAGTTTTTTTCCCCATTGCTTTGAAGTACATGGACTGAAACAGCTCTCTGAGAAAACAAATCAAAGTGCCTCTCACTTACTCTAGATATGGGGTGGAGCAAGTCAAGACATCAGAAAAAATCTTCCAATTTTCTTAGCTGACAAACCCAGATTGAAAAATGTAAAACCAGAAACATTTGAAGCAATGTTTTCAGAGTATTTCTAATAGTGAAAATCGAGAATTGTAAATTTCAGTGATAATATTTTACTGGAATGATCTTGTGCCATTCTTGTCTCTGTAGCTGTTTACAGAGCTTACTTATATGCACAAGAACAGAATGTTAACACGTAGTTATTCCATCCCTGTCCTTTAATCTTATTGACAGCTCACTTAATTGGTCACCATTTTCAATTCCTTGATCCACAATCAAGTGCTAAACAATACAGTACAAGTTCTAATGACATGACAGCTACAGTTAAACTGTGCTACGTGATGGTACAACTAAACTAGATAACATACCTGCTTGATCTGACGGTACCTATCATAGTCAGAAAGAGTAGCCTTTGTTCCTTTTAAAAAATGATTAGTTTTAAATCAAAAAGCAAGCTAGAAAGATGAATCTCTGGCTTTTTAACTGTCCATTCTTATTTTTCTTCATTATACGATGTTTTCAAGTTTAAAAGAGTACAAAGGAAAAAAAGCTTTCCAAGACTAGTCACGAGAGACCAGATCTAAAAAAGGCCATATATGAACAGCCAATCATTCTCTAGAAAAGATTCTTCCCACCTGAGTGAAAACAGCATAGCATGCAAGGAGATCCTGTCATTACTGAGGTCTTGGGGCCACTGCGAATTGCTGAGAATATCAAACAATCAAAGCACACTACCAGACGAATGAAAGTAGCCAATGCCGTAAGTGACATTAAGGCAAAAGGAAACTCCCAGTTAAGATTCCCATTAGCTTTTTCCTTCTGCTTGATGATCAAACTTTAAAATATCAGTCACAACTACTTCATCAGAAATAATCATAATGTGACATAATTTTGTTAAATATTAATATCATATTTCTTTTCAGAAGCTAGGTTTATATTTCTGGGGATATTACTTGCAAGGCACACAATCATTCTTTGGGAACCAAAAATAAATCTTTTCAGATGCTTGAGAAAAATACATGCTTTAACATGCATTTTTAGACATAGTCAAATGCATGAGTCCATATAAAAACTAAGAATTTCACTCAATTCCTAAATACACTTCCAGCTTACAACAAGAGATTAGTTGCACTGGTATCAGTAAGATAAAGGGTTCTTGCTGCTCTTAATATTTCTGTGAAATTTCCATCAACTGTTCATAGGTACCATATACGCATATGTGCAAGCCCACCTTCTTAACTTATTGAAGAAGCTTTGAAAAAATAAGTTGTGACTCATGACTGCTGTCACTCAAATATTTCTGCAACTTCCATTTCTGATAACCTGCCTTTGGCAATGGCAAAAACTCCTATAATTTTAATATCAAAACAGATTAAATAAAAGTGTGACTGAACTTGATCTTCAAATTTGTTTCATCTGGTTTGGGTGACTATTTTTAACAAGGCCCACGTGACAAGGATACTCAGATATGAACAATATTCCACTCCTAGAAACCTAATACGTTTCCTTACTCATCTTCTCAGCATATTCAAATAGAAAGGTTTGGCTACAGAAGTCTGAAAAGCAGGAATACATGAAAAAATTAATGACAAAGTCTCATTGCAACTGTATAATGAATACTAAAATCAAACGAAGGTCTATGAAAGAGATTATACTATTCACAAAATAAAAATATTGCAAGGTAGAATGCCATAGAAAACACAGTTGTACTACGGGAGTACCTTTAAATGAATACGACTTCTCTGCTTCATGCAAATGTTCCAAAATCCATCTTTTGCTGCATTATATATATGCATGTGTTGTTCTGTGTGTAAAATCACAGGAAGGTCTCAATGAAGAGATAAAATGGAGAAACTGTGAAAAATGTCTTCAATGAATTCATGCAGCAGGAACAGGGTTATTTAAAAACACTAATAATAATACTTGTGGTAAGTGCTGCATTTGAGAGGACTGTACAGGGGGAGAAAATAAACCATACACAAAGAAAGGTAAAAGAACACATACACACAAGAAATAGAAATGCTACATGAATAGCTAAGTGCTGGAGAATCAATATACTACAAATAAAATATGGAGGGAATTAAGTGAATATAACTGTACTTAGAAGTTTTAACATAAACATGAAATTTCGCACAAAAAATTGAGGTTCTTTTTCTGTTTTAAAGCAGAGTTAGCTGAAAATACCTGAGAAAGAAAGACTGAAAAAATTCTTCACTTGTTTGATAACGGCTCTGAAGGCTTTACTTCAAATGCGGTTTTTATAGCATTTTGTAAGGAAGGGGTGAGAGGGTGAAGACACAAGACAAATGATAGAATTGAAATAGTACAAAAAGGCATGGAAAACCCACCTACACACATAGAGAGCACAGTTATGCATCATTAATTCTGAGAAAGACTCCTACAAGGAGTAGGTTGGTCCAAAGGACAGAGGAGAAAACAGCACTGAAGAACTAGTATGCATACAAAGGTTTCTGGATCTCGCTGATGGTGACTTGCTTCCCCACTTTAATACACATTCAAGGGAAAATCCAGTAAAATAATTGTGAGATTTATGGGGCATAAAATGTGAATGATCTTTGCTAAGAGAAAAAAGACAGGTGAGGGACTTAGTGACTGAAACCTTCTCTGATTCTCTTTTATTCTCATATTAACATTGTATATGGAAGCAGCTGGACAGTTTCCTTTTACACAATGCTATGCCTCAAATTCCACAGTTTCCATGAAAATTTGCAACCAAATCAATTGCAGAATGGGTCCGATTACAGTGTGGGCTTTCCTATGCTGTTTCCAGACTGTCCAAAGAGCTGGGAGATGGCTCAAACATTTGGGAGCTCTGAAATCGTGGACCGTAGCAACTAGACAGATTTCTTCTATAAAGGTTAAGTTGAAAGTTTCTTTCCTCATAAAATGTCCACAGTGATTTTATGTCATGGTGGCTAGTTTATTCTGTGTTATCATGAAGTATCAGCAGTGTCATTTCATAAGCAGCTGGCTATTTGAAGGAAAAAGATTATCTAATCAAATTCTGGCAGTGGGAACTCACAAGAGAGGAGAAAGAACTAATGTCACTCTGAGCTAGGAATGGTTTTCTGTAAAGCAGTATTTAGAAAGCCACCAGGGATATAAACCCTCCTTAGGTTTATGTATGTTAGTCGCTGACAGCATATAAGCATTCTGCAATATTGCACTTATTAGATTTTATCTGTTTCAGCTGGCCTTTATTTGGGACTCTATTTCTAGAGCAAAGTCTGCTACAGATTGGAATGAGCAGAGAGTCAAGCAGATATGGAGAATGTTGTTGATGGCACATCTCACCAATTTATTTTCTTCAAAACCAAGTGAATTGGGAAGAGAGTAGAAAAAAGACCCTTTTCCTGGATGAGGAGCATTTTTAAAATGGACATCTTCCTTCTTTAACTGAGTCATAACATCAGGAAGGAAAATAGGGCCATTGTTCAGGTTCAGGTTTCCTCACTGTGCATTTAATCTGTTATTTTGGATTAGGAGAAATAATTACTGTGATTTATAAACCTCAGTCCACTATTTGCCTTTTTTTACAGTACCACACTGTTAACTCAAGATCAGATTATGATCCACTGCCATCCCCAGATCATGTTTTGCCATGTTGCTGCCTCTCTAAGTATTTATTCTCTCATAACATATGGCTGCTTAAGTATAGAAACTTTACATTTATCCTTACTGAATTGCTATCAATTTCCAAACTGTTTGCTGCCCCCCAGCTATGTATCCTGTGCAAATTTAACAACCTTACACTATAATAATTCATCAAGGCATCAGAGAAAATATTAAAACCTGTCAACATCAGGACAGACTTGAAACATCCCTTCGCTTTGACTGTGAAATGCTGATAAATAGTCTATACACAGCTTTCCAACTAATTACACATCCACCTAATGAAATTATCACCTAATCTTGTATTTCCTAGTTTGCCTATGGGTATTCATATGAAACAATGTGAGGAGCTTTACTGGATTCAATACAGATGACATCATCTACTTCTCTCCTACCCACAAGTCCTGTTACTCTGGCATAACAAAGTTAGACTGATGTGATAAATTCTTGCTAAGTCCATGCTTCCTGAGACTTTCTTTTTTTGTCCTCTAGGTAATTACTAGTAGTTTGATTATTTGCTACAGTTTTCCCTCAGGAATTCAAGTTAAACCTACTGTTCTATAAGTCTCAGGTTCCCTTTTCCCCTCTTTTTAGACATAAACTTCACGTTTTTGCCTTTGTCAAAATCTTCCCTGCCCATATTCTTAGAAGTGACCATTAACTTTCTGGATTTTCTTCAGCCATTCCCACAGGAAAAACTTCATCAGGCCCAGCTGATTTGAAAACATGTCTCTATCCTATCCTTTCCCCAATATAAGCTGGTATTTTTGATTCTGTTTCACTGGTTTTAGCTCTGCTAACCATCTGAGCAGGCTTGACCTTTTAAATTAAGATTGAAACAAATCAAGTAAACACTTTTGCCTTCTTGGAGCTGTTTAATGATACATTTTGCTTTCCCAGGAGAAGCCAACCAACAGCTTCCTTGATCTTTCATGTTACTGTTTCTATTGCTTCTTTATGGAAAGCTTTCTGAATATTCTTTGTAGACTTTATATTAAAAGTATTTTATTTCATGTCTTGTACTTTCTGACTTTGTCCCTGTGTGTTTTCTGTTTTTCTAGTTGTTCCTAGTGATATGACCTGCTTAAATT
The DNA here is from genome assembly GCF_947461875.1 of Haliaeetus albicilla. Taxonomy (NCBI): domain Eukaryota; kingdom Metazoa; phylum Chordata; class Aves; order Accipitriformes; family Accipitridae; genus Haliaeetus; species Haliaeetus albicilla. Next base: position 10,179,440 of record NC_091489.1, on the reverse strand, counting down.
TTTTATGCACTTCTTTCTTACTTTTCAGGTCAGGTCATAAAAAAGGTTGTTGTTCAAGCAAGTTGGTCTTTCCTTACCTTTCCTCGTCCTCCTTTACATTGAGATAATTTACCATTGTGCCCTTAATATGATTTCTTTACTGAATTGTCAGTTCCTTTTTTCTGCTTAGAACTGATTTCTTATCAGTTACCCAAGTTTGCTTGTTTCTACTTCCCAGAAGTCACTGTTTTCCTCTTGCTTCACTTGCAGAAGTATGTTTTGTTTGTTTGATTTTTTGTTTGCTTTTGTCTAGGGGACTTATTCTAAAAAATTCCACCTCTAAAAGAATCAAACTTTTTTATTTCAGGAGTTGATCACTGGCCATCCATATGAAAGAATTTAAATACTGTGGTTTTTTTTCTGAAACATAATGAAGGAGAACATGTTTGAATAACATTTTTCTGATCACAAAACATTTGCAAATTTTATTAGGGCAATTTATTTCTGCCATGTGTCATATCTTCAGCAGGAATACTCTGCATGGGTTAAATGTTTTTTAATGCAGTTTTGAATAGTTATTTGTCGCACTCTGAAAATAAAGATTGAGCTGTTCGTTCTCTGTTGACTGGAATCATGTAAGAGATCTTTTGCTAATAATTAATGTCATATCCCACTGGGACAAACACTATTTGCATGGCTTATAATAAAAACAATTCAAAAACACTAATGTGTTTCCCTGAACAGTGAAAGCTTGTGATGCATATTATGAAAACACCACTGGTGAGAACCCCAGCAGCATATAAAAGCTATTATTGTATTGTACATTTATTGCTAAGTTTATTTCCTCTTTGATTTATTTAGCTTGCCAATTACCAGTTGTTTTCACTCCTCTGAGAGGATGATATGGTGAGTTACTAGCTCAGAGCAATGCTACTGTTTGGCAGCCACATTTCTTTCCATCTCCAGATCTGAAACACTTTCCTGAATACCTTTAGGTAATTACTTCATGCCCAGAAAAAGCTGCTTGTCAGTGTAAAGGATTTTAAAATATGATAACTATAGATACTTGAAAACCCCAAATTTGGTAGGTTCTAATCAATATACATTCGCATAAAAATTCTGCAGTGACCAGGAACTCATACAAAATACCACGGTCATGTGGCTGGTCCAGTCTTTGTATATCCAACGCTTGTACATTTAAAGCTTTCATCCACTTAATAGCCCACTTACTCTGTACACACTTGTAGTCCCCCCCACTGCTCCTTTCACACCCATGCACCAAAATTTCTAGCCACAGTTCATGATATAAGCACCCCAATTCTGTCTTCATTTATACAGAGATTCGGCAGGCAGTTTCCCATGATTCTGAATACACACAGTGAAGGCACATATGCTCTAATGTACACTTTTACTCCGTTATGCCAGGTTCACCCATCAAAGGATTTAATAAATTATAGGTTTTGCTATAGAATAGGCATTTTCAGACTCTGCTAGGGATCTCTGGAGAAACTCCCACTTTACAAGCTGTTATTCTCCAGCTCCACCTGCTCACTAGGGACCAAGCAAGCAACCAGAGTTGCGGTACCGCCTCATGCGGTTTCATGGCTCTCACCAGAGGAGGGAAGTTAATGTTCCTGTTGTCTCCTTCCAGGCTGTTCCCACAAACCGCGGGAGCAGTTTCTCACTCTTCAAGTCAAGAGAGGGAGTGAAGCTATTGGTACTCCTGTGAGAGTTTTGAATACTCTACAAGATCCCACCAGGTCTTCTCAGACCTCACCTTAAGGCTGCTTCCTTGTTGCCCTCATTTTCCTGTTTACTCCTCCGCCATCTCCAGTGAGGATCTTGTGGATTTTAGTCTTGATCTTCTGGAATTTTTTAAGATTTCAGTTTTCTGATTTATATCAAATGACACTGAAAGACTATGCCAACAACAGGCATGTTCAACTTATTAATTTTTTTTTTCAGAATGACTCTGCTCAATCAGATTTTGACATAAGCATCCTTACCATAAAGATTAAGAAATTTCAGAAAGCACCTTTAAGAGACATACAAGAAGTTCCCTAAACAAAATAAGGAAACAAAATTTACATTCATTTTAGTTTGAAGGGAAAACTAAGTAGAAAACAAAGTCTTGTCAAGTTTTCTTTATATATGATAATGTTGTAAAACATGCCCCATGCTTGTTTTTTGTTTGCAGATTATATTTAATACTAAGCACTGGTTTTAGATTGGTGGCCTAAAAGTCAATCTTTTTTAATATAACCATTTCAGATGTGCGTAAGAGACTTATCATTGTCATTATTCGGTATTACATATGTGAGCATTTTCACTGGCATAAAAGAGAAAATGACAGAGATAAGTACAAAACATACTACTGCTGTTTGATATTTCTTAATGGAAACAACGCCCAGTTTAACCAGCCTATTTTACTGCTCACTTAGTCTGAACAGGTGAGCCAGCAGTACCTTTAAACCTTACTCTTTATCTCTTCACTTATGTCTTTTAAGTGTCAGTGGAATAGATTTTCTATCGTAGTAGTGATTGTCACCCAATTTAATGTGAGAGCTTTTGGAAAAAAAATATAATTGAGTGGTATGAATAATTTAATTTTTGAGAAATATAGGGATAAAATGGAGTTAACTGAGACTTGGTTATCCGCCCAAGATTTTCTGCCCTTAGTCAAGGCCTCCATTCACAGATATATTATATTATCCTTATCAGAATTTTCCCTTTTCTTCTCCCTCATGATGGTTTTATAAGCACATACTACATTCTGGTTTTCCATTATTTCTCACTGAATTAGAGTCGGACATTGCTCTCCAAACTTACGTCCTTGCTTTTCATTAAGAATATTATTAGTTTACTTTGTAAGGGATTTCTTTTATTTAATTTGCTCGTTACAGTTTCATTTTATTTTATTTTCATAGTTCACCCTTGACTTTGCAACATTTTCTTTATTCCCTCTATAACAGCTTAGTGACCTTAACATCATTGTTAAGGTTGAGATGCAACTTCTATTCTAAACTCACTTTCACAAGCTTATAACTCTTCCCCGATATTCTCTTTCAGGCTGAGGGTTTTTTATGCTTATGCTTTGTTAGAAGTGGATTTTTGTTTGAAGCTTCATAAGCATCATCTATTTGTTTTGAGTTATCCAACATGAAAAGATAGCAGTTTTGCAGCAATCAAGACAGTTTTCAGATGCTTTTTTTGGACTCTGATAATTGAAAATCAGCTTTGTTTCAGCACTTCAAAATCAGCTTTGATTGTGGAATGGTGGCTTTGCTATGTCTTTGAAATGGTTTTGAAATAATAAAGTTCTGCATGTGACATCATTATTAAATAACTTACTGAAGCAGTAGTGATGAGCAAAGTTGATCTCAGAATAACTCTGTTCTACTTAATATTATTTTTAAAAGATGTTTATTTTCTGTAAGAAAATGACATTTAGTTATATTTTAAATCTTTGTAATGCCTTTTTCCTCCCACTCTTCAAGAAGCGTAGCCCAACCAGATGCATTACAGAGTGCCCAGTCAGTCTGGGTTCTACATAGTATATGGAAATGCAAAATATGCAATGAAAAATAAACATTTCGCTTGTACTGGTGAAAAGGCAAGCAGTCACTTTGCTTCATTCCACAGACATACTGTTGTGATTACAAAAAGGTGTCTGAAAGAGCTTTTGCTTAAAGGTCCAGTAAGAAATCCTATATAGCTGTAAGCCCAAGAGGAGCACTGGGGGGCTATAGACAGCTTCTTGTTTGTCTTCACAGAAAAGATGTTCTTCAGGGAAGCATTAATGCACACTACCCCCAGCTTTTCTATGGCCCCCCCTATGGTAGGCTTGTACTCTGCATTTTGTGTCATTCCTTTTTTCATCACAAAGAGTTTCATAATCTCAGTAAGTAATCATTTTATGCCCTCCACAAGGAAAATGCTGTTGTAGCCTTGAAAGAATGAACTAAGAGCCTGGCTGACCAATGGAGATTTTATGTATTTCAGAGTCAAGGTAAAGCTGAGAAAGAAACTCTTTGGGCATTTATTTGATCAGCTAAAGGAGAAATATAAAAACTTGCAAACATTTTTAATTGGGGTACCCCTTTTAGTAAAAAAAAAGTGTCATTACTTGTACAACAGAGACAACCTGCTGCTTTCCATATTTGTACTTATACAGAGTGGACTTAAACCCCAAATCTCTACTGCACTTTTTTACTCTGACACCCAATGACATGAAGACTACAAGTGCCACAAAAGCTGTAGGAAGCAATGCTTTTTTGGGATCTATGTGAGCTGCTCAATTTATGAGCCTTGAGATTTACTTTTGAGTTGGGCTACGAGCCAGAATTATACCAGACACATAATAAGGACATTTTTTCTTTAGCAATCAGAACTTTAAATTTTTTTCCCTCGCTAAGCTACAAATGCCAGTCAATAGATTCATTCCAATCTAAGATCTTATTGTTCTGGTCCTATCTTTTTACTCCATTGTTTTTCATTGATTAAGCAGCTCTTGCATTTTACAATAATGCAGTAATTCAATCCAAAGTGCCTCAGGAGGCCTTCATATGAAACTTCATATGAAAGGCAATAAATAGGCTTACTTTGATTCATATTTATTTTCCTTTTCATTTATAAGTGATTTTCTGCATTCAGCCCATGTTTCTCTTTCCTGCTCAAATAGAGAAAGTTTTTAGAAGATTGCTCAAATAAGCCTCTTACACAATTAGAATCCTGCCCTCCGTGGCTGCCATTCTCAAGCAGCACATCCTCTGCTGATTGCATTATTGTTCCCCCTCCAGTGACTGAGTGATAGATCTGTTTATGCATACCAAATCTTCCATTAACTCCTAGTTCTGCTAATTTACAAATTTATTTGTATTCGTCTGTGCTGGTTTTGGCTGAGATAGAGTTAATTTTCTTCACAGTAGCTAGTATGGGGCTGTGTTTTGGATTTGTGCTGGAAACAGTGTTGATAACACAGGGATGGTTTGGTTACTGCAGAAGCAGTGCTCACACAGAGCCAAGGGCTTTTCTGCTTCTCACCCCACCCCACCAGCGAGGAGGCTGGGGGGGCACAAGGAGTTGGGGGGGGACACAACTGGGACAGATGACCCCAACTGACCCAAGGGGTATTCCAGACCATATGACGTCATTGCTTGTGTGTGCAGCTTTTGCTTTACCTATTAAACTGTCTTTATCTCAACCCATGTGTTTTCTCACTTTTACCCCTCCAATTCTCTCCCCCATCCCGCTGCGGGGGGGGGGGGGGGGGGGGGGGGGGGGCAGTAAGTGAGCAGCTGTGTGGGGCTTAGTTGCCAGCTGGGGTTAAACCACAACACTGTCTCATCAATTATAAAACTGCAGTCAGTATATGAATTGTATAAGCAGGAAAGCTCAGGCACCTCTTGTAGTCTGGGACAGACTGTTATAACCAGGATTTTTTAATCCATTAGCTGAAGGAAATACAGGTTGGTTTAAAATGGCTACACTTTTCTATCATGTGCAAATTGTTTCTCTCTATCATAAAAGGGAGAATAATCTTACCCTGTATGTAAGTGGAATATGAAGTCAGAAGACACAGCTCAGTTTCCCATACATGCAGAATTAACTGGAGATTCCTATAAAGAGTTTATCTCCTTCTCTTCTATTGTTGTACTCCATGCCTTTCCTGCTGGGCCACATGATAAAACATTGTCCCCTGACTGTCAGACATATTTCCAGGCACTTTGTTGAAAAGGAGAGGAGTAGTAAGAAAAAAGTAGTCCCAAGTCCTCTCCAGTCATAAACTTCCATTATATTTAAAGCTTGACAGAATTATGAGTTCATCTAATATAATCTCCTGAGCACTGTAAGCTATTAAATATCACCCAGATACTGCTACATGGAGCCCAATTATTTTAATTAGACAAGAGCACTTCAGTCGTCAAGAGACTAAACTGTAGTGTGCCACAGGCATAGACCAAAATAGACAAAGTTGTCATCAAAGCCTGAGGCTCTTGCAATAGCAAGGAATTTCTAGGTGAGAAATGCCCCCCCAAATTCCCGGAGATGGTATGTAGCTCATCCACCAACTTTGGCACAGAATGTCAAGTCCCTGCCAATGAGACCTGAGAGAAAATTTTGATTTCTCCTTCAAATTTGGTGATCAATTTAATCCTGACCTGAGCATCAGAATATGATATACTCACTGGGTACCTAAGAAAAAGGAGTCACAGTCAACCAGAGAAGGTACTTTTTTTTGGAGCTGTTTTTCCAAGTCTATGTACTAAAATCAATTTACAGTAGGCTGTGGATATTTTAAATTGTGCACTTTTTTGCATTTCTTCTGTAAAGGGTTGTTCTTCTCTTTCTACAGGTGAAGACGTTTGAAGCCCAGGTAGCTTCAGCTTTGGAATCTGAATATTGAATGAGTGACAAAGTCGAGTGTTTGGTATCTCTATATGAAAATCCCTAGCACCCTTCCAGGGGACTGTTTGATCTAGCAGTTTACAAGGACTAAGATTTAGTTGATAAATGCTAAATCAACTACTAATGTGATTTTAAACCCAACTCCTATTTTATCTCAGCCCTCAATTTAAAATTTTAGCTCATTCCCTTTTCACAGACAAATTGATAAAATTGGGACCATTTCTCTTCTGCAAAACATTGGTTTACAAATCCCAGTCTGAGCTAGTTTACATTCATAGAGACCTGTTTTATGCTCTCTAGTTCCTAGGTCCATGTGTCCAGTTTTGACTTATCTTTACAAGCAAGAACTTGATTTTATCCTAGTTTTCTCTAATACAATTTCCCTGACTCAAATAGAGCGTTATACTGCTATCTGTGTTCTTATGCCAGATTACAGAGACCAGCCGCCTCCATCCCTTTATCAGGTAACTACCTCCTTTCTCTACCTTCTTGCTCCTTCTTTCTCAGAACACATATGACAGATTTTAAATTGTGAACTACTAGGTAAGCCACAGAATAATAAATCAGGCCAAAACACGGAAGACACTGCACATTCAATATAAAATTTGCAATGTGCATGTACAACAGCCATTTTCCAGATGCCTGCATGATGCAGAAATCAGGGAAAAGCTATACCCTACATAAATTAAGGGATAAAGAATTTGATCACATAATATGAGACATCCCATAATATTCTGGACATCTAGCAGAGAAAACTAATGAAGTTTCAGTTCTAGCTCAGTTAGAGCTGAAGAGACTCACATGTTGTTTTCTAACATTATTTTACTAGCTAGTTCTTCCTGATTTGGGATGTAAAGGAAAAAGCAGTTATTCTTCTACCTAGTGAACCAAGCACAAGTAATTGATTTGTTCTCCGCATAAAAAGTATTTGTTTTGCTTTTGCTAGTCCTATGAACTAATGTGATCCATGTTATTAATAATGGAAACATTCTCTAGATTGCTTTATCCACTCACTGCTGACAGTTGAGTTTCATATCAGTCACCAGATCAATGAATTGCACCACTGCAAGATACGGGCAATGGAAATAATGCACCTTGACAGCAATACATAGCTTGTTAATTGTACAGTGCTATTCTGGGGTAAATGTTTTATTAAAACATCAGCATTCTACCACATCTTGAAAAGCCCTGTGTTTTTACAGTTCATTTTAAACCATGTAAAACATTACCAGAAAACCCCTACAAATCCAAAAAGAATTTTTGTCAGCCTGAGAAAGCCTGTCATATTTTAGCAATGAAACAACTTGCTTAGCTACTGAAGCATAATGTGTCAACAAGATGGAATTCCACTTTCTAAAGGCTAGAGTGCCCACTCAATAGAAGAAAGCAATACATGATTACTGCTTAGAGCTTGTGGCGCAATACTAGCAACTCAGCATTTAGCAATAATAGAAAATGTTGGTCTCATTTTCATTCCCCTTGAAAAAACTCCCTATAAAATATTATGAAACACTCCTGCTGTGAGTTGGTTTCTTAAACTCAGCAATATCTTCAGCTATTACGTTATCCATGGTAATACCTTTTTGGTGAATTTTCTTAAAAGCAAAAATTTAATGACATATGGAACAAGGACAAATACCTGAAATGTGATAACAAAGAATAACCCTTCAATTTTACTATGGGTACTAGATAGCAGCTAGCTCTTATTTCCATTTTAGTGTTTTGCAAATGACATAAAGGTCTCAAGGTCTTTTCTTTTCTGAATTAGTCCTCTGTTTTCCAAAACCTTGGAGCCTCTTATTTCTGCTCCTGCTTCAACTTTCGTTCCCATCTTAAAACTGAGACAAAAATTCAGATCGTTGTGCGTACAGCCCTTCTTCACCCATGACCTTTTATTCATCTGATTATAAAATTAAAAAGATTTTTTCAGTGCAAGTATCTTCACAGATTGTCTTGAATTACCACTACTCATCTCGACTATCTTTATATCCTGAAGTATTTTAAAAGGTGCCTATTTTCTCTTTGCACACATTCAAGATTTTTGTGGTACTGCTAATGAAGAAGCGAAGCACATGTCTTGAGCAAAACATTTATACCTACATCTCTGTGTGAAAATCTTTTAGGTTAGTCAGACTTTCAAACATTTTGATGAGGCAATATATATGGAATAATGTGCCAAAACCAGACACAAGAGGGATATAAATTGCACAAAGAAAGTACATGCTGATAATGAGAATACATTGCATTAGAGCTGAACTTTACAACAGAAGACTTATAACTGCCAGATGTGGAAACTGCTTTTCACTTCTAGACTGGGTACTCTTACAAACTATTATGCACTTTCATATACACAAAATAGTTCTGAAACAGTATTTGCAAGCCAGTTCAGGTTCCAGAGGGAGCATAGGTGCAGTCACATAGCACTCCAACCAAGATATAAAACCCTAAAATAAACAATCCCACTTGAGAAGTTTAGAAGGACACACCCAACTAACAAAATCATCATTTGAATTATCAAAATTAAGTGAACAGGAACTTGTTGCTTGGAATATTTATAATTCAGACTTGTCATCTCAAAACAAAATATTTTTCTCAATTATTCAGGGTTTACCTACATGCATATTATTGTGCGTAATAAAGACATGACCAAAGATGTAACATGCATGCTAGGAAATGCATGAACAGGAGATAATGAACCACCAAAAAGTGTTTTGGAGACAACAGGAATGTGTAGTGCACTTCTCATGTAACTAACTATTTTATAGTGTCCTCTGTTCTATTAAGCTTTCTGAAAAGGCAGACAATTATTAATTCTACAAATATGCTGCAATTGCTTTTGACATGTGCTTCCTTAGCCATGGAAGAAGAAGGCAAGAAGAAATCAATGGGAAAAAATTGCTGGGAAGAGTGAAATTGCCTTAGGGATTTTGTTCTATGTAATACAACAGCCTAGGAATTCTACTTATAAGGAAGACATGGTATTTATATCTATTGATTTTTCAGAGACCTCTTGCAGTCTGCAGCTTTAAAATTTCACCTGTCCTAGAAGGGAACACATCTTTAGTGAAATCTTGATGTTCTTCAATGGCATTATGCTTACAGAACAGTAAATATGGTTTAAAAGAGGTGAAATAACCCAAAATTTTGTGCTCCCTTTGCAAGGCTATAACAGTTCCTTTATCATTGCACATTTAATACACTAAGGCTGAGTACTCACTTGGGGAGTTTCACATTAGGGGATCCGAATCAAGGGCCACAAACCCATCAATTACGACAGCTTGTTCCTAAGACCATTTAAATTGTCGCCCAGACCTTAGGATAGTTTAGAGTGGTCTCAGGACCTCCATGAATCTTCGGGAGTCAGGTCACCTAGCAAGGGATTATTGAACAACAGAGGATCTCTGGAAATACAATCTTCTTCTTGCTTATATAGACTATGCTAGGAATGAGTAAACTCAAGGGGCAATGACCAACAGACGCTCTACCTCCACTATCCCTGATCTACCATGTCACCCCATTCCAAGGGATAGGTCAACTGATATTGCATGCTGCAAAATGTCTATACCGTTGTGGAGCAAGGGCTACGATGCAGTCATGCATTAGTCAGTTATCATCCCACTGGAAGATATTGACAGGGGATGTTTTGCAAGACAGATGAGCTGGATGTGTAGAAACCAAGGCATACTTTTTAATAAACAAGTAGTATAGTCCCTTTTGAAGCTCCATTCTAACCTGCTTTTAACTCCAAACTTTTCTTTAATGTGTAGGAAATAATATGCCAGTATAATATAAAACAAGACAAAAATGTTTTATTCATAGAGCTTTTGTATGCCTTGATTACCACAGCTTCTCCTGTACGCAGGCCAGCTGGTACAATATGTACTGTCTTCTATGTTTTGTTGCTGTTTTCTCATATTAAATATGTCAAAATTTTATATCTGAGCAATAAAAGTTAGTAACACAGGTCTGATGCATAGTAATGAAGGTAGAACAACAGTGTATAATGGTCATATCTTGGTAAATCAATTAATATGTTTATGGCTAATGATAAAAAAAATGAAAGATTAGGCAAGAGTGAGGTCACTCAGTGGTACCACAACATGGCTTTGGGTGAGGACTATTCATAATCATTAAAAAGATATCTGCATGCTACTTTTCAAGTCAAAATAAATCTCTCTTCTTATTCTATTTCTTTGTCTGAAAGCCTGAACAGATAGCAGTGCCTAACTGCAGAGGGTACATATGGGGATGCTTAAATTTAAACCTCTCTCCTCACCTTTTTGGTACAGTTCTGTCTAGATATTTACCAGGCTGTTTCTGGTCCCCACATATCGCTGTTTCCAAATTTCCCGACACAAAGCAAAATCCACCATCTTTAACTTTCCCAAAGGCCCTTTTAGCAAATTAAGAGCACTCTTTTGGAAACTCACATTAAGCTTTGACACCGTCGGCAATGACTTTGCAAAAAGAGATTGTAGTTCCTCATTTCACATACCAGAGAAAGAAACTGAGGAAGGAAAAATCTCTGTATCCTAGCCTGGCTCAGTTACCTGTTCATTTTTCCATGCTCCTTCAGATTTGGTTGGAGTCCTTACATGTTTGCGATTGCCTCACACAGTTTTCTCTCTGAATAATGGAATATTTATTTTGCTTCAGTCCCTTGTGGCCAGCTGTCGTGGTTTAACCCCAGTTGGCAACTCAGCACCACGCAGCAGCTCACTTCCCCCTGCCACCCAGTGGGATGGGGGAGAAAATCCGGAAAAGAAGTAAAACTCGTGGGTTGAGATAAGAACAGTTTAATAGAACAGAAAAGAAGAAACTAATAATGATAATGATAACACTAATAAAATGACAACAGTAATAATAAAGGGATTGGAATATACAAGTGATGCACAATGCAATTGCTCACCACCTGCTGATCGACGCCCAGCTAGTCCCCGAGCGGCGATCCCCCCGCCCCCACTCCCCCCAGTTTATATACTAGATGTGATGTCATATGGTATGGAATACCCCGTTGGCCAGTTTGGGTCAGCTGCCCTGGCTGTGTCCCCTCCCAACTTCTTGCGCCCCTCCAGCTTTCTTGCTGGCTGGGCATCAGAAGCTGGAAAATCCTTGACTTTAGACTAAACACCACTTAGCAACAGCTGAAAACATCAGTGTTATCAACCATTCTCCTCATACCTAGCTCAGAAACATAGCGCTGTACCCGCTACTAGGAAGACAATTAACTCCATCCCAGCTGAAACCAGGATACCAGCTTATTCTCTATTTGGTTTCTTCTGCCACTCCTTTTCTAAAATGGCTGCTGAAAACCCTTTTCATTGACTGTCTTGACTTTCTCTTGAAAACCTATCCCTGCTCCCTCCCTTGATCCACCTCATTAGTTAATGAAAATCCTCATCTACTTGACAGTTGTTAGCTACCCTTATACTGCAGTTCAGACTTGACAAATCAGTTCTGTGCAGTAGACAACCATTTCTCCACAAGGGCTTTTGGGTAAATGACAGACCGTTGATGTTAGATGTAACTTCTGCTGTTAGCAAGATGTTATCAACTCTGAACTTTACCCAAAGACAGAGGTTCAAATACCCTAAAAGAGACTCTACATATCTAAAGCATAGCTTAAAGGATGACACAGACATTAATAAAGAATCTCCAGATTCACGTTGCCTTCCTTATTTCTTTGCTTACCAGCTTCAACAAGGAATGTGTCTCTAACCTAAACTGTACAGCTAAGTATTGCAAGGCATCTTTTGGTACCTTTATTTGGATGGACAAAAGGGATGTTCTTCATCTTGGGCCTTTCTTTGAGCTTGTAAATCATTGTGTACACTCGTGAGGGAACCCAGAGCTCTGAAGTGGATGTTCCTGGATTCCATAAAGAAGAGTGGAAGGCCTTAACACTAAAAAAGGCCAGGTTTTGTCTGGGAAAAAACCCACCATAGTTTAACTATCTGAATAGAAAACAACCAAAGTTACTACAGAAAACAGAGTAGAAATAAATGGCTTTCCTAACTGTCTTGGTGTCCTTGCAGGCAGATCCTTACCTTCAGCCAGCTTTCCCACAGGCAGCTGACTTCAGTGCTAGGACCCCCACCACAGGAAATCTTCTGTGACAAATCTTCCTTGAGGTTATCATTTGTCAGGGTGCAAAGGAAGATTCAAAGACACACATTTTCACCCTGTTCCATTATAGATTCTGAGGAAGGGCCTTAATGTTACCAAAATTTGGCTTACAGACCAGCCTCTTGGTTCTCATTTCAGCCTCAGTGAAAGGTACCCCCCCCCCCCGTTCAAGACGTCACATAAATCAAAACAAAGCGTGAGGTTAAACTCAAGGCTGCAGTTCTGGTCGCTAGCAAGCACAGCGCAGAGTCCATAAAAGGAAACAGAGCAGTTTGCTAAACCAGGCAATACATAATCCTTTATGCTACCTACACTTTATTTACAGGGCATTTGCAGATTCAGAATGATGATGAATGAAGCTGCAAAACACAGTTTGATTTTCATCACTTCAAGGCAGACAGCAGAGTAAAAATTATTTGTGATTTTATCTTTTTTAACCGATCCCTAATAGTTAATCCAGAGGCATTTCTTTTTGTTTACTCAGTCTTGTTTCTTATTACTTTCCCACCTTCTGCTTTATTTTATAGCCCTATGTCTGCTCAGTGAGTCTGGGGAGTACTCTGTTTTACATGCACCACTGCATGGACAGATAGGAAGTTTTACCAAGGTCGACAGATGCTAACCTACTCATAGAAGACAAGTTACTGTGACTTCCTAGTTCGGCAAACTATTATTCTTCTATGGTATCAGTTTGGGCAACATCAAAACTGCAATAAAAAGTGCATTTTCCACAGGAAAGACAACAGCAAGAGCATGACAATATTTTATAAATATAGATATTTTCTCTTCTCTCATAGCCTGCATCAAATGCAGTAATAATACCAACCACAGAAAGAGTCACTTAGTACAAACATCAGTTAGTCACTCTGATCTAACATTTAGTAGGTTCTTTTATATATAGATTTCTCTCTACATATTTCCCCCAAAGCTTGATCCTTGTAAAGTATCTGGTTTTTTCTACTGCCAAAAAAATCACTGATACATATGATCTGACCTCTTAGCAAAAACATTTTCAAGTGTCATCTGTTTTTGTTTTCCAGAAATCCACCATTAATTGTACATTCCCTCTGCTTAAAAGCAATTTTTATAAGAAAACAAAAATATTTCTATATTTCTTTTAATCATGTATCTTAACATGCATAAGCAATGTCACTGCAGTATCACAGACTGGTCATTCTCTCCCTCTCCTTCTTCTATGATTTATAAAGAAAGTTGGTGTTAATATAATAATGAATGGTTTGCTCAAGATCCTGTTCGTTTTTGCTGAGTGCTGGGAGAAGAAAGTCAAAGCGCATTTGGATTGTCATTTGCATAGTTCAATTTCTTACTGTAACTACTCAGCAACTTCTTAAACCAAATAAAGCAAAGAATTCTGGAATGGACATAGCCTACATGATGAAGTCACCATTCCTAACCCAGTACTATATTTAAATTGTTTATTGAGCTACAGTACCCCACTCTGCTATGAAGGGCAATTCAGAGTCACTGATAGAAAAGAAAAAAGCATCCCCCCCCCCCTTATTCTAACATCGTACAATATCAATTGTTTCCCACACCGCTAGGAGGAAAATGTTTGTTCTTACCCCACAGCCCATTCCGTTGCCTGGTTCACATACAATTTTCCTCACTCCGGGTTCAGGAAGCAAACCTGCTCCACAGCCAGGAGTTGGACACAGCACTCCTCCCATCTGCAGCACGCATTCCTCGGCCCCATAGCGCTGGTAACGGTTGTACTACAATACAACAGACTGGTGTTAAACTTCTAACAGCACACACACAAAAACGCCCACAAACTCTGAGCTTGAATCTATCCCACATAATCAAGTAAACCATCCTAATGTCTTGCATGCTAAGTTCAGGTTATTTGTCGAAAGTCTAAAACTTTGCACTGTTGTTAAATGGGGTGTCACTCCGCTCCAACTCACATCATATGCATCGTTTTCTGACTTGCAGCTATCATTTTCACCACCAGAAAATTGTGTGGGTATTAAATCAAGAAAACAGCAGACTGGTTCTGTAAGTAACCTCAAGAACTGTTATATTACTATAAAAATTATTGTAAACATCATAAATATAGTCCAACAACAGATACTGATAAATGCTGTACCCAGATTGGAAAGAAACTCATAAAACCACCTCAAGGATCTATAGCTAGAAGTACAGTATAATGTTTTAGAGCTAAAGGGTTCTAAAAATTGCCCAGCCAACTTTATTTTCAAAATAAATTTCATTAAACTGATTGGCAAAATAATTCTCTGATATACATTTATTTCAATGTTAGGTGTAGTTTTTTCCCAGGGTCTCCCAGGAAATTGTCTTCATTTTTGCAGTTTTCATCTAGTTCCATCCTGATAGCCTAAAAGGCTATGGAAGTGCCTCCATTTTAATGATGGAGACACTGACACACAGCAATATTAAATAACACACTCAGCGTATCCTCACTGACAAAAATGCCCACTCTAAAATGACTGATGCCATTGTAGTAACTTTCCCTGGTCTAACCTACCCTGTTTTGAGCCAGAGATAAGCTGAGCAAGTACAAATCATGCTGCGTACATGTAAATCACATCCACTCTAGGGTTCTGTGTTGGTGCAGTTCCACACTAGTGGCTATATAACCATTGTAAACCAGGCTTCAGATTCGCCTATAAATCTGGTCTACTGTGGAGTGAAATAAATGAAAGCATTTGGTCCTAACAGCCCCAAAGAAAACAGGAAAATCCAAAAGGCCAAAGAGGAAGGGAGTAGTATGAATTTTCTCTGCGAGCAGAATGACTTTATGGTGTGCTAAAGGAACAAAACAGAGCTTTATGTTACAGCACTCACAACAGTATTTAGTGCTTCGTAAACTTTTATCCCATAACTGCTCATGAAAATCTTGTTCCCGTTTTTTTGGGGTAACAAACAAAAAATTCTTTCTCCAATCCGCACCCCTCTCCAAAGAAATCCCACAAGGAAAACTGAAG
Source organism: Haliaeetus albicilla (assembly GCF_947461875.1). Taxonomy (NCBI): domain Eukaryota; kingdom Metazoa; phylum Chordata; class Aves; order Accipitriformes; family Accipitridae; genus Haliaeetus; species Haliaeetus albicilla. The sequence goes on along the minus strand of NC_091489.1, from coordinate 10,163,961 downwards.
CATTAGGACAAAAACCTCATAAACAAAGTATACAAAGAATTTTAAATTACAAAGACAGGGTCTCCACTGCATATTATCTGTGTATGTTTAAGAAGATTCTTCTGCAAATGTTGCCATAACATGTCTTGTTACACTGGCTTTTTAAAAACAGTATGCGACTTCTTAAAACATTATAATATATAGACAAAAAAGTGTTGCATCATAGAAAAAAAAAATTACCAAACTGAAACCACCCACTTTTTTCAATTAACAAAAAATCCAAACAAACTTCCTTACAAAAGAAAAGCAAAATCTAAAAGGAGAGAAAGCCTTCAAAATATCACTTAGTGTATGAACGACAGCCAGAAATCCTGAATTAAGGATCTTGGATCTGGAAAATAACAGTATTTTGAGAAATTTAGAAGACATATCTGCAAAATCTCCTTGAGTGCGGGGGCTCAACAAGTCAACTGGTGTTTTTCTATGTTATTATTATGCTCGAACCTAGACTAATGTCATAAATATTTAATATCGTACTCTATCAATTTTCTGTAAAGTTTGTGATCCTTGCACTAAATACATGCTGAGTGCTCTGAATCATTCTGTTGGCCTTGAACAGAAATGTGGGCAACCAGGGCTGCAAAACTCTCTGCTGACCTGATTTTTCTTCAGGGCAGAGTCTGGACCTGAAGGTGAGAATGGTGATTGTCTTACCCCATTAAGAGGGAACATTGTGCTGGATGTGGGATTGTTAGCAGCTTCTCATTACAGAGGCAAACACCAGTGACACTGTAGCTGAGATTCTGTCAGCATTTCCATTATAAATTCTCAGCTGAAAAAAAGGATAAGCTTTCCAGTCATTAGCTTAGCATAAAAGGGCATGGAAAGATTCCTCATGTCTCCTCTCCTTTTTTTGCTTGATACACAAAAATGGAAGATAGGTAAGATAGGAATCAACCTGTCTTGCTACAGAAAGTTACAGAAAGGGAATGTCCAGTCCACCTACTGGCAAGGTGGGCAAAGCCGTATTCTGTCCAACAAATTCAACATTTTATACTGGTTCAGCATGGGACTAATGCCAAATCAGTATAGCACTCTCATCAGTGATTTTCACACTATAAAAGCCAAAAAAAGATCAATTTGAAGACAGGAAAGATCCCACTAAATGCATTTGCACATCTTGACATCTAGTTACCAGCCTGTTTTCTGCCTTCAAAGTCCAGATACATTTATAAGATGTCATTTTCCAATTTCTTTTTCCTTGTGCCTGTACACTAGCTCACTTAAAACCTAACAACCAACTAAAACATGTAGTAGCAGAACATCTACACGTTTGCTGCCATAACAGAATCATACATAACACACACAGATTTATATCCTATATTCAGCCACCTGAAACAAAACAACTCGCTTTACATTAAGGGTGCATTTATAAAAGGTTTCTAAAGAACCAAAACACTTAGTCATGAATTATTAATTAACTATTTGCATATGGTGACAAATTATGTCTATTAGAGACGTTTTCTCCTATATAACGCAGCCATACATATCACACAGGACTGATGCAATCAACATGCTTAAAGTAAGTCAATTTTCAAAAGCCCTTAAATGTCTTTGGAGCCCATGATGTATTTTTGATCACGTCTGAATGAGATATTTAAGGATATTCCAGCAGACAACCACCACTGGTTTACTTTGCCTCTTATTCTTAACTGGAGAGTTAAAGTAGGATTCATTTAATTTAGTCTGGATTTCCACAGTGATGATGCTTATAGTTGCATTGGTGCTTAGGCTCCTCTTATAATTAACAGGAGAGAGAGGATGCAATTAATCTTTTCTCTTTTAGTTTTGTACATTAGCATGAGAAGAACTGAGCCCTAGGGTGCCCTGTACTATTATCTATGAAGAGAGATCAGACAATTTGCTAGATATTGACACCTGAAATTATGTGAGTCCCACAATAGGTGCTTCAGTTCCAATAATTCTGATCCTAAGTCACCTGGCCTAAGCTATTTTTGAAATCTAGGTTTAGGTACCTAAACAGCTTAGACTATGAACCACCTCACACAATTTTAGCTCTTCAAAAATTAAACATCTAACCTAAACAACTCATATAGGTTCCAAATATATTGAATGAGAAGAAACAAGATCCCGAGCAGGGAATTTATCCTGACCTACATGTGATGTCTATGATAGATGGGACAAATCACCCTGTGGAAGTGCTATAGCTGAAGTTGAGACAACTAACTTAGGCTAGATATCTAATACATAGAGAGTTGTCATTAAAAGATGAATCTAGCTCTTCCATACATTCAAAATGTTTCACAATATCTATTACTCAATTATTATCAATGTACCTCCTATTTAGAGAAGCACTCATCATATGTAAAAGGGTTCTGTGTGCACAAGTAGGAAAAATATCTTCAATTATTTTTAGGAAAAAGCCCTTATAAAGTTTAATATATGGGAAACTTGACTGAACTGGCATTCATGGCACCTGATTTCAATTCCTGGCAGTAGCACAGCCTTCCTGTGGTTTTCACGTAAGTCACTTAATCTATGCTTCTCATCAGTTCCCCATTTGTAAAGAGGGACAATGATACTTGCTGATTTCACTGTAGTGTTAAGAGGCAAAATCCATTAATAGTCATGAGGACATCAAATACTATGGTAATGAGGTGCATAAAATTACACAGAAATCACCGGCCGTCTACTGCTGCTAGAAATCAGCTTTTGAGCAAAGCATGTCAGGCATTTATATGCTACTGTAATACGGGCCTCAGAAATAGAGGTAGGTAAATAGTTGCCGGATTCACCATAGAACCATATATTTCAATGCTTATTTGGAAAGAAAGGGTCTTTAAAAATACGATTTACTCCAAATCACTGGTGCTAAAACAGCTAAAGGTATATGAACAAGGTAGTCATAAAACATTCTAATTTTTTTGTCTCTGAAAACTGCATCCTCTTGTGAACTTTCCCCTCACTGTGTGAATTGTCCCAATTGACCCAAATCTATAGTTTTCATGGAACAAAATTTTGAGTGGAAAAAATTCCCAGCTCTACTTATGATATTTCAACCATATCATGAAGTTTTTTCATGCAATCTTTGCTCAAAAAGAGTTGTCAGGGCCTTTAGAAATATTTTTATAAATTATTATAAATTATAGTATGACATAGACACGGAGGCTGGATAATTGTAACCATTTATTCCGTGCTCCCCACTTTCCAGATTGGGATGGTTTTCCTTGGGTCTTAGAATGGTACCAGGTCTTCAACCAGTGGAAGTTCAATCATCTGATGTTGTAAGTCAAGGGTAATATGAATGAAATCATTGGGCTGATGCAGGAATAAAACAGGTTTAACTATGGATTGCAGTCTTTTCAGTTACACTGAGATTCAGATACTAAGACAAAACTGAAATGCATCTGGATGCAAAAAACTCTTGCAAAATACACTTTGTGAACACAGTGATTCCTTGACGTGTTTTTTAATTTGCAAGTTATGCTTCAATATATAGAATCATAGAATGGTTTGGGTTGGAAGGGACCTTAAAAGATCATCCATTCCAATGTCCCCTGCCACAGCACATGTGCCTAATGCTATTCTAATTTTGCTTTTACACTTTGGGCACAGTTTTCTTTATTTTCCCTTTTTTCCTCACACCTAAAAGCATCTGCTCAGTAGTAGCCTCGCAGGGAACTTTGGACAAAAGTTTAGCAGTAGATGTAAAGCCAAAATTTCTAATCTCTGAAAGGTAATTCAATTACTTGTTTCTTTTAACTGCATGTAACGGTCTCAGAGGAAAGAAAATCTACTTTCTGGAGTCAGATTGTTTTTACTGCTCCTATAAATCAAATAACCATCTGTGTGTTTCAAAATTAGATTGTGGAGGCTGTTAGTCCATAATGTAGACTAAGCACTTTATTTATACGTATTATACACATACAAAAAAAAAAAAAAAAAAAGAAAAAAAGAATTAGTTCCATAATTTAATTAGGCAACTTCAAGTACAAACCTCTTAGTACTCATCGGACTAGTCAAAATACTTACAAAAGTGTCATCTAAAGTATAGATTAAAAAAAGATGGACTCACATGGCTCTCTATGGTGCACCCTTACTTTATTTTTCTTGAGTTACTGGGCTCCTCTGCTGGCCAGTGGTAGGAGAGGAAGAGCAAGTTCAGAGCATCAGCTCCTTCTTGTTCCCACAGGAGCATCACAAAGGAGGCCAGAAAGAGAACCACCTTCTAGAGGGCTGGAATTTGCCTGACTTTGGAGAGTCATGGAAAATTGGGTAAGGCAGTCTCAAGAAAATATTTAGATAAGAAACCCCTGACTGGACCAATGCAACACAATTCATGGATGAAATTAAACTGGAAAAGAGAGGGGGAAAGAAAGGAAAGACTGCAGTTTGCAGAATGATATGAAAGAAAGCACAAGGTGAGGAGTATGAAAATAGAAAATAAAGAATACTGAGAAGAGAGGACACTGGAGCAGGTTGTATTGGAAATCAAACTGAATATATGAGAGGCAATAGGACGCAATGAAGAAACTGTACTAAGCACAGTGTATGGCTTGGCACTGTATTTACAAACTATTGGAAGTTTGTGATCTTCCAGCAGGTATTTGTGGGATCAGTCTGAATAGACTGAATGCTGGAGATAAACATCCAGTTCCTTCTGACCCTTGTGGAGCTCGAATCCACATTCATTTCTCCCCTGCAAGTAACAACCACCAAAGCTGTAACTGATGCAAGAAAACCTTTTCAGTTGATGCTGTTGCAAACTGTGCAACTGAGATTCACTGAAGTAGATACTGGCTCCCAGGAATTCCAATTCTCAGGTCACGAGAATGAATACATATTCCATGAAAGCAGATCAAAGTCATTCAAGGGATGGAAGAATTCCCATCTTCTACATCCACCTGAGACTCTGAACACTGGGGTTCAAATCTTCTCTCTGAATTTAATAAAAGCTGGATGGAAGACAATTCCTCTATTTTAAGGAGCACTCAAGTTTTTCATTGATAGTTATTACAGACAAGTAAACAAATGGAAATTTGGGTCCTACACAAAATGACATATATTTTGGTTTTGACAGGAAAAAAATATACTTTAAATTAGGTTTGATCACAAGTACTTTCTCCTTTCTTTCTCCCCATTTTTTATTTCAGCTCTTCAACCAAAAATAAATTACTTTTACTTGTCTAGTGCACAGACAACAAGTTAAAAAAGGAGTAAGAAAGTAGAGATACCCTGTCTATGACAAGAACTCAGAATAAAGTTCTGATAATTTGGGAGAGACAAAGCTGAGGAACTCACATGGATTCCAATTACCTCTGAAGTGGGGGAAGAAGGTGGTTAGGAGACATTCAAAGCAGATATAGCGCAGGAAGAAAAGAGATGCACATCACTGCTCATATAAAATTGCAAGACTGTAAAGTTTGTCGGGTAGTTCCAGCTATAAAAAAAAGGTGGTGTAAAGAGGATCAGGAGTTAAATGCAGTAGCTCAATTTTAGAGAGAGACTGATGGCATGGTGATGACAAATCCAAAAGGTGAGCCAAATGAGATGGACAGAAATCAGATATTAAACAGAAAAATGGAAGAAACCGAGAGATGCATGTAGGTATCACTCACATTGAGCAGCAGCTGAAGCCAGGAGGCTGGATAGGAAAGCACAGAGCTGTAAGGAAGTATACTTGTAAAGATACATATTTGAGAATACTAACAAAATAGCTTTGGTTTAGTAATTATGAACTGGAGAAATTATTCAGTGAAAATTTATTCTTTTTTTTAACTGCATGTGAATTATCAAGAAGTAACTGGCATTTTTTCCAAGTGTAGTTATCAAAAAATCTTGACCCACAAATTCTTCAGAAGCACTTTGCTGATCATATTTGACAGTCTCCTGCACTAAACTCAGCTGATTAATTAGAATTGTCACATGACATTACTTTTGCCTGAACGGGTAAATATATATCAATTAGTTTAAGACTGACTTTACATTAATATTCTGTAGCATATACTTGAAACAAAATTCCTCTAGCAGGTATTGCAAGCACAAAAAAAATTTAAAAAAAATCAAAAGACATTTCCCTTGCCACACACATATATTGTATACAAATTCCTTTAAAACCTCAATTAATGTTAAATGATTTCTGTCCACAATATGTTTTTAATACTAGATTTCCATATCTCCTAAACTTACAGCTCACAGTAAAACCTAGCACAGGCCCACACCCCCGTTGAACAGCATGGGGATGTGCATCTGCAGATTCTCAAAACGGGATATTCCTTTGCATGAGTTTTCCCCAACTAGCAAGGAAATGGGGGGGGGGGAGGAAGAAAAGGAGTGCCCCCATTCAGGCTTGCTCAGATTCCAGGGATGTAAACGCCCACAACATTTCTAAAGAAAAAGTGAGCAGTGATATGAGTTGCAGTAGCAGCTGATAGGAGAGATCTGTTAAAATTGATCATTACCCTGTCAAAATATCAAGAAACTGGCCAATACATTCTGCAAAGTTGTCAGAGCAGATGATATAGCAGAGAAGCACCGCTATACATTACTTAGCAGCTTCTTTCCCTGCCACTAGCGTGTTATCTGCTTCTTCTGTGCTGTGACCTGTTGGGGGCACTCAGGTATAGCAGCAGTTTGCTTGCTCTTGAGTTATTTGTTTTCCCTTCCAGCCTTCAGATGTAGCTGCTATTTTATTCATGAATCACAATATTCTATTTAAACAATTAAACAAGACTTTTTTTTATCACTTTGGGGAGAAGAGGGAACTTTCTCAGAGAGTCATTAGGGAGACTCCATAACAGTTCACTGCAAGTCATCTTGCTATGTTGGTGTATTGTAGTGTTTAGGTCTGAATTGAAGTGTTCTCTCTGCTGTCTCTGGCACTGGCTTGTTGAATTACCTGCCTTCCACTGCATTTGGACAGAGGCCATATTTAGTGCATCTTTAACATATTTTTGTAAGCAGCTTGCACTATCACCACTTGTAGAACCATTTGCATTTACTTGCAGAGACAGCCAGCCTGACAGGGTAAATGACTACTGCAGGAGAGTAACTTTCTCATACTGTGCTATTTTTCAATAGCTCCCCAGTTAATAAATCTTTCATCCCAATCCTGAGTGTATCTCAGGTACCTAGGAAGTGAAGCACTTAGCCAGCAGGTTGGACTGCATCCGTTATGCTAGGGGAAAAGGATGGATTATGAACAGTGGGATCAAATTGCAAGTAAAAGCTCAACAGAGCCAAGGACAGTTAGAAAGCTTCAGGTTTTACCCTTCCTGGGGCTGCGTGTCCAGAAGACTCTCTTTGCCTTGTACAGACCTTTGTGGACTGGGAGAATCTGTGAAAAGGAGGTCTAAAACAAACCAGCCAAAGCTGCTTTTGGAGACATTTCTAGGTCAGATTCTCTGGCACCTTCTCAAAGTGTCAAGTATCAAGTGGGGTAGCAATCTGTTGCTAAATCTACTGTGTTGCATATTAAGCCAATTACTCTAGATGCTGGTTTTATGTGATAAGTTAGGTATCCATGATGCATATCATGTACCAGGGAAGCTAGTACTCTTCTATTTCAACACACAGACTATAATCACCTCTTTCCATAAAGTCTAAAAACAATTCCCTCTTTAAAAACTATCTTGTTGCCACCAACTAGACCTTAAAAGATAAGACTGTCCAGCTAGAACGAATTTCCCATCATGTGCATTCCTGAGGGCATAAAAGACATGGGAGTTTTACACGTCCAGGAGACTACCGAGAAGTTTGACTATTTGGACAACTGTTTTATTATTACAGAACTCCTTTTAGGAAATATTAGATTAATCAGCAACTTTTCATGCGTCAAGTTAAAACACAGAGCCTTTTGTTCTCAGCATTAGTTTTCCTTCAGTGCTTACATTTAGATAAAGAAACATTTTATTTGGATAGACAGATAGACAGGCAGACACATGTTTTCAAGGGGTTTGATCCTGCAAGCCGCTCAAAACCTTTCTCTCTTAATGACAGCAACAAAAATTATATATGGTCAGTATTTACAGGAAACAAATACTCGATGAACAAAAGGTAGAGACCAGGGTTTTGTATTAGGAACAGTTGCTTGATTTTGACTGAAATTTGGTTGATAAAGGTAAGAGAGTTGATGAAGCAGACTCCTCTAAGGCATCTGTCTTCCTACTGCCTGGCCTTTTGATTAAGTATCTTGAGTGATACAAAATTAACATGCCATATATAAGAGGATGAAAACTCAGCTTAGACATCTGGCATGTCTAAAATATAATGGTAAATAGGAAATAGTTATTAAGCAGGTGTGTTTCCAAAAAGGTCCTGAAGGTACTGATTCTTGGCCTTATGCCACCTAAAATTTTTATCAATAACTTGGAAGAAAACCAAGAACATAGAACATCGGTAATAAAGCTTGTAACAATTTGAGAAGAGGAAGAAATGAACATGTAACATGGATGGATAAGTTCATGCTACAGGCATATCTGAACTGTTGGTAAACTGGGTTTAAGCAAACAACTTACTTTTCAGACAGTCACATGTGAAGTTAATTTTCTAGGAACAAAATATTACCCACAATTGCAGAATGGAATTTCTGTCTGGGAAGCAGTGTGATGGATCATGAGCTGAATCTGAGCTGTGTCTATCCACCTCCAAAAGCACTAGGGCACTTCTTAGATGAATAAATAGAAATCTCTGGAAGGACAATTATATTTCTTATTGGGCAGCCACTGGTTTAACTGGAACCCACAAGTTCCTGTGGGAATGCCCACTTCAAACTGAAAGGTTCTTTCATTCTTTCTGAGACATACTTAGCTGCCTGCCTGACAAACAGACTCCCTTTTGCAATTTTTTTATTCCTGTTTCAGAAGTATGGTGGCTTTTTCTGAGTTGTATTCATAGGTTGAAGTAATTTTTTAGGATGATGATCACCTATTGCCTTGTGACAGGACAAAGGGAATTGGAAATGTAAAGGATCTGGGCACTGAGGAATGGGAGATACACAATGTGGGGAGCATACTGGGGTGCTGGTAGAGTGGTGGAAAGAAAAGAGGCTGGGATTTTTTTTTCTTTCACTACTGACAAGTATAATAGGATCTAATGTCTGCAAGTGATTTGTAAACAAAGAATGGATGTTTTTCTAGGCAATATACTCCAGTTTAAACAAGAATTAATCCAAGAAAGTCATGTTATGTGTATCCTAAAGGAGATCAGAAGAGATTATCACAATATTCCATTCTGCTTTTATAATCTGGCCTTGAATACATAAGCATTTTAAAAATAAATCAAGATTGGACATGAAGCAGTAACATGCCCCTATTATTCTTTGACTGTTGCTTGGAGTGGAAGAAAATATATGTTGGTTGATAATACTGAAATTGTAAGCAGTCTGAATAAAACAGTGTTATAATTAGTTATGATTTTTTTTCTATCTAGTATGCATGATAACAGAAAAAGACACACTTTAGATCTTTTTAAAAAGCAACTATATACATAAATAAATATAAGAAATAATTAGATAGCCATGTGAATGAGGACTTGGCCTGAAATTCCTTTCTTCATTTAGATGTATTTAATTTTTTTTACCTTGGTTTTGCAGCAATTTCTCCCTAACTGTCGAAGAGTGTGCTAACTTCAAGCAAGAGTTACTGTGGTCATCAGTAGATTCATGACAATAATGCTTTTGTAGGGACAGAATATACTTGCAGTATTCTTTGTACGTGTATGGGCTTATGGAATAATTCAAGCCTCATGGCAATATTCACTACTTGCAAAGACGTTAATTGAGACTGTAATGACAACCACTGTATCCAAATAACCCATTAGTGTAGCCAGTTTCAGAGAAAGGCAAATGTTTATAGATCAGACCCATTCCGCAAAACAACTTTCCATCTGCGTAGTTTTATGCTCCTAATGCATGATGACAAAAATTTCTCATCTGTTTAGGTGTATTCAATACAAAGAGGAGCAGTTTCATTATGAAAGTTTGAAAGAATACCAAAAATATTCCAAGTGACAAAAATACTGTATTTATTTGATTAGCAAGGCTTTCCTCAACAAATTCCTTGTACTCTCTTCAAGACTTCTCTTATTAGTGGACAGAAATTAATTATCTTTTCTTTTGCGGTTCCTCACGGTTTACATCATCCCACTTCTGAAGTTTGTATATGATCATATAATTTAATACTCTCTTAGTGCAAAGGATGGGTGAGTGGAACAGAGAAAGAAAATATTAAGATTGTATAAACAATCTTAAATCTGACACTTCCTAATGTCTGAATTTTCATAGGCACTCTTAACTCTTTTAGCCTTCATTTTCATGTCTACCACCCCCTTTTCTAAAAAGCGAAACAGAAAAAAAAAAAAAGAAAGTCCATCAATTAAATTCTATTGCTCTGCCAGTGGTCATTAGCAAGGCTGAGGTTTACAGCTCCATTCCCAGAGGCCTGCCAATGGAGCTATCAAAGTCTGTCTGGTTCAGCCCTCTCCCTCATACTCACAGTCTCTTGGTTTAGCTGTTCCCTACTTTTCCTTCAAAACTCTCCTTTTGTCCCACTCCTCCTACTCTGCTTAGCTTCACCTCCTCGTGCAGCTCATTAAGTACAGACCTTACTTTATTTACCAGTCTCTTTAGCAAGTTTCTGTATTTGGTCATTCCCTGCCAGTCCTTGGTCCCAGCTCCTTGTCAGACCCTTCTCCCTGCCATTCTGGTTTCTACTCCTACCCTTTTCCACCAGCCGGCCCCATCTCTCCAGTATCCCCAAGCTTCATCTCACTCTGCCCTCCATTTGTCACCTGGCTCTAACCAGTCTTTTGGCCCCATCAATCCTGGTCATAATTTCTTTTATCTCCTCTTCCTAAGTCCTGAGTCTCACCACATTCCTCTTTCCAGTAACTCCTTTGGCCTAGTCTGTTTTCTGTCTTTCTTTCCATTTCTGTCAGACACCCCCCCACACACACTCCCCTTCATGCTGCCTTCTTGCTGAGGAAAAGCTGAGTCTCCAAGGAATTTGTTTTTTTACTTTCTATAACAACTGAAGTGGGGGGCTGGTGGAGGAAAACTGGAAGTCTAGAAAATGTACCAGCATGCCTAACTGAAATAAAAAAAGGGAGGGTGACAGGGGAAGGAGAAGAAACAAGGTGTTCTTGACAATATAATCTGATCTAAAAAGTAAGAAACCAGACTTTGAATTAACATTTCAGGAGCTGCCTCTACCTCTGTCACAGCCCTCATATAACCTTGCGCAAGCCCCTTGGTGCCAGGTTCATTAAAAGACACGGATATTCTTATGTACAAAACAGTAATGCTGAGGTGTGAGGCCCTCAGTCCCTAGTACCTGCAACTCTTTGTCAGGCAGTTAGGCTTTAGAACCACTACATTAGGAGAGATACTTCAGAGACAAAGACGACTTGAATTTCAGAAGCATTGAGCATTTCAATTCAACTTGTCTCTCAAAGTTTAAGGCCATGTTCTCAGTATCTCTGTACGTTAATTTCACTGTTGACAAAATAATAACTATGACCACCTTGTAAGCGTTGTAAAGCATACTTCACTTACGCTTTCCTAAGATCCCTCTACAGAAATAGTTTTCTGAGTGCAAAGCACAGCTATAATTATGAATGAGAAACACACTTTTAAAAATGAAAAAAGGCCACAGAAAGAGATGGATGATATCATGAGTAGCTGTAAGTATCAATCCCTTAGTCAGATTGTTGGTCTATCTGCTGTTTTAGAGAGCCTGTTTACTGCTGCAGTCGAACGCCAAAGAGCTGTGGCAGATAGCAGATGTACCAATTAATAACCTGTCAAAGCTGATGGATAGAATGAAAAAAAAAATAACCTCACATATATCTCCTGTGTGTTTTTTTCCCCCACATTTCAGGTCATTGGGGGTCACGAGATACACTCTGCCTCCCTGGAGAGAGAGGAAACTGTCTCATTAGCGTCTATCTTTCATGATATTAAGATGCTGCCTTTGTGATGCTAACTCACCTGTTCTTCTCCCAGAATCCTGAAGTGATGAAGCTCTTTAATCAAGGAGTCCGGACAGCCAGCTGTTGGAAAGAAACAAAAATAGGCATTTTAGAGCTTCCTGTCAGTGCAGTTTCAGCATAAGATACATAGATTGAGAGAGGATAGAATATACAGATTACCTTAGACAAAGAAGATTAGAAAGATTAGCCATGGTTCTGTGGGTACCAGAATGCTGAAAACCATCTATCACATAATCCTTCCACATTTCCAAGCATGCTACCAAGAATGCTTAGAAAGGTTATATTCCGAATATTTTAGCCCTTTCCCCAAAGGACTACAAACAAAAGCAAGATGAAAAGGGCAGCACTGTCTGCCAGATACCGCCAGCCCCTTAGTGTAAGCCAAAAAGCCTGTTAAAAGAGGATCTCACATCAAAACCTTGGAGCTGGCCACAGCTGAGTTCTGATTCACACACCAGGTTTGGACTAATTTCTAAGCATAATACAGGCTTTCCCCAATTCCCTGAAGGATTTCATAAGCACCACAGATCACTTTAATTTTGGCTGTCACAAATATAACCCATTTCACAAATATGTAGTTGTCACCCACAGGTGTAATACACAAACCAACTATGCAAGCAGGGGAGCGATTTGCCAGAACTTTGCAATCATATTAATGTTCAATTGCTAGAGACATTCACATCTGTACTAGCCAGTAAGAAAGAATATGTCTTGCTAGATGCCATGCATTTTACTGACCTGTTCAGACCATGATTACCTTCCTGGCGATGAAATCCAAGGCTGCTACTCACCTTTGTACACTACCAGACTAATTGGCAAGGGATAAAAGTACAGACTGTGAAAGCAATCTGGGCTTTATTCTTCTCACCATAAATTGAAGCATCTGCTTGTGAACAGAGAAAATTCCTTAAAAGGAATTAAGAGCATAGTTCTCCCCAGAAGATGGGAGGAACTACGGGTTTTATCAACCTGCCTTTCTGCTGATGCAACTACAAATAGTTACCTCTCACTCTTAATGACTGCCATTAAAAGGATGGCAAATGAATTTGGAGACAGTAGTCAGGAAATCTCCATCAGCACTGTGGCTTCACTCAAAGCCAATGAGGCATGGCCTACACTCACAACTTCTGTTGGCATAGCTGTCTTAGGGATACAAAGGGAAAAGCGTTTATACTTGCAAGCAACATAATCCAAAAAAAGGCAAAAATTATACTAGCACAAGTCTTCTACTGGTATAACTGTTTCTACTTACAGAACTTCTTTAAATGATATTCAAATCAGCTTCTTGCTGGTAAATGCTTTATCTCCATTCAGGGGAGGTACAGGTAGAGAATGCACCATCAATGCAACTTCATCAGCAAACCCTTTTATATGTAGCCAAGGTTTAAGCATTTGGTAAGAATTATCTATTATTGGCTTGTCTCTTATTAAATATTACTATTTCTTCCCATTTAATAAAACCTATGATATTCTTCTAGACTTCTTTCCATCTACCTCTTCCCTCCTCTAGCACACAAGGATATTCATATATTTGAATGTGTGAGTTTTAGCTCTGAGTGATTCTTAATGGGTTTTTACTCTCCCCAACTTCTAGGACCACAACCCCTGTACCACCTTTAATTTTCTCTCCTCACTACCCCCATGCTTAGGCTCTCACTGTTTATTCTGTTTCTTGTTCTCAATGCATTTTAAGTTGCCCTTACTACTTCCACCACAGAATCAATGCTACACAGCATTTTTCTGTCCATTTTCACTGGGATTTACATCTCCATCTTCCAGCTCATCCAAGCCCTGAATGTATCAACTCTAACTGTCTCACTAACTTCTTGACCTGAGGCCTGACTTTAGTCCAGAGCTGTTGACTTCTCTGTGTTTCAGATCAGAACTCACTGCATAAAACACGGTTCCTCTCTCTTACCCTCAAGCCCTTATGTAATTATAAACTTTTTTTCCACATAAAATTTTCCCTGAAAATATCTGCATTTATTGTACACTGCCATAGGAATTTCTAGAGGATAATTATGATTTCATGTAATACTGCATGTTAATCTTTGACAGATGTTAGCTTTGTAACACCAACTAAACTGCTTTCTGCTTGTCTCTGCTTTTTGCAGTCTTTACAGCTTCTTCTTCAACCAATCATTTCTTTCTTCCCTCTTATCCTTTCCAATTTATTATTGACTAAATCCCTTAAGATGGGAAAGTTTCCTTTCTCTTGCTTAGCAAGAACTTTTTCTCTTTCAGTTCTCCCTGAAATCATATTTCCTGAATGCCTATTTCTCCCAGAAATCCATCCCGTTCTGCCCTCATGCATAATTTATTTTTTCTCCCTTAGGTCAACTGCTTACACGCATCCTCTCTTTCTTCCATGTTAGAGACTATAAGCACTTTGGAACCAAGGATCTTTGTTTGTAAAAAAATGTGTAAAAGTATGAAGATATACAGAGACATATATATAAACATGTATATGTTTAAGTGTTACTAGTTGTCCACTGCTGCATCCTCTTCCTAATAAAATAGTTTGTATAGTCTATTTTTCAGAGACTTGCCCAATCTAGTTTTCAATCTTTTCATAGTCCAGACTTTCACTGGATCTTGAAAGCTGATTATACAAGAGATCCTGAAGTTACTAGCAAAAAAGGAGGAGAGCGAGCTTAAAAACCATGTCACTGCTGGCGTGATGCTTTCCAGCAACACTGAGTTCAGAAATGTCAAATGTGTGCAATATTGAATTATACTGCTGCCTCTAAGAAGTCCTTTCAGATCTTCACATTGCAAAAGCCGTAATTTGAGGAAAAATGGAAATAAAGAAGAAACATGGAACACAAAAAAGAACTAAGAACGAAATGTCTTCCTTTCTTTTTGGATATTTCTGGATGTATTCCTGATATTTCCTATTTCTACTTTAATTTCTTCTGTTCTGTAAGCAGACCTTTGTAAAACATGCTCCAATGCTGTCACCCCTTTTTACCAAGTATCTGGGAGTTTTGAAAAAGTCTTGGATGATGTTAAATTGCTGCACTGTGACTAGAGACAAAGGCTACAGACAAATAACCATTCTATACATAAAAAGAAAAGAGATTAAAAAATACCTATTCTGCTGAAAAGCATTAAGAACTATTTGTCATCTCACTCACAAAACTGCCCATATATCCATCAACATATTCATGTATACACAAACACACATAGTGACTTGAAAATTATTACAAGTTAAACACAGCAGCCAGTGGGTTCACTGGCAAACTCTGCACACCAAATGTTAAAAGAAAAATGTATTTTCTAAGTCTCTGATGTGCAGCTAGCACATGCCACATGAAATAAATAATCTGCACTTTACAGATTTTTGCTATTTTGTGTAGAAAGCTTTGAGGATTAGTTCTTATGCCCTCTGTAGTACAGAAACCCTTATAATCAATGGTCTCAGCAATTACTGAAACTTTCCATTTCCCTCTTCCCAATTATTACTTGAAAAATTACAGGCATACCAGAAATTTCCACAGATATAAACCAAACCATAGGAATATTAAATAAATCATCAATAACAATTATATATAAGACTGTTAAAAGGTAATGATGCAAAAGCATGGACAATTGCCTTTAACCAGAAGGCAAAACTCAGGACTGAGGACATCTGCAGACTGATAAAATGACAGCTAAATTGTTTATTAGTTCCCTCTTTCAACTCACATTCAAACCTACGTGTTTCATATGTTCTTGGCAATGACTGTTACAGGTTTTTGCTAACTGTGAAGACAGAGGAAGATGTAAGAAATATAAAATTGATGAAAGTCTTTAGTATTTTTATACCACTATTTCCTCTGACATAGCTCCATTGACCTTAAAGCAGTAAGACCCATAAAACGAATGTGGTGTCTTAGGACTGAGACTACGTCTAAGCAGGAAACAAAGTTATGAAGGGATGATACCCAGTTCAAAGCAACAGCAGCTTTATAAACCCACTGCAAGTAATTGCTTCTATTTAAGCATTTATTACTTAAATTAAATTTAAGCATATTATTTGCTTCTAAATGTTTTGTCATATCCCAGATTACTTGTTTGAATAATTTTGTTGTTGCTTGATTCTCATATTGCTTTATTATTTAAGTCCAAATGCCGCACTTATGAATGAAAGGTACATTCAAAGTTACAGAAATTTGCAACTGTAAATTTACATTGTGGTATTCTCTTCATAAAGTTATAAAGATATTTTTAATCCATTCATATAAGTATATGTATCTCCAGGAGAAGAGTAAAGAAGCAAAATTTAGGAAGGACAGTTTAATGTCTCCTAACATCATAAATCCCCTGATTTCAACTGGCCTGAACACACATTTTCAGCTACACTTGTAATTAAACTATGATTCTAACTACTACCAATTTAATTACCCAAGTCTTCACATATTTTTTCTGAGACAGAATTAGCTTCTGGTTTTGTTTTTGCTTAAAATTATCACTTGGTATGACTTATGTTCTCCAGTGAGAAGGCAAAGGAAAAATTAAATCAACCCTTTAATATTGCATAAACTGGCAAAACGAAAGCAAAAAATGACTGCTGTTACAAATACAGCTGGCTGAGAACCAACGCAAGAGCCAGGGCCCTGATGGCACGGCCAGCCCCGGCTGTCCCTGGCCGGCCCCCCGGGGCTCCCCCACGGCCCAGGACCCCACATCAGCCCCCGGGGCCGTCAGCCCCTGCCCCAGCGATGCCGCAGCAGGGCCGGTCTCCGGCTCCCCACAGCCCTGCCCGGCCGTGGGCCCCGCTGAGCTGGGCCCACGTTCAGGCCCGGCCTCGGCCTGTCGCCATCCCCAGGGAGGTGCCCGATGCCCGGGCCTGGGGCTGCCCCGGTGCCCCTGGCTGTCCTGCTCCCGGCTGGGGGTGGGATGGGCCCTGGCTGAATTTTAGCCTCAGAGAATCACACAACGTCTTAATTGACTGCGGTTACAAGCATATGTATCTCTGCTGTAGGACTGTGTGCTACATCTTCTACCATACGTTTGTAGCATTATTTCCTGCTTTGCGTTTTAAATTTCATCTTTCTCCAAATGGTACAGTTGGGTGAGATTCAATTCACTGAATTTAAGCATCTAAATATTGGCTACAGGAGTCTAATATATTCACTGCACGCTTCCTTTTTAGTCAATAGAAGGAAATACACACCTTCACAGGGTAATTCCCGTCATCTGAGACAGGCCCAAAAAAGATAGCCACTTATCTCCAGTAATTGAGGACTCTAAGGTGACTAGGTAAGATTTACACAAGAAACTTTTAGACTTTTAAGGTTAGATGAGTTTAATTTCACCCAACAGCTGCAATCCCAATCATTTCTGCACATGCTTAACTTTGAGCATGCAAATTTTCCCATCATATTTAGCTCTGTGCAAACTGAGCATTTACATTATGAACACAGTGTAACTTCCATTTCTCTCACTTAAAATTTCTGTCTGCATCAACACTTGTTAATTCTGAAAAGTACATACCCTTTTGTGAGCTCTGAACATAACCATGTAAGAATATCTATCAGTGTCCTTCAAAGGATATCTTTCCACAGTGCATATCTTTCCACAGTGCTAATTGCTAAACTGAGCTTGCAACTGAAAAATGTTTCAAATACATAAGAATAACCACTTCATGCTTAGAAAATTAATGGACGTGTGTCTTTTTTTTTTTTCTGATTGCTCTGTGTAGAATCATATTTGACTTGAGTATAGATATGAAAAATGTTCCATATTGAAACAAATAATTCTAAAAGTTTGGAAATGCAGCACTCTAATGGCAGTACTTGCAATAGAGCAATGATTTTTTTATATATATATATATATATATAGGCAAGTGTACATTGGCCTGCCATGCGTGCACAGCAAGTAATGGTGCCAAGAGAAGCCTGCAGCTCAGAGGTGCTTGTTCTAGCAGGTATCCATCCAGGGCGCAGCCAGCCTCTAGCTGCAGTGGGACACAGCAGCTGGGACTCCGGAGGCAAGATACCGTTACTCAGCACAGCGCAGCCCAGACAACTCCGTTGAGTGAGCAGGAATAGCCCAGCCCTGCACTGGGTGTGATAACAACGGGAATGGTAAGGGGGTAGCGAGACAAGGGAGTCAGGCTAGACTTTCACACAAAACTTAATACGTTTGAAATCCCGTAATTAGTGTGCATTTGTTTGTTATGTCATTTTCCCAGTCTCTGCCAACCTCTTCAACTAATTGGAATTTTGGTGTAAAAAATACACCTTTCTGCTCTCTTTGTCTCTTCCAGTGAAAAGCAATCCTGTGCTGGTGACAGTGCGGTCACTCTTAGGGGAACTGACAATGATTTCAAAGTATGAAGTGACTTCACTGTGCTTGTGTTAATTAAATGTTTTGATGTTTTGGGTGACCTTTTCTCTTTTTTGATGTTATGTAAACATGAACAAAGACAAAACTAAGGAGACTCTCTGGAATGCAAAAATATTTTATTGAAAAGAGAAGAAGATATTGTGAAGAATATCAAGTATGTAATTTACAGAATATAAGCACATAAGCCTATCCTTGGAATATTGCTTGTGCTTGTGCATTGTGAATTTTGTAGAAATGTTTTCTCGCAGAACCCACAGAAGGGATTATTATAACCATTTTCACAGGGTTTTTTTTACAACCTTCATGAGCAATACTTTTGTAAATAGTAAATTATTGAGGTTTTTTTCTCTGTTGTTACCTAGGTAATTTTCTAATGTAACCAAACTTAAAGCTTCATTAATTTGTAGACATACACAGTGCTTACAGATATGTTCCTTTGTGTAAGAAAGATTTAATTTTTAAAGAAAGGTGATAAAACTGTTCTGTGAATAATTTGCCATCTCAAATCCCAAGCCTTACATCTGCAGGTCTTAAAATGAAGGGGATTCACGTGGGCACACAACTTTATCTGGAAGACCAATTATTGCTAACCATCATTAATCATAAAATAACACATCAGGGTCAAAAACCTCTCATGAAATCAGCTTGTAATCCCTAGGTTTAACTATTGATTTATTATTAACAAAAGGACTTATTTATTTACCTTCTGAATTCTCAATGTTGATCATGCATTCGAGCCACATTTGCAAACTGAAATTCTCTGACCCAATAACTCATACTTCTGCTTCAAATACCTATTTTGATGATCTGTTGTGATTGGGGTAGGTTGAGTCGTGGAACATTTTGCCTCAAGAAAGAAAACCAAATGACTTTTTGTTCAACAGATGCACAGTAGTTATTCCCTTGCCTTACCTATAGGTATCAGAACTTTTCTCAGCAAGTGTAATATGTCTTAGCTATAGACCTATTTCAAAATGCTACAAGCAGCATTCAGCCTGTTGGACACACTAAAACATCTGATGATTTATTTTTTGAAAATATACTGTTGACTGTAGTCAGCAGTATATTTACAAATTGGGAGAGAAACCTTTAGTACCCAAATATCTTTACAATTGGTATAAGAAATAACATATCCAGTAAAAACAAAAAAGTAAAAAATTACATGGGGTTCTTTACTTGTACTCATGCCATTTTGATAGCATCAGTTTGCAGATGATATTTTTCTGTACAGTAATCTAGATAAGTAGATAGCAAGGTAAAACAAATATATGCCCCAAAAGACACATATTACAGTGTTTCAATAATATCGATTCCTTTGGAAAAAAAAAATAAAAGGAGATATTTTCAAAAGCAAGAACTATTGAATTCTGTCCTTTCAAAGTCAGCAGGCAAGTATTTAGACTGCAAAGCTCAGCTCTGCAGTTGGGCAACGCTAAACCAGAGAGCATGACAAGCAATACTTGCATGTGCTTTACATACCCAGAGGTCAACATGGCGAACGTCTTTCCTGTAAGTCTTTAAAAGTCTCTCTAAAACCACAAATGGTGGAGCAGTTCTTCAGCTCAAGCAAACTAGCATAGCAACAGTTAAGTCAATGGCGCTTATACATATTCACACTAGCAAAAAATATTGGCTATGTACACAAAATATAATACTTTGTTAAAAAGACTGTGTGCCAGGAAAGGATATATTTAAGTGCATCTTTTTTCAAAGCTTAATCTGCAATGAGAAATCTATTTGCTTTTTGAAAAAAAATTCAGAATTGAAATACCATTTTCGCCTGGTTAATACCCCCATCAAACAGTATTACGTTCATTTTCTTTTTTCTTGATTGACTTCTGACAGCTGAAGTCAGTAGAAAGACCTATACATTTTTTTGCTATCAAAAAGGCTGCTGAAGCTAGTATTCCAGAAAGTTTCATGAAAGCTTGATCGTCAGGACACAATACTTGTCCTGTTCTAACCAGTTACCACAGATGTTAGTTGCCCAACTGAATGGGTTACATTTTTGCTTGTATGTACTTAATTTCAAAATCACCCAAAGACACAAAAGGTATTTTTGCTCTCATGAAGTACTTGTGCAAAAATTCTGCAAAGGGACTGCAATAAAGTCGGGAAAGGATCACATAAAGTTTGCCTGCTGGCAGCAAATAGAGTATCTCAGATTAGAGAAAATTCTGCTGGCCTGGCTTTCTTACATTGCACACAACTCTGGCCTTCACTGTGCTGCTACTCACTGTTTTTTTTAATGATGCTTTAAAGCCAAATGACTAGAAGTAATGAACCATGTTAGCCATTTTCTACTAGGGTCTTTCTTTTAATCTTTATAACAGAAAATATCAGCAGGAATACTGACCTGCCATTTCAGCTTAGAACCTGCTTCCTTGCTTGCTTTTTGTGTATTTAAAACAATATTTAAACCAGACTTGAACAAATACTGTTTAGTCACATCAGCATTCAAACCCTGAATTGTACTGAGCTGCACAATGCCAGCATGCCACTGCTTGTTATTTTTGGCAGTTTTCTGTATATGCTACACTGCTATGTGACAAACCGTTGAAAGAGTCTGTCAGAGGGGGGAAATTTTCTGAAAAAAATCAGTATTGCCCAAGAGACTAAGACTTCAGGGTGACCATGCAATAGTGCAAACACATTTGACTGATAGTTTGTACCATCTGGTTGCTCAATATTCCCGTTTAAATTATAGGCCTAAATTCACCCATGCAATTCTCAGTGAAGTCACTGAATACTGAACTCATGCAACAAAACAAAACCCGTGCTGTCTATCTGAAACGAGAAACTGAACTATGACCTTTACTGCTCAAATACAGCAGCTCCAGAAGCAGAAATAGAAAGGAGACTCCCTTCTTTCCATGCAAGTACTGACTTCTGTCAAATTAAAGTAAATTTTACAGAAACACCATAGTTCCTTTTTTTTTTTTTAAATGCTTCTTAATTAACAGAAGTTACTCCTACAGTTTCTTTATAACATCAAAGAGTCAGAAATCAGTAAGTCTAAGGCTCCTAACATAACCAGGTGGGGTTTTTTTTAGTTGAGACACAACAGAGCTGCTCTAAACTTATTTTGGAAGACTAAACACCTTCTGCCACATAAACCTTGATAGTGAAAATCTCATTGCAGGGATCTGGACTGAAAGGAGCTCTTCACTCTCAGTATACTAGTTTTTTAGCTCAATCAGCTCAATTCATGAAAGGTTTTCTCATCTTTTATTCAAAAAGTAGTTGAAATCTCTAAAGCAAACTCTGTTCTCTCAAATTCCCACCTTCATGCTGGCACTGGTCTTTGATGATGATCAGTACCTTTGAGAAGGCAAGTGAGAGGTCAGGAGCTTTCAGCATGTGGTGGAGACTTTGTAGGAGAGGAGATTGTCTTCTCAGGGAAAATCCAACTATCCCTGAGTAAAAGTCAACACAAGGCAAAAATAACTATAGAAGAATTTCATTTGCCAGTTACTGAAGGGCAAGTCTTTAAAAGATTGTCATTTCTGAATGCCAGAATTAAGCAGGTGCAATATAGAAAACGCTAAAAGGTTTCTAAGCTGAAATTAAACCAAAGTTCATGGGGCCATTTTCCAGCTGATGGCTTGATAACAGAAGTATATTGTAAAGCCCAAGTACTGAGAAACAGATTTGGAGAGTAAATATTTCTTCTTTTTCCCCTTAAATATCCAATTAAAGTAACTGTCCTATAATTTGGGGAATGACAGATAGAGACAACAGTTTCAGCAATTCGTGTTGCAATAAATTTCCATCTCATTCGTATATTACCAAGTGAGGTTATTACACAGACTGTGTAATGTAGAATAAGCCATTGTACCATCACGAAAGATGTGGCCAGGTGCCAGAGAACAAACACAGCTCTCCATCTCTTTAATTACAAAACTAGTGTTCAAGGATATTAAAATGCAATTTTTTAAAGGTTATTTTCTGTCCACAGTACAGGAAAATCAATATGCCAAGCTCAAAAAAAATGTGACAGAAAAACCAAGATGCACACATGTAGGTCTTGCTCTCTTACTCACACATGCATAAGCATGCACAAAATTACTATTGGAGAAAGGAGAATGGCAAAGAATATTCAGTGACCCAGAAACAGCAATGCTTTTCTTCCTACTTTTGCATTCTTTTTTTCCCGGGATATGACGTCATTCTGTATAAACAGTGTATAAAAAATTCTTTTCCTTTAATCTGTGCAGCATTTATAAGACTTCAACGTGAGCCTTTCACCGAGAGTTTAGACAAATATTTAAATTGCTACCTAAATGACTCAGACTACAAGGCAAGCCCAGGCTACTCTAAAAATAAATGTTCATGGACAATAAGCCCATCCAACCAAAAGAGAATTTTAAAAAGCCATGGAATATATTATGTCTCACAGAATAGTACAGACATATCTGGATGAGTGGCTATGATTTCCTCTTTTTCATAGGGGCTTTATGACAGAAAACCATTTCCAGGACACTAAAGAATGAAGCAATTGTCTAAAAGTGACCTGCACTCTCATGATGGAGTTGAAATCTTAATTGTTACCTAATTCTACTATTTTTCTTCCTCCTTCCCAGCAGCAGTACATGTATGCATATCTTATTGCTCTCCACGAGGGAGCATGGCAAAGTTCCACTTGTGAAATGAGGACGGTTTTGCATTTCACCTTAATCAGATCAAATTAGGGCAGGTGGTAACCCTGCAGGCAACATAATTATGAAAAATGCCTGTGTTCAATACAAACTGTCCTTCCAGTCTTGAGGTCTAGCAGGACATCATAGTACAATCTTTTTACATTTTACTGGCAGCTCAGAACACAGAAGCCCACAGAGGGGGGACTACATACTGCTCTCATTTTCTGTCTGTGCAAATCCAGAGAAATAATACATATGTTCTTTAATATTTACTCTAACACAAGAGGCAGCCTGTTCCTGGCAGTGCCAAAGTTGGTTTGGGATGAAAACTAAAGGTAAATACAGAAGAAAAAGAAACTTACGTCACTCTCTAGTCAGGTCTAATTCTAATAACGTTGTGCGAGACAGGCTAATCCTGCATTACAAACAGTGATTCGTGTTTCTACTATAAAAAAAACCCTGACAGGCAGGCATAAATACAAGAGATCGTGCTGTCTGTTCATCTAACAGAAAAGAATTGGAACGACCTGAGAGGTTCCCCAAAGATAGAGAGTTAAGGCTTTTTCTGACTTTATATTGATATACTGGCCCTATTCTTGAACAGACCATTCGTGATGAATAGCTGGTGAAACACATTTGAAATAAGCTGAAAATTTAATGCAAAATTCTACTCTACATTAAAGGGATAATACAGCCAGGTTCATTTAGAATATTACTCCTCTGAAGACACCCCAAGCACTACAATAACAAATGTTATATCAAAGATGCACTCAGCAACAAATGCAATATGAGTCTCTGCGAGGCGATTTTTCAGTATGTCAGAATTATAATATCACTCCATGGAAACAAATTAAGCAGCACAAGCTCGGCTGTTGGGATCACTTTATTAGCAATGCAGTGTTTTCTCATAAAGAATGCTTTGCTTTGGATCTGTCAATGAACATCAAAGATGGCCTATCCATTTTTATGGTGCACAACTTATTATTTGCCTATGAAATAAACAAAACACTTTAACATCCGGCTCTCTTTCTGCAACACTTCAAAAAAAATTTGAGAAAAACAAAAAAATTCCTGGTCATTTTTACTGTACAGCTGAAGTCCAGTCCAGTGTGGGTTTTTTTTAATCAACAGGGATAACCACTTTAATCAGGAGGGATAAAACTGGTACACTACTGAACAATTTCTACCTGGTGGAGGAATATCTCTTTTTAAATAGCCACAGATTTCTGCAAAATACTGAAAAATATTCTGCTCTGGTTAGTCATCATACTGATACACAAACTGCCTTAATTTTGTCCCTTGTGCATAAAAGAGAAAACACAGCTCTTGCTAGGTGGATAGGCCCTTTCAGTGGGTCAGGGAAGGATGCTGTGCTTGCACTGAGGTCCTAAATTTCCAAGGCTGTTACAAGTTACCCCAAGCTCAGTGGCTGCACTTGACTAGGAACACAGGGGAAAATGGCTATCCTTTACTATGTACAGGGCAGAAGAGAAACCCCACAGCTCAGCATTATGCCATCAGACTTATCGGTACGCTGAAGTGAATTAGTGCAAGCAATTTCATGAGATTACGCTAGCAATTTAGTACAGAACAGCTGCCGCACCACACTAGAGGATACTCTTTCTAGTCTTTACTTACATGGCTACAAATAACTTCTGAGTTAATCCAGAGCAACAGCATACATCTTTTCTCTTTACCACTTTACACAGAGATATGCTATGCCTTGTAATTAGTTGGTCTTGTCTAAGGTTTTTTAAAAACACAATAATTCCATTATCACAAGTCCAATATATCTTCATTAAATTAGACACTCTATATGACACTCTTTCTTCCAATATTTGAATTACTTCCCATATCTAGAGCATGCACATTTTTTCCCTCAGCTACACTTTTTTCTGTATTCTTTCAACAGTGCAGTGTTTCTAAGCTGTGAGCCTGAAGCCAGAATAGACAGGTATAGGAGCAAATCTCCAACCTTGCTACCTGTCTATATGAAAGCCCATGGGGTATAGAGTCCAATTGCAGAGGGCTGGGGGGGTACTCATGTTTTCTCCCCCCTCTCGGGTACAGGCATTGGTGTATCAATCATCTCCAATCAGGAAAAAAAAAGTCTTTTTGAAAATTTATACCTAGTGGGATCCTAGAGTCACACAGCTTGGCACTATCAGTGCTGATGCAGACACTAGAAATCAGGACTAGAACATCTCTGACCTTGATGCTAACACTTAAGCAGGCTGATAAGCCAAGTCAGAACTGGTGTCCCCCCAGGAATCCCCTCTCCCTCCCACACACACAGTCTTCCCCTTGCCCAGCAACAGAGAAACAGAGCTCAGGCATGAGCGTCCTCTGGTTTTTCTTTCCTTTTGCAAAATGGAAAGTCAAATTATTGAAACTAACTGTAAGGTTCAGCTTTTTGTTCTCATGTAATTAAAATGCTCACTTGACTTTTCTTCATTTCAGTAGATCACTGACTTGCAGTTGTAAAAAATAACAATACTAGGTCTCACTGCGCGTACGCTTACGTTTTGACACCATGTTAACTATTTTTTCTATAGAGTACTTCTGAGCAGTCATTTATATGTTAAGTACTGAACTTTGTATCATTTCTGCCTTTCAATATTTCATTGCTTGCTATGTATTTTCCACTTGTGTCTGTTACGTCATGGATCAGAAATTCATTCCGTCTACTTCTGTCTGGCTCCAGAATACCATCATGCATGAAATTTCAGAGACACTTTTTTCCTGACTGAGAATTATTGGATATACAGCTATAAAAGCATACATAAAAGCTAAAAGCCCTTAGAATTATTTGAAGGGGAAACAAAACATCCCTTAAGCATCAAATCGGTTGGAAATTCTTCATACTGCTCTTCTGTACCAATTCCTGGAGGATTTGCTTTCTATTGTAGCTCAGCTCCTGTCTGCTTCAGGAAAAAGATCGTCAATTATGATAAATGATTCTGTATGGCAGGATTTAGACTCACGCTACAGAAAACTATATCGAATGAGATTATCTGATTCTTTTTTAAGGATCAATAATTTATTTATAGGCAGGGGCCTCAAAGGTTAATTTCTAGTGCTTTACTCACCAAGCTATCCAGCACTCAAATGACTTGTAGGAGACATACAATCAGAACTGGCTAATCCACATCAGCTTGTTTAAAAAAATTGTCAGATTAACAAATCAATGATACTTACACACTACAAAATTGGTTTCCACTTAAAAGCTGACTAGATTTGCACAGTTTACATGCAGCATAAATCCTGTTTTCATGTAATTTAGCAGGGATTCTGGGCAAAGTGATTCTCCCCTCTCTTGTCAATTTACAAGACACAAACTGGCCAGCAGAAATCCTATTGCAGTTTGATGGATGTCTATTGAGGGAGACAGGGGAGGAGGAAAAAAAGAGCAAAGCAGGACTTTTGATGTTTGGCTACAGATTGCTGTCACTGATCGTTTTCCTATCTCTGCTTCCACAGCTAACTGTAACTTTCCATTTAGAGAGCTTTTCCTTGCTTTACTGGTTATGCCAGAAGTATGCCTTGCCTAACTTGTGACACGTCAATGCTACATTCATGCAACAACCCATTGGGTGGGGTTGCATGAATATAGCACCAATGGGTGGTACATTCAGGGGGTTTTCACCCATTTTCCCATTTTAATTCTGCTCACACCTGTTGCAGTCATTATAAAAGAGTCAACAGTGTGACTGCCCTCAAGCAGTCTCTGGCATTGAATGCAGAAGTTAACTTTGCTGCAACAAATTCTTCGGTATGTGTATGCACATCTCCTTTCTCTCTCTCTTTTCCCC
This sequence comes from Haliaeetus albicilla, assembly GCF_947461875.1. Lineage (NCBI taxonomy): Eukaryota > Metazoa > Chordata > Aves > Accipitriformes > Accipitridae > Haliaeetus > Haliaeetus albicilla. Next base: position 10,137,188 of record NC_091489.1, on the reverse strand, counting down.
TTTCTCTCTATATATTTATTGTTCCCCTTTGAAGGTTGTGGAGCATTATCTAGTTTTATTTTTATTTTTTGTTACTTTTGGAATTTGATGGAGAGTGGGTTGCGGGAACACAGCACACTTGAGATCATTAGGACTATATCCTCCTTCACTGGGACAATAACAAATCAAGGTAGCAAACATCTGAAAGGTACAATGAAATTTTTTTGTGCAATGGCCACTGAATTAGAAGAGCTGTGATATAAAACTGATGCAGGTGACGGGTGCTTAATCAACTGAATCTCCAACAACTCTAATAATAGCTTCCTAACTTCTTTCTGTACCTGGAAAATATGATCTGAAGACAAACATAAATATTTGCAATAAAAAATACACCACAGTGACAGTTTGCATTTTTTCAGACTTGTATCTACAGATCCAACTGGACTGAAGGTTAATGCTAACATTTAAAGACAGACTGTGCATAATCTAAGAGGACATGCGACATTTTTATGTTGCAGGCTAATGCTTTGTGTCTTTGTTGTTCAGGAGAGTCTCATGTAGGAAAGGAAGCTAATGTCAATGACCATCTCAATATTAAATAGATAAATAAATAAATAGAGACAAAGGAAAACATGATGGAAGTGGCTGAAATAAGTGGCATGTACACAGTACAGTAAACAATTCTGCCAAGCACTGTTCTAATTTGTCCCAATCTACCACAACCAATTACTCCTGCCTCAGAGACTCCTTATCTTAGATTTTCCAAGCCAGCTAGCCTCTATTTCTTGATAAAAAACACAGCAGTATTTCAGAAAATTGCACATTAGATAAAGAAGAAACCCAGTGTTAGAAATAATTGCCTGCATTTTTTTCCCCAGCTGAGCCAATCCTCCATCCAAATAGTTGAAAAAGCTAACTACCTTCAAAGTTAGGTCTCAGTAATCCATCTGTATTGGCCACAAAATAATAGGCTTGGCAGTATTGTAGAACTGTTGCTCTTAGCATTACTGTCTGCTAGAAAAAGCTGGGAAAATAATCTCTGAGAGGTCAGCAGGAACAAAAGAGGACTGAGTTGAATCGTGCTCTCCACAATACTGGCTGGACATAACACACACTTGTGACACAGATACAACACTGAGCTCCACAATGCACAAAAGGTAGAAAACAGTCAGCCCTGCTTCTTCCTCCTTCCTCTCCCTCCTCATTTCCCTTCTGGGAAAGTAAAGATATCTTTGGTTTGGGAGAAGCTGGAACTAGCAGTATAGTACTATAGATGAATGTACTGAACCTAACAAAAAATCCATTTCTTTCTCAGTATCCTGTCTCTACCACAGGCCAACAACAGATGCTATGAGAAAAGCATAAGAAACAAGAAAAAAGTTAAATATTTCTGTATACTATCCTTATGTGCAGACTGCTGGGGATGCAACCAGATCACCACCTTCCCTCACCACTTGGGAATTCGCCATTAATGTATCTAGTCACTTTGGGAACCCTGAACACTTTGGGTCTCTACAATGTCCTTAAGCAATAACTTCCACAATTTTAATTTGCAGTGAGTGAGCTTTCTCTGTTTGCTTTATACCTGCTGCTTCATAGTCAAATGGCTATGTCCAGTTCTCACATAATAAGAATGACTAAATCCCTATTAATCTTTTTCATTCCTCTCATGATTTTAGAAAACTCTATCACATCTTCATCCAGATGTCTCTTGTCAGAAGAGAAAAATAAGCATTTCATCACACACAAACTATTCCATACCTCCAGCCATCTTTGCTGCCCTATGTTTAAACAATAGTTGGCACTTTCTTTTTCAGAGGCAATAACCAAAACTGCACTTGGTATGTGCAGAGCAGGGTGCGCTCTCGATTTACCACAGAGAAATAATGTTTTGTCGTTCCTAACAGTTCCTAAGATCTAAATTGCCCTTTTGACTTTCACTTGGTGCTCAGATTATATTTTTAGTGAACGAGCCAAACAGGATGCCAAATAAATGAGGCAGCAGATGAGAGACCAGTGCCACCCTGCCTGCATTTGCCCTCGTACACTTCAAATGATGCCACCCCTGCTTCTTAAGAAGCCTTACTGGAAAGCATGTTCAAAAATACTAGCAGCATTACGCTGACAGTCAGCTGTGTAAACTGAATCAGTTTGTTACTCCATCCTTGCACCCGAGCAATGCTGCAGCAGCATTGCAGCCAACTCTGGGCCATGGCCATGTACCCCATTAACCTGACTTGCCTTCGTGGCTCCACCTCAGCTTGCTCCAGCTGGGACTTCCCCGGTGATCACTGGGCTGTGGCTGACCCTGCGCGGCGTGCCCCACTGGCATGGCACGGCATGGCACGGCTGGCCTCGCTGCCGCCCCGGGATCACCCTGCCGCTCTGCTTGGCCAGATCCTGCCAGCCAGTAGTCACTATACAAGATTGCAAAATGACTTACCTAGTCTCTAAGGAGTTAAGGATGCGGGAGCTAAGCTGTGGCTTGAGGTATGAGGGAAGAAAACAAAATGGACAAAAAATCTGATAGTTCAAAACTAACACGTGAAAATGAGCAACTAAAAGCTTTTATCTGCAAGTTGAAACCGAGGAACAAAAGATCAGGAGAGCAAAAAAATAGGAAGAACAAAGAAAACCACCAGCAGCCTCCTCCTTTTCATCTTCTAAAGGACAAATATTTCTCAAAGAGCACTATATTTACTCTGTAATAAGTAGCCTTATAATTTTCATTATAAAGATCATGCAATAACAAGAAAATTACAAGGATCATTTTATTTTCTGACAGATGAAATGGCACAAAATTGGAAATTCAACACTGGCAATGACTGATGTTCAGTGGAATTTCTCCACTGTCCCCAAAGCATGTTATTAAGTAATGTAAGAGAAGTGTAGGGTAATTAACCCTTAAATACACAGTATTTGCAAAGGGACTCTATTCTGCTGTATATTGTATGTGATATTGTCAGCTGCTTTTCTTTTCATCAAAACAAAGAGAAATGCAAACAGAAAGCACTTTTGCATATGCGCCTTATAGACTTGATTTTGAAAACTATGAAGAATGATTTGTCTAAACCCTAGATGTGAAACCCTGGAGTTTCATAAAGAGTACAAGGTTCCTCGCAACCTGACCTGTGCACACAGCATGCTGGACCACTCGCTGTTTATGTAGAGCCTGTATAGAACTCATGCAGAAAATTCCCGAGGATGAGACAATTTGTCTGGTGCCCTCGGTCTTCTTGTCTGTGAAGGAGAAACAAGGACCTCAAACCTAGACAGCATCTGACCCCTAATAAATGGAAAATGAAATCTCCATTTGTAGCTTAATCTTTCATCTGCAGGACCCTCTACAGGTTTGAGTTTGGGTTTTTTTTCATCTCTGGTAGCTGTCAGGACAAGCTCTTTTGTGACTGAAAATCCTGGTTATGTAAAGTGTTTTGCATCTAGCTGTGCAAAGGTGATATAACGTTTATTTTTATTTATATTACAGCTGAGCTGAAAGCCTCCCTTGTGCTAATAACCCCGCTGTGCTAAATAGTGGGTGAACACGTCAAATTAAACAGATAATCTAGTCATTTCTAAGTCTACCAGAAGATACCATGTGCAAGGGTGATGCAGAAACTATGGCAGATTCCCCAAGGGAGGGGGCTGAAGCAGTGCAAGAAAACTGCACATTCCTCTGTGCTGTAGATATAACGACCAACGCAAAACTGGGACTTTAATTATGTCTCTCAGCATCATAAGCTGTGAGTTTGGCCTAACTTAGCGATCTTACATAGAAAAATATTACACTGCCGAAGATAATTCTCCAGCTACACTTTACAAACAGAAAACCATAAATCCCATGTCTTGAATTTACAGAATATAAACCAACAATCTGTAGCAGACTCAAATCTATGTTTGACAATGACAAGGCAGTGCTGGCATGGAATTACCTTGGGAACCTCCACTGAAGGCAATGGCAATTGAAAGTTATTACATCTGGCTCTAAGTCCTCACTTGATGACTTTGTGGAGAAAGAAGAACAGTCATAGCTGCATGACAAAACATCAGTTTTGTATTTTCTGACTTTTCTTTCAAAGTCCTAACAATATTTAAATATGGCTCACTTCACATTAATGCATGTATTATATAAGATTAAAAAAATACAAGATCTGGCTCCCACAAAGTCTTTTATGGAATATATTAATGTACATTTTACTCAAGAGACTGAAATCTTCTCTTCACAGGCATTTCAGCCTTCTGCATAAAAGTAAGCTTAGGCAGGATTTAAAAGAAAAAAAAAAAAAGCAAACAAAATAATAATTAAAAAAGCTTTCTATGTGCCCAAAAGAGCAGAACAGTTGAAATTAGCATTTTCAGTGTGCTAGGTACAGCCTGTTTCTTTTTCCTTTTCTGTAATTAACCTGGCTTATTTACCTGGCTTGCTGGGAAAGGAGTTATTAGAGCCCAGCCGTTACTGGCCCTGAAGCCTGCACAAAAAGCCAGAGGATGCCATTTAAGTAACAGCTCTCATATAATTCTTCTGCTTTAGCAATACAACTATTTTTAAAACAAACTTTTGGGCCTGGAGTGGCTCTATTTTTAAAGTAAATTTTGCTAATAAATTGCTTCATTGGCAGGATGCAATCTGCAGTTTATTCAGTCTGTAATATTCTCATGTGATAGTTATGACGAGTCTGAGTTCAGTGCTCAGAAACGAACTCTCTCCATTTTGAAAGAAGTAGGGCTTAGCTGGGCAGGAGGATAGATCGAAAAACCAGCAGCCTAAATAATCATTTGTAGCTAGTGAACAGAGAAAAGCAAACGGGGATAGTTTCACCAGGAAATTTGAAGGTGGGTGTACAGGAAGAGGAGACGGGGATTGCAGCAAACGGAGAAAATACAGAACACTGAAGACACTCAGCACTAGCAGAGCTATTTTTCATGTCAGACTTTCTTTAACCTGCAAGCTCTCAGAGCCAGACCCATTAGCACACTGACCATGATGCCTCAACCCAGGCACTGGACTACATTTGCAGGACTGTGGCCTATATTTTCCTGACAGAGGTGGCCAGGAAAAGGATGGGTTGCACTGAGGGAGGTCACAGCTGATGGCATCTCACTGAGACAAGGAGAGGCGCAGAACAAAGGGGCTGTGCTGAGACATATCTGTAATCAGAGAGACCTCACCGAGATGGTAACATTCATACAGCATGTGGGGGACGTCCAAAGACAGAAGAGCTGATTGCACATCTCCCAGGAGAAAATGGCCCCTCTGCAGGGATGGATATGGCTGGTCACTTTGCAAGTAGAGTGTTATACTCCCTAGCAGGAACAGATAGGTGGAAGCAACTACTAACAAACAAATATTTAACCAAGAACTGGTGACAAGCGTAAGAGTGACGAAAGGACCCCCCTGTCAAATATGGTAGACACACTAGTTGATGTGTTGCTTCTCAGAAGAATGAAGCCACTGAAAAATTGCTAGAGCACACACAAATGAGCTCTGTCCTTGTCCACATTAACCTGTGTGGACGTGAGCTATACTGCAAAATGATCTTGGGAAGATCAAAAGGGGCTGGAAGCTCTGTGAGTGGATGTGAAGAGATGGCAGTTCGCGGGCTATTCCTATTAGTCCTTTTGAAGAAGTGTCAAAGGTCAGATAAAGACAGATATGATGTATAGGTAAGTATAGGTAGTGTTGACAGGAAGATAATTAGCTTTCACAACCATGCAACAGTGTTCCACAAACACGACTGCCCAAACTTCATCTCAGGGTAGTTAAAGAAGTGGGTGAAGCAAACTCAGAACTTCTTGCAGTTTCCTTTGAGAACACAGGGAGAACAGGTTTGCCTTAGCAAAATAGCAAAAAAATGTCTTCAAGTCCTTGACTTATAAGAAATAATAACAAACTTAAATAGCTGGATTGACAGTACACTCAATGTTGACAAGATCCTTGCCCCTAAGAAGAATTTTGGGCTGACCTATCACTCAAGATCCTCTGTGAAATCCAACTGACGGTGAGAGCTGCAGGGTCTGTGTTCAGTGTTTTTCATTTCTCCATATTTCGCATGATATTTTTCCAACAGTGACATGTATTAACATTTGTGCATCACACAGTGTATAAGAACCCAGGAGGAACCTGAATGAAGAGAGACATAGCATGGAAGAGGTATTAAGAGGTACAGTCCTTGCTCCTTCCATCCCTAACTTCTAGAGCCAAACAGGTTAATCCAGTTTATGGCATGATTCATAGCAGCCTGAGGAGTATTTTAATTTTTGCCAACTGCAGTATTTTAAAGACGTTTTGGCATTGAGAAACTGCTAAGCATGCCTTAAACAGACACCCCTTTTCTACTCATCCCTCTCTAGAGTCTCTAACGGCAGTTCCATAGCTCTGTGCCACCAGTCAGGAAGGGAAATCTCAGCTGACTACTTGATGTCACCTCAATTCTGCAGTTTGATGAGGGCCTGGATGTGCTCCATGACAGCATGTCAACTTTTAGAAAGATAAAAACACTTCTGTTGTAGAAAAAGCTAAATAGACATTACCAACTACAAATGTGACCCACATAGTATTTAGCCATCTGTTATCTATACAAAGCATACAAGTTTACCCATCACTAAGAAAGCCACTTCTTCAGTCTCTGCAGAAGAGGATGTGCAAACATTTCTTTGTAGGTCTAAATTGCCTTTCATGTGTATCACGTATCACTTTTTAACGGAATCATATGTATCCCTATAAGGCAATACATTAATAAACTTATCTTCTAAAAAGAAATATTTTTGGAAGGACATATTGCTGACCTAGAGGTCAACCAGCAATGATAAACTTATAATGGTTTAAAATAAATGTGTGGTATGAAAACACATACAGCAAAAAGAAAATTGAAGATTCATCCCCCAAAGAAGTAATAAATACAACTATCAATATATAGCAGGGTGAGTACCCCAAGACTTCGACTAAGTAAACCCTAACCCTTACATCCAGAAGTCTGATTCTAACTGATAATCCACAGCATATGTGTGCAAAAAAGTCCAGGGGGCTGTGGTTGCCTCACAAGAGTTCTGTACGGAAATAAATCAGAACTTTGCCTTATGTGAACTGGGATTTGATATGACCTTCGTGCTGCAGACCTGTCAAGCTGTAGCAATGATGAATGCAATCAGACAGCTATTAGACACTGTTCTAATTTAGACACAGCAAAACCTATTGAGTAATGTCAAATGAAACAAAAAGCAGGACTGGAGTGCGAAAGGGCTTTAGTTCCCTTTAGGTAAAATTCAAAGGACTTTGTAACATCAAGGCCTTGCTGAGCTGGGCATGAAGGCCTTGGAAGTGATGAGGCAAGATTATTGACCGAATATGGCAGAATCCTGTCACAATCCTCAGAGGAAGCTTAAAATTTCTACAGAGATGCTGTGTTTTTGCAAAGTTTTTAGCAAGGCAGTTAAAATAATTTTGAAAGTTTGCCTTTCTTTTATTCCCTTGTCAACAATACCTAGAAGATTAGTTCTTAAGCAAGAAATGTCTGAAGGAAAGTATAATTTATTTCAATACTGTTTTATTATCTTAGTCAAGAGCATATCTATGAATAACACTGGAACAATTTTATGTGCATCAATATCTACATAAGCAGAAAGACATGGGACTGAAAACCTCTCCCCTGAACCTAAACTATTTTTAGTGTTTTAACACATGGCTGAAAATGCTCCCCAAGCCCCTCCAAACCCATATGTGGAAAAGTTCAGGGTATAGCCAAGTGTGAAATATCTAAAATGTTTTAAGAGACTACAAAGCTGTTATTGGAACTGTCTTTTCAGCTAGACACTGGCTCAGAAATATTCAGTGTCTATCCTGCACCCTTCTGAATTTACAAGAAAATAGAGGATGTTGTAAGATTGAAAGCCAATTTCTTCTGATCAGAAGTGATCAGATTTTCAGCCTGTTCCAGATCAGAGGAAGTCTCCAGAAGAGTCCAAGTTTAACAGAGGGATTAAATGGAGGTTGGAAATCATTTTAGGGACAAATTCTGGCTGGAACTTAGGAGTGACTTTATTGTTTTAGAAGCAAATGTCTGCTGGGCTCACCACGAAACCTGTATTGTCCTTGCCCTAAGTGATCACAGCATAACCATTAGGATGGAGTGAACAACATGATGCCAAATGCCCAAAAGAACAACAACCTATGAGATCCAGAAAGATCAGAAATGGAGGAAACAGGAGTTGTAATCCTGTGAGGATTACCTGCTGCTGGTTATGATAATTCATTGGAGTGCGGAGCGGGGCTGCACGGAGCTGATACAGCTGGGAGGTGCACACCTGAAAAGCAGCTAGGCACATTCAGCCCTTCAAAGACAGCAGGTAATCTAAACCAGGATCAATCAGTCTCTATGGAAGAGAGACAGCGGTGTGAGCAGACGGAGACTCTTTTTCATTGGGGCTTGAAAATGCCTGAATGCTTTTTGCAATGTTTGCTAACCATTGTCAAACTAGCCAGAACCCAGGCTTGAATATGGGGAGAATGAGAATCTGGTCACAAAAATTTCCTTGCTTTTCTCAGAAATTATGCCTCAACAAAGGACTAATCTGCCAGAGGACAAGTCTCCCCAAGGGAGCTTTAGCAGGTCTAACAATCTGTTGATGCTAAATCAGTATTATCGGGACTACTAATATAGATAATTTTGCTGGGCCAAAAAAACCCAAACAAAACCCCTGGAAATGAATGGGTATATTTAGGACACATTCTAGGAGATCAAGAAATAGAAACTGCTTTTCAGCTATGCAATGGGCTCAGGTCCTCTTACAGCAAACTATGTGACACATTGGCTACTTATGTACTCTTCGATAAATATGGTGATAATTTATATAGTTAAACTGTCAGAATGGTCCCTGGTGTACTTCTGGCCCTTGCACTGTCCCCAGAAATACCTGAGAATGGTTTCAGAGCAATAATGTTTCAGGGGCCAGCTCCCAAAGGCTTTCTGCATGCAGATGCCCTGGTTTGGGAGCTAGAACACCCTGGCATAGACATAGGCTGCTTTTGTGTGAGGCAGCCTTCATGTGCCTGGATACCTTCCTTTTCACTTTTAATTCACTGCTCTAGATACCAAGTCTGTGGAAAAATCCTCCTGCTTCTGTCATATGTTGCACATATGAAAAGGTCCTGAATGTTCTACTCCTTTATTGATATCCAGTGTCACAACGCAAGAACAGACCTGGACTAGAAAACGGGCACCTATTCCCTCAGTTGTAATTAGTATTAACGTATTATTTAATTCAGCAAAAGCAAAGTTAAACTTCTCATTGTCCTAAAATGGAAGCAGAGTTAAGCCAGAGTGAGGTGGTTTTGAAAAGCCAATACAGATTTAGTGCTTATGGTAAATGGTAAATTCCTTTCAAAGAAAATTTCAGTCCAAGCTAAGAGCAGAAATATAATTTGCTATCTGTCAATTCCTATTAGTGAGATTCTGTATAACCTCACTTGCTGGGGTGACAATTTCTGAAATCTAGGTTTTGATTTATAGTATGTCCTGAGGATTAAAATGCTACTTAAGATTTACAATAATTGCTAGAGCTGCAGGAAAGAGAAGTAACACAAATCATTTGATGTAATAGAACTTCATGTGTACGAGCTGCTGTATTAGCTTATCATTCAATTGTTTTAATATTCTAACTCAAAGGCTCCTATCAAAGAAATTACTAGCCTTAATAACAGTGTGAATTACTGGCAGTTTACAGATTATTCATTTCAGTGGCCATAAGTTCCCTTTCCTTTGAGACCTTATGAACTTCAACTGTAGTAGATTTATAGCTCTACTTTGGAAAGCATTATTTAAATTCAGTTAAGAGTTATTATCTTCCCTTACAAATTGTTAACATTAAGTTGTCTATAGTGAAAAGTTTTTATTCTAGAGAAGAAATTTACAAGTTTAGATTTAATAAGGTTTCATTTTCACCAGACAGCAAATATGCAGCAGTATCAAGTCTCAGAAGCAGTTTAAATGACTGCTAAACTCCTAAAATAACCTAAAGTTAAATTTTTTTCTTTTGTTTTAGAGCTTTCTCCTCTGTTCCAGAATGTTTAAATGTACAAAACACACATAATTATCAGTATAAAATCAGAGTAAGTTTGTAGACTTCATCTAGTATTCCAGTACTTGTGCATGGAGGGCTGTGGAAGCTCCAACACAAAGCTCCATAACTCTCCCTTGACTGCACAGATCATCATTAGATACACTCAAGGGATGCAGCTATCATTCCCTTTCTAAAAAGAAGAAAAGATTCAAATGGACAAATGATAACGTAAGGAATTAAAGTGAAGGAAATGAGCACAAAACACATAACTGGAAAGCAGCAAGGTACTGCTAGCCAAGGGTACTGCAGAACTGTTTAATGTTAAGTAAGTATGCGGGTGCTTGTGCTGATATATTTGTAAGCAAAGCAGCAGATCTGGCCACTTTCCAAATAGAACAAGCAACATTGTATGAGAGATATTCATTTTCCTAGCAGGTGTACTCATATACCTTTTCTGAAAAGCAAGAGGTCAAAGGGCTGCATATGAACCTGTTTAAAATTGTCTATTTTAAAAAAAATGTTTTAAACCAGCTTCTCAGAGATATGACTTTTTGAGTGTAATACTTTTGTATTTTAACAACTTCTGTTCTACATCCATGCTTTCACAGTGACACAATCTTTCCATGACCTATACTGCCTGTTAAAATCTTCACTCTTACTCAAGCTTGTTGCTTTGGTTTTTTTTGTTTGTTTGTTTGTTCGTTTTTGATTTTTTGAGGGTGGGCTGGGTTTTGTAATGTAATTATTTAAGACATAGCCAGAGCTGCACATTTTCAAGGATTATTTGAAAATTTTGAATGGAATGGCTACTGCACTATGACACTAAGTAACTGCGTAAAGGTTGTTTCTAGATGGCTTAGCTGTGTTTCTCATGCTTTGGTTTAAACATAATTTTACTGCTGAATTTTTCCGGTTTACAATGCTTGATTTTGGCAGACGACACGACATCCCTATAATTCAGGATACTATGAAATGATGATAATGATCTTACTATGAACTCTACTTTAACTTAATTCCTTTCTTGGAACACAAAATTTGGTAAAAAATTGTTTATTAATATTTCACAACTCTTTTGGAAAGTGCACTTACTAGTAAAGAATCTTGCAAAAACACTCCTTTTAAAATAAATATTTTAGATACACAGTGGAAAAAAAATGTATTTTTAAATTGTAAGTGTAAGCAAGTGCATTCAAAATTCCTTTGTAAAATTATTGTTCTATAATTGGGTAAAACATATATCATGCAAGCAATCAAAACACTTAAAACTTGGAGTAATAAATACTTCCATGATACTGCTTATAAGCCATACAAAGAATTGTTTAAAGTAATAGTCCAAAAATTCAAAAAACAAACAGGCTTAGTAGTTTTCAGACAATTCACAAACATGGAATGGGTAAACTTCTAAAAACAACAAATAAGAATAAATATAATTCCAGAGGATTAAGCTTAGCCTGCATCAGAAAAGCAACAGATTTGGCTCTGTCTTAGGAGCAAGTTTCATAAATTCATACCTTAAGTGGTTCTGTAATAACTATAGCGTTGTGATAGCTTAGAAATGTCATTGGATGTGTAACTGTGTAATTAGCATTAAAAGTTAAATACATTGCCATTATTATAACACTAACATTTAAAAAATCTGAAACCGTAAGACACTCGAAATAGAAATATTATCCTTAGAATCCCACAAACTACGTTTACCAATTAGCTAAAAATTCCCACTACCTTAGTTTTTTTCCAAGTATTAATAAAGATGCCCACATGTGAAAAATCCTTTCACTTCAGTAAAACTACCCACATATTTCAGCTGATGTTTTTATAGAACATTCATTTGTCATTCCAAAGCTCCCTAATCAAATGTTGGAATGCTACCAAAATAGTTCCAAATGTTAGTATATTTCCCAAATTTTGACAATTATTTCAAAATGGTACTTGACTCATTTTTAAGTTATTTTTAGAGGGAAAGTTCTCATCATGTATCATGACCTTGAATTCTTTTTCAGCTACCCACAGAAAAACAATATTTCCCTGCTTTAATCCCCATGTGTTAACCCATGAGATTAAAACCCAGAAATGAGTCTTTGAAGATGTTGCCTCTTTCCCCAGTAGTTGCTCTCCCTCGTCCCCTATGGCACCTTGTAGACAGGGTATGCAGTCATGATATTTTATACATTAAATTTCTTTTTTGTACAATACTGGATAATACTGTAATCCACCCCATAAACCTCAGAGATTTCAGATTAGAAAATTAAAGCAGTTTTGTTACTATGCCAAAAATAGAATTACCTGTTATTAAAGTGAAGAGTGTGTACAACTGAAGACAGCTTCCTTGGCATAGCATGCCACACCTGCATTGTTTTCACTCCCAACAATGATATCAACACAAACAATGAAGTATTCCAATGGCCATTTCAAATAATTTATGTTTTCTTTTACCATTCATAGCACTTGAAAACTTGGATTCCTCAAATTGGCCATTGGAAAATTTCAGTTTAATGGAAATAATAATTAATAATGAATTTATAATGCAGTTAGGGTTTGGAGGACCTAATTAATAATGGGTGCCATTAAGTTCATCATTATCTTGTCAAAATACACCATGAAATGAAATTAAATTCCCTTCCTTCTGGGCATTTTTTCTAAAATACAGGTTTTTAAATATCATCCAAAATTTGGAGAACAATTGGGTTCCATCATATCCATAATAATCTATAAGAGATCGCCATTTTCCCTTCCTTTCTCCCCTTTATGTTATCATCACAATGAAAGAAAAACATTGTAGAAATACCCTACTTTTTTTTTTTTTTGAGACGTTTGAGAAACAATTTTGCTCATTTCTGAAGGAGCAACTGACCCAGTACCAGTCTCCCACCCAAACAAAAGCACAGGCAAGCACGCAAAGCAAAGGCAACTACAGCAGTACGTGTCAGTGGAAAAGTTTTCCTCGTTACCATTCTGTGAAGGGTTGGGTGTAGAATGGAATGAAAAAAATATCCCACAGAACATCTTTTCATTAGTAAAGCTGACTTAAGGAGCTCCATCCCTGAACATCTGGCTAAAGTCTTTTGTTGCCCCAAGGCCTTGCTAGTGCAATTGTTGTGAGACTACATTGTGAATGATATAAGGAAACCGTCCACATTAAAAACAACACTGCAAACTTCTCACCACAACCCTGTTTTGTTCAGCCCAGCTAATTCGTCTGCTTTACATCTCAATCCAGCCCCCAAAAACTGCATTGGCCCACTTATGGGGATGGCAAGGAGTTGGGAACAGGGATCCAGAGGCAGATAGTTCAGGCCTACCTGAAACTGGCATTGCTGTCAAAAAATCGGTACATGGAAGTGCGATGTGACAGACAGGCAGCAAGATAAGTCTAAGGAAAGTAGAGCTTTGAGAAAAGCCTAGAGGGAAATATTTTGGGTTGAGTGCTCCCCAAAAGGTGTTAGGCACTATGAAAAAATGCATTATCTTCTGCTGTGCCCAGATAAACAGGGTTTTCTTCATAAATTGACAAGGTCTCTCAAGGCAGCACCTCAAGCTTTAAGCTTTAAGCATTCTTCTTCTATCCAGAAAACTCACAAGAGCAGGCAAGACAAGTGCTCTCCAACTGGCTTTTCAGTGAAGGGCTATCAAAAATTTCCAACCATAATCCTGAACTATGTAAAATTGCAGGGAAGACTACAAAAGTAAATAGAATCACCATGCTGTACATATGTATCACAGAAAATGGATGGTCCTGATGCGTAAAATACAATTGATATGTACAATGCTGTTGCCCTAGACTTCTCCAAGGACTCACTACATAAAGAAATGGCAGTAGCAAGGCTAAAGGAACAGGTTTGTCTGGTCCATTATCCCCTCAGCCATGTCAATCCGACTGCTTGCAAACCTGATGATTGGAAGATCCAGATCACATATGCTTTCTTGCATTGCTTTTTAAATAAAATAGTGACTTGATTTAGTTCCTGGGGTCAGAAAGAATTGTATCAACACAACTGAAGACGTAATTAAAAAAAGTGCAGGGGTAAAAGGGGCTGACATGAAGGGAAGGGAGCACATGTGAATTTCTTAAGATGTTTTGGCTACTGAACACATCACTCCATCCAAGTACACCCTTAAACTAAAGGGGTCACAGGAGAGGTAAAGGTTAAGGCCTTAAGTGAAGGGTGTCTGTAAAAGCCATCATGGATGAAGGAATGCAGCAGGAGAGCAGGCGAGTGACAGAGGTCTGGTTTAACTTAAGCAATGCAAAACCCCCCAAATCTAGAATGAAAAGGTGACTCTCCCCTGCTAGGGGATCCAAATTTCCTCCCACAAAATTCTCACTCCTGCATCTCAAAAGGCATTTTCATATGCATTTAAAATCTAATCACAGAGTATTCTTTGTTCCAGATCCAGTGCATTTGAAAAAAACACTGAAAGAATGGGAAATAAGTGATCAGCAAGAAGCGGTGAAAAGATTTAGTATCTCAAGACAATAAAGAGTTACCAGAGATAGTGGTGTGCAGTATGGAGACGGTAAGTCCAGAACAATAACAACACTAGTTTCAATAGTATTATTTAGAAAGCATAAAAGGCACAAGACTAGGCATGTGCAGGAAACTTCTGCCTGCCTGCCATTTTTTGGCTCATCATTAGAAACCTCTAGTGATTTGGTGGGTGTCATGTCAGGATGGCAGTTGACAAAGACAAGCCTTGTGGAGTCATGAGGAAAAATTTAAAAGAACAAACCATGAGACTTAAGAGATACATTAGCATTCTCACTCTGCCCCACTTCTACAGAGAATGAAAGATGTATTTGAGAAGCTAAGAGTGTTATAAATTCCCGTGCTGCTGTAAGGATATCTGCCTTCTTAGCGGGTATGTGATTTACTTAAAGCCCATCAGAATGAACAAAGAAACTAACATTTGCCTTTAAATCTGAATACTGTGTAAAATATTGTCACACTTAATCAGGTCATTCTATTGTCATGTCAGCTGTGAAGGAATATTGCAAAATACTCCAAGATGTCACTGCTGCAAAGAAAGCCTTCCATTTCTGCCGTTGTGTGTTCTGCTTTGTTGAGTGGAAAACTGTTAATAGCCATTTCCTAAATTAATACTGCTAATATTGCAGTCCATATTTGAGCAAATTACTAAATACTGTTTGCTTATTAGAATACAGTGTGCAGCAACAGCATTCTATTTTACGCACTCAACTCGTAAATACCTCAGCTTCAGCTCTTTTCTCAAATATTGTAGTATGTAAAGGCAAATGGTAGGGGAAAAAAACAAATTTAAGAGATGTCATTAAAGCTGTCACAGGATTTGTCAATACTCATGTTGAAATTCTTGTGTATGAAATACTGTACCAGGGGACGCACTGTAGAAGACTGGTAATTCAGGCTACTGGATGGAAACCAGTAGAACTGTATTAATGTTGCTGGACTCCTAGAAATTTCACTGTCTTCACAAACTCGTTTTTTTTTTCCCCACTCCCTTCCCTTCCACCAAACAAAAAGCTGCATTAGAGACTTACACTCAGTTTTATAGCTTAAGCCTACCTACAAACTATACATCAATACAAGACTAATTGTGCATAAAATTTAAATTCTGTTGCACTGCTACATAAAAATGCAAAATGCTCCAGTGGTATAATGGCTGGTGCTGAGCTCAATCCAATAAGGGTTGCCCCAAGGCAAGTCATAGAAATGCAATTATCTCTCACATACTCAAACTGCTTTCTTTCACAACATTACTTTTATTATGCAAATACATAAATCTAATTTTAATCCGCAAGACCATCTAGAAGATTAAACCAGTACTCATGTCTTACCTTCACTAAGTGTAATTAAAGATATTTAAAAATTTAGTCTTGGAGGAATGATTCTAATGCAAGAAAGAGCCCAATATTGCCCTCAACCTAAATTATAAAATACAGATATTAGAAGAAAGAAAAAAAATACTTTGATTCAGTATGCTCACTTGCTCTCCCTCTTTTTCTCCCCCTTTCCTCCTGGAGCAAGGGGTGTTTATTGTCCAGATGAAGGTAATGTGGAAATAGGACTGTGGACTAGGAGAAGTCCCTGTTTCAATAAGGGAGGCAGAAGTGCTGAATATTCATTGCCCTGCAACCTGTGTAATCATTTTGATGACTGTAGTAGTTGCATTCTGATTAGGCGGCATTTATACTCACTCTACACAACTGTGACCGACGATGGAAAGTGCTGAAATAATGAATGAGCTAGACTGGCTGTGTCAGCAAGAAACGAGAGCAGAGTAAAAGCCTGTGCAGAAAAGCGCTAGGATAAAAGGACAAAAGGGAAAGTGCCACTCACAATCAAGTGGGATGTGGAACAGAAGAGATTGCTGCTTTGATCTGGCACCCCTCTGTAGGATCCCATGATTTCTTACGACCTGCCTAGGGAGAGGGTTTATCCCAGTGCCAAACGGACCTGCTCCTTCAGCAGTAATGAGGAGTTTTAGAGCCTCTTCCATCAAGCCAGTCCTCTTGACTGGTGAAAAGGCACATCCCGGATAAGAACTGCTATCCTGATAATCACTATTGAATATTAACAGTTTTTAGTGAACCCATGCAAAATGCACTCCGATTTCCTGGCTGTTATTTTGGGTTCTCTGGTGAGGAACTGTTATATATGTGCAAAGAAATAACTTGTACGATACAAGTCTCAGGAACACAGAAAAATGAAAGGATGGAAATTTCATTCCACTTGTGTTTGAGCTGAGATATCGAGGAATCAATTTCTCAGTAATAAATAGTGCAAAAAAATTAAAATAATCTTCAGGAAAGACTGTGATAATTCCAGGAAGAATGCCAACATACAAAGTGCTATGGCCCTCATCCAAGAAATCATCTTTTTTTTTCTGCAAAGAACTTGTTCTGAAAATCTTCTGAATTTTAAAGAGGTGTCCAAATCCTTCTGAAGCCAAAAGGATCAGAAGGACAGAAACACAAAGAATTGGCAAAAGCATTTAGTTAGGTACTTTCTTTAATGTGATCTTGAAATCCTATTGACATAGCTAATTTTTGTCTGGATTAGGATGGCAGATTTAAAATGTCTTCTTCTATTCTCTTTTTTCTCAAATCTTGTTTATTAAACTAATTATAATGCCTCAGATTCTGACTTTGTTAATCTACCAAGTGATAACTTCATAGACATAAGCAGGACGCTTCTTAAATCTCATGTCCTGGTTTCAGCTGGCTGGGGTTAAACCACGACAGTCCAGTACATGTAAAAGAGTTTAAAGTTTAAAAACCTGAACATGATTACTTACACAAAATATACTGTCATTTACCAGCTCAAATGTGGACATACTTCAGATTAAATCGTTCTTGAAAACAATACAAACCAAAGATAAAAGACTGAAATACATAGATGGATAATATATCTTTGTGTTTTGTGATTATTTTTCTATTACGATTGCGAAGAAAAAAAAGAATTACACAGAACTTTTGAATTCCAAAATTTTCCTGTAGTTGTCACTGTAAATTAATAAAATTTTAATATATTTTCTGCCAATAATCTTCTTTTTCAAGTAAATCTTTTTTGTTTCCATCAAGTTCAAAAGGAAATATACCTGTCTATACTTATTTCTTTCTACATTGCTTGACAGAATATGTAATAAAATATTGGACAAATTATATTCACAAACAGAAAGGGACAGAACCATTTTGTAATATATCCTGTATAACATACAGTTCTTCATCCCTGACTCTGACATGGAAGAGCTAGCAACTGAAAGCTAGTAATCCATTCCCATAGTACACTTTATGCAGATACTTCCTCATTTCTTCTCTTCCCAACATACACTCTTATGTAGGAAAGAATATTTCCCAACATGCTCACAGAGCTATGAAATTCATTAGAACTAGGATTTTTATCCTATCACCTACTTCCCTGTTGACTTCTGTAGCTATCTCACTCCCTGTTCATTTGGTTTTGAAAATCATCCCAACTGCAAGGACTGCTGTGCTCCTCAACTTCCCCACCCTTTTTTGATGTTATTTTATATCATGTTTATTATTTTATCATTTTTAGTTATTAACCTTCCTCAGTCAGAGTCGGAATAGGTTAACTGTAAAACAGAGTAAATTCATAAGACTCTGTAAATGCTTATAAAGTGAAGACAACATAATTTACCCTGTTCTATGTCATGGTGTATCTAATCTCTGGCTTAATCCTATAAACATTTAATTGAGTCAACTCTAGATACATTGTCCCAGTGGCTTAACTACGAGTTTTTTGGTAAATAAAAGACACTTCTAAGAAGGGTTTTATGGAAACGCATCTTAGATGTAGCTTTAGACAGGAAAAGACAGTATGAAGTGGAAGAAACAAGGACTTTTTAGGAGTTTTAGGGACAGCTCGCAGCATTAGAGGCAGCATGCTTGCTGAAGTATGTAACAGTAGAGTAATTAGAGTAATAAAACGTGAAAATTTGTTTGTACTGCCAGTCCAATGGAAAACAATTAGATTTTGAGAAGATGGTCTCAGTTGTTACTAAATATTAATAGCTACCTAATTCTGGTGGGTTTACAAGTTAATACAATTAAGAGCTTGATAACTGGCTTGGATCTAGAACTGTGAGTATCCCTCTTGTCCAATACAAAACTTATGCCAGATCCAGCCTGACATTCTCCTGGCACTACCATTAAACCTCTAAAGATCCTTTCTTTTCTATGCAAGAGTTTTGATCATTATTCTGTTATGCCATTGGTCTGAATACGGGTGCTAAAAACCAGACTGTGCTAAAAACTATAGCTGTATGGGTCCTCTGTGAAGTGCTTGTTTCAGTGAGGGTCCTCAGTGAATCATAATAAATTCTCTGGGTGATCTAATAACAAATATCTCAGAAGACTGCTCTTTTGCTTTTCCAGCAATGGAAGGGCATCTGGGTCCAAAGCCATATGGTATGGAAAAGCATGTGAACATGAGCTCTTAGGTGCAGTAAATTGCACTTTTATGGGTATTTAAATTAATAGGGATGAGGGTAGTGATCCTGGACAGAGCAGTGATTTCAGCTTTGTATACAGCAGCTATGAAACGAACACTGAAAATCCACATATATGTAGTGTCCCTAGTCTTAAAGGCATGTTGAGAAGCTGAAGAGGGTGGAGAAAAGATCCACAAGAATGATTGAGGGCTGAAGAAAATATCTTACAATGATGGATTGAAGAGCTTAATATGTTACACTTATTGAAAAAGAAGATTGAGAACTGACTTGATTACAAAGGCTAAGTATCTTCATCATGAAAAAAACCCCAAACCCAACCCTGAACAGTACATGATACTATAATCTAGTGGAGAAATACTTAATGAGAACTATTGGTGGAAGCTGAGACCAGGCAAGCCCAAATGAGGATGAAGCAATGAAGCACAATTTCTTTTGTAAGAAGGTGGCTGATTAACCTCCTAGAACTAACTAGCAAGAAAACTGGCAGTTCCTTTGTGACTTTCCAGTACAAGTCCAGGGCATTACTGAAAGCTGTGCTTTTGCTAAATAGTTATGCTTTGCCAGATTATGGGGTTTCAGGAGCAATACACATGCAAACGTGCAAAATATGATGCTCTGTGACATGCACAATATCAAACTAAATTACTTAGTTATGCACCCTAAACTTAAAATCTACAAATCTATGAAATCATAATACTGATCTTTGTGGCTACAGTTCAAACACCATTTTGATTCAGAAGTTAATGGGGACAGAGGACTCCCTGGCAGTGAAATTGTTGTGACTCAGCTATGTAAAAGGGCAAAAAGATACTGGAAGTCCATGGAAGATGCCTCTGAGGAGCAATGGAAACATTCAACTGGCATTTCTAAAAGTACTGCATGACCCATCATTACAAACTTCAGGAAGACAGGGATGATACTATTTGCTTAAGGACCCCATTAATCCTTAGGGTAGACTTAAAGTTGCCAACAGTCAACAGTGAACATTTTCCTCCTTTCCCCATCTTCTGTTCCTAAAATCTACTTGGTTATTCATACTTTAAACAACTGATATTGAACAGACCAGTGAAGCAGATAGGGAACCTAAATGAAAAGCATGTTTTGTTTACAAAAATCTGCTGGAATTTTGAAATCAAAACCAAAAGCAAAATATAAAACCATTTGCTGAAAAAAAACACCCCACAAATAACTAACTAGAGAAAGAAATTTATCAGGATAAACCCTATGGTTTGCCTTTATTCTTAGAGCTGAAAACATACTTCATCACATGGAAGAACCTGCTGCTATGGAAGTGTTTAATCTCCACCCTCTGTATTTTAATGATTTAAAAATCAGTCCTTCCCAAACTTCCTGGATCACAGACTAATCTAACTTCCAAATTTCTTTTTGACTATCAGGATTCTTTTAATTTAAAACTGCAACATTACTGTGTTAGTTGAAAGTAGGTAATACAGTTTGATGGACCACCTGAGGACCATTGTCCAGCTGGGCCACAACTTACCTGTTTTCAGATTAAGAACCACTGATTAAGACAAGGTTCCCTCAGGACCTACAGCCTCAGAATGGAAGACACTCCCCAGGCTAAAAATTCAGGTATTTGAACCTATTGGTGCAATGAAGTAATTTTCATTTTCCATGACACTGAGGAATAAGGTAGAGCAGTTATCCATCCTTCTCACTGTCAATACTTTAGCTTTCAAACTGGGGGGGGGGGGGAATCCCCTTCTACACATGGATTGCTCTGATAAGCACTGATGAAGTGATGCAATTCATTATATAAAAGGGTTTTGTACTACAGCAGTGTAAGGAGAAAAATAGAACTTGATACACCTTGCTGTTTGGAAATAGTGTTGCCCGGTGTGACAGTAATAGGAATGGTTTGCACTTCAAACAATAGCAAGGATTTTTAGTTGGCTAGAAGGTGATAAAACACACTGCCTTGTTATGTGCTACTCTGTCAGATTTAAAAGTATTTAAAGTGCTGCAAAACTGTAGTGTAGATATTTTAACAAGGTATTTGGAGGCTCGGCTGTTCTTACACCAAAGATTTTGATAAGATATAAGCACAGTCAATGTAAACACAGAGGATTTCAATAAAATATTGAATTAAATAGGTCACTGTGAACTAAATGATGTTACAGACAGAGAAGGGAAGAAAATGTAAATATGTTGCTCTTTAACCAATGAAATAAAGCACACAAATTGTATTTTTTGTATCTCTCATTTAGACAGCTCTGTTTGTGAAAGGGCACGTTTAAAAAATAGCCCTCTGGAGCTCTTAACAAAATTATATTTTTAGCAGCTATTGGTCACCTTGTTCTGCCAGGCCAAGAAAACTGTATGAAAGGGATAACAAATTACTAGCAAGATCTGGCTTCATAGGAATGCTTCTTTGGCGTTATAAATAGAGAGCGTTAACTCTAATTCCTCATTTCCCCTTGAGTTTGCTTGTGACTTTCTGTATTAATTTTAGTGTACCTAACAGGAGTTGAGTCTTACAAAAGTAATAAGTGTGAATTACATTTTACCAGTCTTGGGATAATCTGATGGTAAGCAGTCTATTCTACCAACATCCAAACTGGAAAAAAAATCAGCTTTATGCCAGTGATGCTCCTGAACCCTAGCACAGCTGACCAATCTATAGGGGATATTTTGTCACTACTGCTAATAGAGCATCTCTAAAATCTGACATACAAAGAAAATGCATGCACATACACGGATATCTATGAAGACTAGCAAACAAAAGAAAGAATTTAAAAATAAAGACATATGCATAAGCTTAAAATTAGTTTAAATTACAATATATAATGCAAAACTATCCACATAAAATATTCTGAAAAACATAGAGCAAAGGCCCAACTTTAGTCTACATTATTAAGCACTCTTGTTATTTTCTCTTTTAAGAAATTCAGTTCAAACTTTAAACTACATTTTATGTCACCTTTCCTGTTTTCCATCAAATTTAGGATTTGCTCTTTTTAATGTATTTGCAGTAAAGCAAACGGGCCTCCAAAAAGGAGCCATTGTCTGAAAACTTACTTGCCATGCTCTGAAATGTCAGGATGTAAAATGAAAGTGAAAATGCAAGAAAAATTAAATGCTAAACAATTGTTTGTATTCAAAAGCATCTGGGCAAGTTTGCTTGAAGTATCCATAGGAGCTTTCATGCATATGCAATATCATCCTTGGTTATTCATGGGCTGTGTTTACTTCTTACTGTCTTCCAATCTGCAGCAATTTCTCCCTTGTTTGCATGTTATGGTAAGTGCCAACGTTCTGGCTTCTACTGTGTTGCATCTATACTGTAGTGATATATAAGAATGTATTTCTAAAAACATTTGTTAAAAATTAGTGGGAAACTAGTGGCAACCAAGGTTTTATACCGTAAAGCCTACAACAATATAACCTCTCTCAGTGATTTAGAAAACAAGGTACAAGAAATAGTTTTTTAGCTCATCATAGATGACTTTGGGCTAATTATTCTGAGTGCTATTGCCCAGCATAATCAGAGCTGGAGAAATACAGTCACTGAGGAAAACCAAACCAAACCAGGTACGGAACATATTGAATTTGGTTGGAGAAAAAAAAAAATAAATCAAACATTTGCTGTGTTTACTCTAATTTGTACAATGCTTTTGTGTACAATGCCACATAATTCCACTGCTGCATGAGCTGGTGTGAGAGACTGAAAAGCCATCTTCTTTCCTCATCAATTACTGTAACACCTGCATATACACTCAAAGCTGATGGTATGTCCATCCATTATTTCCCTAATACTTCCGTAAGTATATTTGTGTGGAAATCCAAAAAGCATCACTAACGAAAAATATAGAAGACAGCTTGTTAAACATGAAGAAATGGCATCATGTCTGTACCCAGACAGCCAGCCCTAAAGTTTTCTAGGCACAATCCAGATTATTTTAAACATTGGTTACTACACTTCTCAGCCTGCTGGAAGAGTAACATATGTTCCAAATGGGGCTCATTTCTGTTGTGCTTTATCCCAGTTCTGCTGCTTAGTACAGATATTGTAATAGTAAGGACAATTTCCACACAGGGAAATTGTGTCAAATCTCAATGTGCTACAGTACATTAAACTTGGTAGGTTTAATGCTGAATCCTGTAGACACTAGCACAGTTTTCTTTGACTTGATATTTAATAGGACATAAAAGTGTTAATATTTTGACTTGATGAATTTGCTTTTTGCTTTCAGCAGCAGACAGTTATGAAAAGTTGCAGTGGTACATTAGTTACAGTAATTTGGTTTTGGGACACAAGCAGAAACAAATAAAATCCATTAACAGAGCCAATAGCTATAACCAAAGCTAATAAAAAGGGCTAAAGGCAATTTATAAAAAGGAGTCTTAAAATGTCTACAAAAGAAAGAAAATTTAAAGTGATCTTACAAGTAACTGAAACAACATTGTTTTTCCAATACTTTAGCTAATGTTTTTCATTTTAAAACATTTAGCAATATATACAAGCAGGGTAATGCACAAATTCCATTTGTTTTCCTTGGTTACATACATTTATTTACTTCAAATATTTATATTTGTTATATTTTGTTAATAGGCATCAAACATGACAAATAAACCACTCCAGAAACATTAAAATGAGACCCCCCCTATAGTACTAAGTCTGTAGGCAGCTCCAAGTTCTCTTTCCTTTCAATGGAGGAATAGCCAGTGATATATTATTTTAAAAAAGCAATTCCATAGTGTTGATATGCCTGATTTTCAGTATCATTTTCTTTTTCTCTCTCAGTCCTCTCCAGACAGAGCTATACCTTGATACATCATGAATCTGACCTTAATAATATCTTTAAATTTTTCTGAAATTAGGTACTTTGAATGACATAGCTACTTTACCCAAGGAAAGATGTTCAGGCCACCAGTGTGAAAAAGTGAGAGAGTCTGCAGATCTTTATGGAGAAAAAGAAGGACTCAAGAAGGGGCGGGGAGGACTACCCATGGATCAGTAGTTATGGCAGTTTAAAGCAGAATGAGAAAACCTCATTTATAAAAGCATGTAACACACCAAATTATTTTCTTGAATCAACAAAGCAAAATACTATACTGTTTTCACTAGCTCTCATGCAAAAATAGCATGATAGGTGACTGGGAGATGGACTCAGGGACATCGGATACATATCTAGTGATAAGACATATGGCTTTGCATTCCACACATTATCTGGAATTAATTCAAGACACTATGGGTTGCAGAAAGCACTCTAATGACATGATGTGTGTAGCCAGTGGAACCAAGCCCATAAGCAAAACCAGCCACCACACAAATTTATGTGCCACTTACGCTACTGCTTCTTGTCTGTGGGTGGGGTACAGCAAAGGATTTGCTCTCCTAAGGGAAATAAAGAAAAGTAACATTTTATTGCTCTAGGGGACTGGAGCCTGCAGTCTAAAAAATCAAAAATAGGTATGACTAGAAGTAGGCTCTAGCACAGGTATTCGTCTCCATTGACCAACAGAAAAATCCAGTTCTCTCCTCTTATTTGTCAGAAAGTGTAAAACATCTGTGGGGGCTTGTCTGCACAAAGAAGATGAGGTGCAGGAAGCTGCAGCAGATCTGTAAATACTCTTAGTCCTTTTGGGCCACCAAGTAGCTTACTCTGTTTGAAAACTGCAGTAATGAGCCTCATGCAAATGTAGTGTTAGGGTACGGGACAACAAGTTTCCACAGGAAAAGCTGACAAGGACGATACAGACTGATAGCTGTTAGGGAGGTAATTGCCTACACTTTCTGTTCTTACCTTAGGGTAAAGATGACTTAAGCATATTTCTGTGAATGTTCATAACATTTCATCATTACAAGCCCAGAACGTTCCTCATGCCATATAGTTAAAAGAGCAGATTTTCTGCTCTCCAACAGGGTTCAAGAAATTGGCAGCCCTTTATCTGCATATCGAGTGGGGTACTGAAAGCACAGCTGAGCAGGACTCAAATAAGGAGCTTTTCAACTTTTAACCACCCAGAAGAAATTGAAGAGAAATACAGAATGTCACCATTAATACCCATCTTCTCCATTATTTTCACAATACAAAACTGACTCTTTGAGTCAGTCTGTTGCTCTGAAAGGAACAGAAATTTCTCCAAGAGCAGGAGGTGAACATGACAGCACCACTTAAGACAATAACAGTATTCCTTTACACATATTACAATGATTGAAAGCTGTCAGCTTCAGACACTATCTCATCATTTACAACTCTGCCCTTTTATACAGAGATATTTGTCCTTTATGTGACCCTAGCAAGACACAGGCAGAGCAAGGGGGAAATCACTAACTTTTAAAATAACATATTTAAGTTTGACACTAAATTAAAAAAACCCCACAGTTTTATGATGAAAGTAGCTGCTGCAGAAAAAACTGCCACCAGAAGTATCGAACAGTGTATAGTTTTAATCTATTGTTACATGATGATACCACATTTTTGGTTCACAGATCTAACACTCAAAGAAGACCCCTATATCTCTGCTTACACTCAGATTTTCAATCACCAGCTTCTAGACTAGCTCACACTTCTGGAGTACCTTACTTTAGAAAACGTTAGAATGTAAAAAAAAAAAAACCACACACACCAAAAAACCCACCCACAAAACCCCCCAGCTTCAATATTCAGTGCATTTCCAATTTCATTTCACTAGACATAACAATGGCGGAGGCGAAGTAAAGTGGGAGTAGGTTCCCTAATCAAGATGTCCTAAGCTGCAGATGGCTGGAAAGCCATCTCCCAGCCACCGCTGGGAAGCTGTACAGGAGGAAGCACTGCTAAGCTTGCTCTCACAGTCTGGTATGCTTTTGTCATACTTTTTCCCTTACTGTCCTCTGAAGGAAAAATGTGCCCACTTGCATATCAGAACATCATCAGAGACAGGAATTTTGGTTTGACTCAGTATGCTAAAAAACAAACAAAAAAAACCAACAAGAAAAGAGAGACACACCCCAGTAACTTGATAGTTTCCACTGTATATGTTTGGAGCACACAGATGTGCTTTCTGTCACTAGAAAGGGAGGTATATTAAGTAAGCCTAGAAGCCATACCATGGTTTTGTACGAATGAATCTCAAAAGTACTACAAAGAATTAGTGACTCTGCTCCAGTTAAGGGGAATTGTTAGTTGTATAAAAAAGATGGTCTTCAAGTTCAAATTATTCTGAAAATCTTGACTCATACCATTAAATTTTCTGCCTCTCAGGGTGTGAAGGTCAGGCTAGTTTACGATTGGGCTCATTTGAGTAAATGAGCTCTTCAGCTCAAAGGCTGACACAGATTTTGCTTTGGTACTATTGAGGCTGCTAGCATTAAACAAATAGAGGTAAGGTGAAAGATTTCACACTAAGTAATAGACACACTTGGCAGTATCCTGGTCTCAGAAGAACTCAAACAGAGAAGGAGAACACTGAGATGAATGGAGCAATTCACAGCTGCCGGGGTCTTGTTTCAGATCTTATTTATCTCCACTGGGTGTTTTCAGCTAGGAACATCGAGTTATGATTAAGAGGCCACTTCATGTCTTCTAATACCTTCTATGCTGCAGACACCAGGTCCAATTTTGGGGCAGAACACCACATATCTAATCTCCTACTCCTTGTCCACAGCTGATGTGTGCACTTACCACAATTCTGCATGCCTTTGCAAGCTTACTAGAGGCATGGGACAGCAAGAATCTGGGTGGACATTTTTCTGTCTTAAACCAGCTTGAAACCATAGAGAGAAGAGCGTGGAGTGGGGTCCTTCTCCGAGTCCCAGTCAGCCTACAGGGACAACCATCATTTCTATTTCCCTTTACTCCATTACAACCCTTCCCTATTCCTTTATTCTGTTTGTCGACACTCAGCCAGTGGGGCTTTGACTAATAACTGCCCCTTTGGCAGGAAAAAGAAAGGACCTTGCAGGTAAGGATAAATTAACCTGTACAGCTCCTTCATTGCTCAATTCCAAAGAGCTTAGGGAGGGAATGGGGAAAAGTTGGGCTGTAGTAAAGGTGAAGAAGCCAGGCAATTAGAAATGAGAATGTCAGTATCAGAGGGAAATGCACCTGGTAAAATCGCCAGCCTGTTATAAGGAAAACAGCTGCATCCATAACTCCAGATGTGAAGAGTTACAGATACAGGCCAACATCTGCAACACATCCTTTCAGATCTGCTTGTTCAGAGCAGTGGCAAATGAAAAGATTAATTGAGAAGAAACCAGGTTCCAGTCTGTCTGCAGACTGTCAGAAAAAGAACAGAGAAAGGATCCTATCCCCAGGTTATTTCTCTGGTATAGAAAAAAAATGAAGTAATTTACAAAACAGCAAAAAGCGTAAGGGAATGGCATGGGTTAAATCTAATATTCGATGCAGAGTACAAATTCATAGATAATTTGGACTGCATACATTAGACTTTTCTCTTAATCATATTAATACAATAATATTTAATATATTAGGTGGTCTTACATGTTTTATGTACAATTATATACTGCATATGACATTATCATTACATGACTGTGCCAAACTTATCAGATCAAAAGACCTTTGTTACTTAAATGGACTCCGTTTAATGCATCTGAATTGCTTGAAAAGGAAGAGAACTGATGAGTGAACAGGCTGCAGTAATTTAATATACACAGATGATTAGTGAGCAGCTCCAAGAAAGCAAAGCAATAACTTCGCATTCTTTTGCTAAACAAGAACTGCTTTCTAGGTTGTTTGAGAAAGTCCCAAGAATAAAGGTTTTCAATTACAAACAATTACAAAAATCCCATGCTGATATTGCCCTACTTTAGCTAAAGTGCCATGTAAGTTCAAGTTGAAGATGCTAATATTAGTTACTAGGAAAAAAGGAAGAGCTGAGGAACTCCTGGGGTCTACAGTAGCATTTGGGTTGTTGCAGATGGCAAAGATGATCTATCTTTCCACATTAGGAAGAGTTCTCATTTTATTATCAATAAATAAGTATGTGAATACATAGTGAATGTGACTAACATTTTCTTTGCCTGTTTGGTGGGAAGGAAAATCCATCTCCTGATACGGGGAAAGGATAAAGTTACTGTAACAGCTATCACTTGACTCACCTTTGCCCTTAGAATTCATTTTGAGACATAACCTTCACTTACCCCTCACAAAGGCCCATAAACGACAGTCATGTTTGCCATCAGACTGCTGATAAATCCCATCTGTGCACCAGTCCTGAAACACTATCTAGAATTTAGCACTGAAATTAGATATGTTTTGTCCTTCAGGAGGTACACACAATGCTTATCATATGAGAACAATAACTTTACACCAGTCTGCTCCTGCTAATCTGCTTCCACATCATTGAGAAGCATGGAGATACAGAGAAAGAATTAGGATGACAGAGTGAAGAGTTCATACACCATGTTTCCTGGTCTTACAAGTTTAAGTTTGTATCATTAAACTCTTAATTTTTTTCTGTGTCTTGTAAGCTCTACATCTCTGTTTTACGGAGTTTTGAGTATAGATCACACTTTTGGCAGAATCCAATATAGCAGGGGTGACCTCAACTCTGAGCAACTTATCTGAGCAATACCCAGACCTCCTACTCTCAGGTAAGATCCTGGTAATCGTTTTAAGCAACAGCTAATCTGGTAACTATCTGTTCCTTTAGAAACAAAAAATATTCTCAACAGGCTGTTGGCATGAACATTTGATGAATGTTAAAATAAAGTGGACCGTATCTGTATACAGAAGCACAAGAACTGCTCTACCAATTAAAAGCAATATATGCACCTTCACAACACCATGACTTACAAGCTGACAGTGTGAAGAGACTATCAAATTAAAAAAAAAAACCCAACAGATTCAGTTTAACAATGCTTCTCTATCTTTACACATTCTTTTCATTAATATAGATGAGGCCTAAGGTTATGAAAGCTGTGGAAGAAGTAAAACTTAATTGTGCCTGGGCAATATGTCCTGGAAAAGACTTATGACTTAGTATAACAAGAAATACAAACAGCTCTTTACCTTTGCACTAGGTGACCAGACAAACTCTGTAAGGTCCTGTCATGTAGAATCCCTCTGCTTCTAATTATTGGATGAATTTGTTAGCTGGTTAGTCCAAATGCTATACAGGACTTTAGTTTTTTTGGATGGGTAGGTGGGGGCAGGCAGAAGTATACATAAAACAGAAAGTCCTCCACAATTTTCTCCAAGGATAGCCCGATTTTCTTCCCTCAATCTCCTCCATAGCCAAGTGCTAAAACTTAAACTGGCCAAAGAGATTATTGTTTTAAGGGAGTAAGGCAATCCTCTTGCATGAGGCTAAACCCAACATTTTTAAAGTTAGAAGCCTAAAGATGAGCAACATCACTCACTAACTGGTCTGAGTTTTTCATCCTTCATGGAGAGGTCTAACAGTTCAATAGACTAGTGAAAATTTCAATAATTTAAATAAAATTCTTTTTACAAACAAGATTTTGATACAAGATACACACAAGGCATATTCTTTCTCTTTTATTATCTGTAATAGCTTTGTGAAGAATAGTCACATGGAAACAGGATACTCTTTTAAAAAGCTCATCTGCTCCTGCCTATTATTAAATACTTGAAATCACAATAATATTCTTATGACACCATCATATGCAATCACAGCAACCAATTATTTGTATCAATTACATTCAGTGAAATAAGAAGAGGGACACTTAAAATTCAAACTCATTTTCATGTAAATAACCCTATCATTAAAAAAAGGAGAAACAAAACTACAGAAAGCATGTGTTTGTACAATCAGAAGAGTCAGTAAATATAATGAATGTTTTTCAGTGTCTGCCACGAAATGCCAGTACGTTAAGAAGTGAATAGACTTTCTGTGTTATAAATGAATACACAGACTGGGAGAAAGGCTCCTTCCATTTCAACTCCATTCTTTACTAATCAATTGCTGCACTGTACCTTTTCAGTTTAATGGGAGAGAAAACTACAAACTCTGCACTATTTTGATGTTTCAGAAAGAAAAGGGAAGGAGGATTAAAAAAATAGGAAAGACCTGGATGATATTTTTTTCACTCTTCTTCACTCTGTGTCACAAAAAATAGCTTGTGCACATGTATTTTACTACAATGTTCTTTGGAGTACAGTTCACAGTGCAAATACCTGAGAGACAGTTTTGCTAGGTTGTATTTCTGGCCCTCTGTTGATTTAACGTTATCTGAGGCATCTGGCTTAACTTCAAGATTGCCTTCTTTTGCTGTGCTCTAAAAAATCACAAAGCAGCACCTAACCACAGTGCAGCCCTCCAAATAGACGTGCAAGTATGGCACCTTTGTCCTTTACAGAACTCATTTGACTCAAAAATGGTTCAATAAAATACATATTTTTTTAAATAAGACCTTCGCACAAGAAAAAATGGCTTTGAAAATACTCTACACTTAGTTAAGCGCATTGCTTTCTGCCCAACTTTGGCCGTATTACTCAAAACACTGGCTTGACCCAATTCTCACACATTCCTCTAGATCCTAGTCAGTCCATATTTGATCACCCTAACCAATGTGGTGTGAATTACTTTCTTTTTGATTAATTTTACTATCTTCCAACCCTTCTTGAATTCTTATGTCTCTTTTAAACAACAGTACCTCTAATCCTATATGGATACGTATTCTGGGCTGATTTAATCTTTAACCTACATTGTGATTAGAAAGAATTGTGATGCTACTGAATGTGAAGTGCTTTAACTTTTTGCTTTTTAGGGAGTATTCGGGGCGCTATTTCCCCAGGCGATCTGCCTCTTCTGATACCATTCCCACATTTTCCCTCCAGGAGGTACCAACAATTTCCCACATGGTAGCCCTTGAGAGGTTTGCAGTTGGAGCTCTTAAAGAGAGGTTCTCAGCCGCTATCAGAATGACATTTTCAGGAAGTGATCTAGGCCTCTGAGGCCTTCCTTTGAAGGTGCTGAAAGACGTAAATAGTTCACACTACAAAACAACTGAGACCCTCTAGACATTATGTAAAGACAAACTATTATCATCTTAGATAAACCCACAGTTCATAGCTCTTTACTAGAGTACCTGTAGAATGAAGCTTTAAAATCATTTAGACTATTGTAACTAAAAATCAGCTTCTAAAAGACTATTGCGATTCTTGCAATATTCCCCTTAGTAGCATTTTCTATTTTAAACATCTGTTAAAAATCAGTAGCATTAACTTAATGGGATAATCTGGCTGGGCTCTTTTGAAATTAATCAAACAAATTAGCATTATGGACTTCTAAGAGAGCCCGAAAAGAGCTGATTAGAATACCACACATTAAAGCAACAAGCACGCCTGTACAGTGGCACAGAATTTGCAGCAGATAGGCTTCCATGGTGCAAAGCACATTTAGGATCATACAGTTGCCATGTGTTCATAAAGTGATAAAGGAAGGTCCTATTCCATCAACTGAGATATGCTTCAAATAAAATAACTGCCAAAATAAAAGCATTTCCTCCCTTCCTGCACCTTCCTCTGTCAATGAGGAAGTCGAGTAATTGCATAATGATAAATGACGGAGACACACTGTTCCCAGACGTTCATAATGGCTAAGTGCTGTACTGATCATATAATACTGTGATTTGCTGCTATATGGTTCAGTCAATGGAACAAAACAGCAAGGCAATGTTAGTTCAATCCAGTTATAGAGAATGTCTACCTGACACTTTCATCCTTGATTTAAAATAAAAATTAATATATTACAGTTATACTCAGTGACTGCTTAGTAATTCAAGTTCTCAAACTACAAAGCTTCAGATTTGGTATTTAATACTGGTAAGACAGTGACAAGAAATTTTAAAATGTCATCAGGTTCAATATGTACTACCTTTCAAAATTCCAGTTTGCCTGCAACTATTTGCCAAATGTGAAATGCAGAAGCTAAATCTCTTTGAAATTTCCAGTTCTTCCAGGTAAATAATAGGTAGAAATACTGTGAGGAAAGGGCTCGCTCTACCTCACATGTGCAATTCCCTTCATTCTTGGCCCTTCTCATAATGAGAAAAAATAAAGGAGAACAAAGATAAAAACTAGGGGGAGCAGAGTTTAATTAATTACTTTAAAAAATGTTTTTTGATGTAAATAAAATTAAAATGTAGAAATAACAAAAGCAAACAAAAGGTTAAACCGAATAAAAATTTAAGGTTTTGTATTCACTGCTCTACTTTCTAGTTTTTATTTCTATTTGCATTGCTATTTCCCTTTTGAGGATGACATTACTGAAGGAGATTCCATATGTCTTGTGTTACATAGGAGGTCAGATACCTATGACAGTATATTTCTAGTCTTAAATTCTATTCACCTATCATAATACTAAGGTATGCATTATGTGCCATGTACTGGCAGGTATATGCTCCTTGTCTCCTAGAATGCTATTGTAACTGCTGGTCTTACAATCTTCGAGTCCTCCTTTCCCATCATCCCTTTTCCTTTCAGAATTCTCGTTTAGCTTTTTCTTTCCCTTTTTAACCCATCTGCATTCAAAACCAGCTCTAAAATGCTAGAACAGATATGCTGTTTTCTTCAATCCAGTGTTTGGTCTGCTTACATGTTCTCCCACCTCCTCTCCTCCCTCAGTTTGGGTCTGTCTTGGTCAGAATGTGGAGGGCCTCTTTGCTACTCTCCTGTGCAGGGGCTAGCATGGCATGTTCCATTGCACAGTACGGCAATAAACATGACTAACGACAATGTTGGAAGGAAGGTGAGTTTTCATTAAAAAGTGTTAGAGACTACAACGCACCACACAACTGAACGCTAATCCCCTCACTGAGTGTGCTGGATGGTCATGGCTAAGTGTTGTATGGGTAGTCAAGCACAGATAAGAAAGTTTAAAAAGAAGTGAGAATACTTTGCTGAAGGGCTGCTGAAAGAATTTCATAAAAGTTAGAGCTATCATTGCTCTTGGCAGGTGTTTCACAAACGGGGTTTTGTCCAAAGTGTCCCCTGATATCTAGCAGGAAAGAATAGAACACAGAAGAGCTTGAGGTATCAGGTCAGGAGGACAAGGTTCAAAACAGAGCAGAACTATGCAACTCTGCATCAAGTATTTATGCATTTGAATGCCAGACACCAATCCTGAGGCTGGCCTGTCAGGCTGTTATTAGTAATGCTACAACTCACAGTGGCACCTGACAGCTACTGCAGATTCTGAAAATCTGAAATGCACCTCAGTATTTTTGGCTGCACTGATTTGTATCAGAAAAGTTCTGTTAATGTTCGACATACACAAGTAAAATTCAACAAAGAGAAAAAATTGAAAAGCATAGGGATACTTAATCAGTGCAATGAACTCTTTAAATATGAATGTTTATTTATGATCTTTCTCTGTGATTTTAGATTAGATTGCACACCGAATTAACAGCCTTTACTGAAAATGCCATGTCATCTTACACAAGCTTCTTATCTGAAATAAACAGCAACTGGTGGAGTATGAGACCTCTCATAAGAGTTAATAGAGCATGACGAAGAATAGTATTTGAAATGGGATTCTAGAATAAATGGGATTTCTTGAACAAAAGTAAGAATGAGTTTTACAAACTTGCAACTTTGTGGCATGTTTTGCTGGTTGATCATTTCTATTTTGTAGTTAAACTTTTGTAAGCTGGATCCATGACATTCTATTTATCTTGCTGATATTAGTCCCCCAAGTCATCCACTTAAATTTACTACATATAAAAGCCGAAAGCACATTACCTCCAAGAGCTTTGGGAGGTTACATAATCTGAATCAATTTCATTACCATAAATAAATGTCAAATGGCTGAAATACATTTTCTCTGATTAAACTGTCAAGGGCAAGAACATGTAGGAAGAGTGTGTCTTTGTTTTACTCCTCCTACAGTAAGAAAGGGGAAGAAAAGAGTGAAGGAAAAAAATAGTATCTTATGAGTGATCTTTACATAATAAAAAAAGTGAGGCGTTACATCCCAAAGACAAAAAATGACCTAGTAGTTTACTTCATTAGTAACTAAATAATTCTGTTGTGGAAAAAAATCTGAATGCCCAGTATACTGAGTAGTCATAACTTGAATCATACTGTGCTATCTTCAAACCTTTGTCTCAAGTTTTTCTGCCCTCAGCTTATGAAGAAAACACACATTTCCATCTCTCTAGCTATCCCAAATAAAATATAGAGAAGTCCTACATCTTCATACCATGCTTGCTCAGAAAATTCACTCTCTAGAAGTGGATAAAATATTTCCAAGAATTGTGTTTATAAATTAATCCTATTGCTTTAGTACCTGGAAGCCCTCTTGAAACATTTGTTTTTCAACTTTGATGGTAAAGGAGTTTGAAGTTATAAGCTCAGTTGTCAATGGTTGCTTTTCTTGGCTGAGGTCTCAACCAAAAGACAATCCTTCCTCTGGAAACAGACATTCAGATCCCCAGGTTTAGTAACAAGCAGCACCTTTTAAAAATCTTGGATTTCAAAACAGTAACTTTCAAGGTACTAACCTTTACATATATTAAATAAATAAAGAACTGTAGATGAATGTGATTAAGTGGTAATGTTAATTTTGAAATTCAGCATAGAAATTCAGAGACATGATTTCTAGTAGCAATATAGCACTTGTGACTTAGACTTGCTGTACATGTGTATCTTCCCAACCAGTATTCATTCCTGTGGGTTTACCTCCTAGAAAATACAAGTGTTATGAGTACTGTTCATTAGTGTCAAAACACAAGTGTACTTTAAATATTCTTCTCATGCATTATGTATAAGAAAGAATGGACTGACAGAATGTCAGAAGTAAATGGATTGAAAATAACAGCTTAGGGTTACCTAAAGGAGATGCAGCCCTTCAAACTGGAAGTATCACTAACTTGTATGCCTTCTTAATCAAAATTGCCTAAGGCAAAGTACAGTTACGTTAAACCAACAAGTACAGTTAATTGGGGTTATTTCCAAACTACCATCTCTGTGCTAAACCTTAAATAAGGTTGTGTTGAAAAAAACCCTCTTGGAACCAACTCATCCCTGTATGTTATGGAGTTAGAATCAGGAAAAGGCTCAAAATGTGCAGATTTGGAAGACCAGCGGCCAGACTTTGATTATCTCGCGGTTGTATTACACTCCATCAACAAAGAGAGAACCAACAAGCAGTTCTCAGTGCAGGCAGCACAGGATGGTATAATACCACACTAGGGGGGAAAGATGTGCTTTCGGAATGACAGGAATGGCAGCTCTCACTTCTGATCTTTGCCTCAGGGCAGCCCACTCAAGACAGTGAGGAATTTATCAAAGCACCCCCCAATGGCTGCTTTCACAGTAGTGTCGCCTGCCTGTGACCAGGCACATTTCCCATCCCAGCTACACAGCTCCCTGTTTGTAACAAATCTGAACTGGCTCCAGCTGATGAGCAAAGTGGCTTCCTTTAACTTTCAATAGGTTAGTGTTAGCTGTGCACCGTTCTTGCATAAACTCTGCTTTGGGTTGAGTTTAAAGCGTGTTCAATGTAACTGAAGGTGGATTTGGTTTAGTTATTAGACTAATGTAGACACTGAAATACTTCTGAGTTAGTATCATATGATACGGCTCTATTGATTTTACAGATGTGTCTTCTAGGTCATTTCCCTGTTTGGGTTTGCAACCTTTATTTTGCTTCCTGTTCTATTATTCATCTTGTGCTTGGTCCCTGCTGTTCACTTGTATCTCTGTTAGCAACTGTGCACAATATAAGGTGCAATGAGTTTTTTAACTGCAGCATGAAAAACTGGCCCCATAGAAACTGATGAATGACCTAGCCAATCCACTACCTGCCTCCAGCAGCGCTCCACATACAGCACAACAAACAATAGTGAAAAACAAAACAAAATCCTCTCTGTATTAAGCCTGTCCTATAACATTGCACAAGAGAGGCAAAAGAAAGCTTCCGTCTCTACTTCAGATTGCTGCTATATCTAAAATCAGAGTATCAATATAGCAGTTACCACACTTAAAAAAAAAAGAAAAAAAGTAAAAGCTATCTTTGAGTTGATAGAGGCATTTGAAAAGGAGTATATGTGAACAAGAGAGTGTGCAAAATAAGAGAAAAGGAAAAATTTTCTTATCTTTCTTTCTGTTCAGAGAAAATGGCAGCTTGGGCGTTTGCTCAGCATCTCTTGGCTGATCTTACTGACTCAGTCTTGAACAATCTTTGTGAGGGACTATCCCTATAACTGTACCCCCCCCCCCCCATACTGCTGCTTGGGGATGGGGGTTGGGGTGGGGTAGAGGAGTCAAAAGTGAAGGAGTGAAGTTGAGCATGAGGAAGTGGGGAGGAAAGGTATTTTAATGTTGGTCATTGTTTTTCACTACCCTTATCTATTTTAATTGGCAAGAAATTAAATTATTTTTCCCAGAGTTGAGCCTGTTTTGCGCACAATGGTAACCGGTATGCAATCTCTCTATCTCAACCCATGAGCCTTCTCATCCTATTTGCTCCTCCTTTTTGACGGGGGGTGGGGGGGGGGGGTGGTGTGAGCAGCTGGGTGAGAATTTGGCTATTAGTCAAAGCTAACCCACCACAACAGTTAATAGCCTGGTCAAGTGTGGCATTGAATCTGAACTTGTAAGTCCTACTGGATATTCATCGACTCTGTGATGAGAAATGCAGTCTGCAGCTTATCTTGCCATATATCCAATATTTGGGACGCTGTAATTGTCTAGTGCCTCAGTTACTAGGAGCTAACTGTACAATGAAGGAAAAAAATTGGGAAATCTACATGCAGTCCCATAAGCATATATTTTCCCATCCCTGCAGTATATCCTGAAAAGACAATAGTCTATAAATTATTACAGATTATGACCAACCTTTTCAAAATTATTACAGAATGGGGAATATTATTAGAAAGATTCTTGTGCTCATTTTACAAATGTGAAACAAAATGTTGAACTTTCAATAGCACTGAGGAGTTTCTCAAAGAAATAACTGGGAACTAAGCCTTTTCCAAAATCCGGATCAGAGCAATGAAAAAGTTAGCCATCCTTTCCCTTAACTAACCAACCAATATTACAGTCGCTATTATTGCCATTGGCCATTGCTAATGCCATATTTTGCTAAAAAACTTCCATCAAGGCAAACCCCAGCATAATCCTGGCAAAAAATGAATGGCATCAGTAGTTAAAACTTAAAGTGGATTAGAAAATTGAGTTGCACTTTTTAAGACATAAAAAAAAAAGCACAAATACATGCTAACTCCAAGGACTGAGATGGACTTTACATGCCCCTACTAAGTGCTGAGAACACATTTGTCTCATGAAGATTAGTTTAAATATCCTCAGGGCAAGTTATTACACGTTCCCTATAGGTGGAATTTATGACAAGTAAAAAATAAGTAGCAAGAATAGATGCTGCATACATCAGACTGCATCACTTTTTTTGCTATTGTCAAGAAATTAACATAGAAGGTTGCTAATACAGCTGAAAATGGTGCAACATATTTAGTTTCTGAAAGCTAATTTCATAATGCCATAGACATCTGCATAAGCCATATATCAGAGAACTGGGGAGGAAATGAAAGGAGGTTAAAAAACCCCAACTGATTACAAACTATAATGTTCCTGAAAAAATTGATTTAAAAAAAGAAAAACAGAAAATATTACTCAAGGATAGTTAGTTTTTCCAGCCAAGCTTTCTGCTTACAAAATCAGTACACTACTAATTCCATTTTTTAAGTTTTTGGCAATGGAAAGTTAATGAAGAAAGAGAAGCCATTGTACTTTGAACAACTTGCATTTTAACAGCTTTAGCCCCTTTTCTGCTTCTCAAAATCATTGAAGAAAAAAACCCTCACAAAATTTGACATAAAAGTCTGAAGGTCTTTATGGGGCATTCTAATTGCACATGATTATGAAGGAATATATTGGAATGGCCATAGAGTCATATGCAGATGATGCAGCAGTCATTTTATACTCAGCAATGCTGAAAAACCAGATGTGATTATTAGTGCTAATTAGACAGTATTAGTTTGAAATGAAAGAGTAAGTGTTGGCCTGCCTAACGATATCACTTTTTCAGTTGTTGAATAAAAGCCACAGATTCTAACATCTACAAGAATTCAGACTGAATGTGCACCAGCACTTTCAATGGTCTTCATTTTAAATCTTATAAAAAACCCTGACCTTTTAGCAATACCACAGCTTTCTTGTGATAGATCAAACAACTGTCACAATTATCCAGATTTCTCATCCCTGAGTTCAAAAGGAGAAGCCAAATGTTCAGTATTAAGTGCCAAATGTACTTTCTGATTAATAATCCATATTTTAGTAAAGCCCCCCTGTTGGAATACGATATTGGTGTATAGCAAAGATTGCACAAGAC
Source organism: Haliaeetus albicilla (assembly GCF_947461875.1). Classification (NCBI taxonomy): domain Eukaryota; kingdom Metazoa; phylum Chordata; class Aves; order Accipitriformes; family Accipitridae; genus Haliaeetus; species Haliaeetus albicilla. Next base: position 10,098,914 of record NC_091489.1, on the reverse strand, counting down.
CTATTATCTGTGTCTGAGGCAATAATGTCTTGCGTAAGTACATATCTGTATCTTTTTGTTTAAATACATATTTGTATTTTTATACAGAGAATAATACAGATTGTCTTATGCTCAGTTCTTCTGTTCTGTTTAAATGTGAAGAATATTTTATGACCCCAAGGGAAATTTCTTCTAGGGGGACACATCTGTAAGAAGATTTCAGCTACTAAGACAGGCATTTAGTCATGAAGTTTTTATAAACGATACCAGGCTCTGTTTTGGACCAGACTCTTCCAACCAGTAAGAACTCAGTTCCGTGTGAAACTTAGGCTAAAACATCTGACTGCTGAGCGACTTTCTAAGTAGCTCAGGCATAGGGGTTTGAGGCTGAGGAATACCTGGTAGCATTTCGTGGAGGACAGCATCTTTCTGGAGACATTCCCTGCAGTGCTGTTGCCCACTGCAAAAGTGTTATGTTCTCATGCAGGACCTGAGAACTCAGTCCATTTAGGATGCAACTCCAGATGACAAAATCATATTCCATGTTCAGTGTAATATGGCACTTACATAATTGCTGCCGTAAGAGCTTTTTAATTGTGTTGCAAAACTCAAACTTACCAGTGGTTTTATACTAACTGAAAGAGGGCAATGACAACATTCAGTCCAGCAGGGAAGAGAAAGGAGCTGTGGACACCCTATGAATATAAACACAATTATTGGACTTGAGGGAAAAGCCTGTATGCTGAAAAGCTACTATGATTAGCCAAGCCATATGTTTGCAAAAGATCTCACTGCTCACGCAACACATTTAATATACTCCCTTGACAATGCCCCGTGTTAGTACTCTCTAGGATACAGACATGAGGAGAGGGATCATGGAAACATGCACTTTACCAGCCCAGTAATTGAAGAGAAAGATACAACCTCAGAGATTTCAAGGAAGTCTGCAACTCCCAGGATAAATGGAGGAAATGAACATCAATTTCTGTAGATAATTTTGTCTGAATTTAAGTTACGTTTTGTATTACATTTTACACGATCATTTATCTGGAAGTCTCTGTGACAAAACAGGTAAGCCAATTGACATGAAAAGGTTGACAATTCCCAATTGATAGTATTTGACCATGGATAACTTTGTCAAAAAGACTTACATGGAAGATGACGAATCCTCTACCAGATATAAAAAGATAAGACATGTCTAACAACTACAGTAAACAATATTGTCTCAGCAGTGGAGGCATGTAATTTTGAGAAAAATGATGACAAAGTTATTTCCTCCTTAAAAAAAACCCCTCTGAGAGGACTTGAAGGAAAAACTTTATCCTTAATGAAAATAATATAAGAAGACATACAGAGGATGTATGTCCACTCTTAGGGCAGATTTTCTGGCAACCAGTGTGTTTGTTGATCAAGACTCTCCCACCCTAAAAGGAACATGTCATCAGTAGATCAAATGGCTTTTTAATTAGAAAAAGCAGTACAAGATCAAGACCTCATTGAATGACAGAGTTCCTGACAGGCAAAATAAGTCCAGTTAAAGACCTCAAAAGCTATCAGTAGAAAGATGAATAAAAGGGATAAGAGTTTAATTTCAGGATGCTGAAATGAAACAGCACCTTAATGAAATTTGAGGAAACGAGTAAAAAATCAAAGTTCTTTAGCTCCAGCGAACGATCAAGAATTTCTAGAAAAGAATTTCTAGGTGTTTTGCATCAATGGAACAAGGACCACAAATTGTCTTGAAAATGTTACTTCGTGGGCTTGTAGTTGGGGTCATCTATAGCTCACGTAGCCTGTTCTGTATTGCCACGTGCACTACTTCAGGAAGGAAGGGAACTAAAGGAGACATGCATATCACCTCTCCCAACAACGAAATCAAGAATGCATCCTGGACACCCAAGAGGAAGCTTGGTTCTGGAACAGAATTTTGGTGTCTTTTTAATGATTCTTGAAGCAAAAAGAGAGTAGCCTTAGAGTAGATCCAGTTCTAAAAGCTTCTTGTTAAAATGATTTAACCCATCATTTTAACATTTTACTTATGATCTAGCAACATCAAATAACTGAAATTCTCTCCCACAGTTTTCATCCTTGAATGGTGACAAAGAGATGAATCTGATGGCCTGTGCACCAAGTCCAGAGACAAAATGCATAATTAATGCATAGTTAAAGGAATCTAACTACCATTATTTGATGTAGGATGATACTAGTACTGCCTATCACCTTACAGATTTGCTAGTCTGCAATACATGGTATAAAGGCTTCACAAAAATATCTTCAAGCACACTGAACTTGCTCACAGCATATAATCCTTGAGCTCTTTTTCCAGTCAAATGGGTTCTTCAGTATCAGAGAAAAGCATCTTTGATTATCATTCTGCACGGAGTAAGAAAACAAAATAGTATGCTTCTTGTGGAATAATTGCTGGAGGTGACTTATTGATATGTTCTCCCTTAAGGGAAGGTAGGCCTCCAGGGTGGAATGCAGTGGATATACATAAAATCTGTTCCATAATAATTCCCTAAGCAACATAACCTGCAACCTTAGATGTTAGCAACACCAGGGGAGCTTGGTATGTTGACTCTAAGAGAAACAACACAGAGGGTGGAGTGGAGTGGAAGCACCACAGCCAGGCTCTGTGGTATCACCGCAGGGATAAGGAACTGGAACCATAGGAACAAGAACGGAAGGTCCCTGCATTGAATCCACTGAAGCAAGGAGGTGAAACAACAGGGTTCTGTCAACGCTATTGTCTTGCTTGTGATTTATATCATAAGTGCCCAGTTCTGGAGTAGTGACACACAAAATCATGTCCTCTGGGTGAACTGTGCTTATTATAATCTCATTATAATACCAAAACACAGGTTCATCCCAAAGGCTACCTGCTTTCAAGGTGCGACCACTCCTCACTGAGCATGTACTCTGAATTTTCTCTAGCATGTACCTTTAAAAGTAAAGTGAGAAGATTTTATACCAATCATACTAAACGTATGTATGACTAGAGTCGCTCAAGCTCCACCTAAAAATAAGAAAATACTATAAAAGGGCTTAAGAGAGGAGGCATGATAGGGAAGATACCATCATAGACAAGTCTGGAGGACATCACTGACTTCTGGGATCAGTTGACAGGCTGAACATCTCTTGCCCCCATTTTTAAGATTCAAACCCTTGGTTATACCAAGTGCTTCCCCGGGAAACTAAGAAATCTCTAGAGCTTTTCCATAATTTAATGCAGTTTTAGTCGACTCTATTATATTCTTGGTATTTGCACGTGCTTTGCAGACAGTGTATTTATCACCGGCAATCCAAAACAATCTGTACTTCTGCTGCTTTAATAAACTGTCCTGTTCATTAATCTAGCTGTGCTAGTTCACTGAATGCAACTAGATTGAGAGTACATTGCACTAATTGTGCATCTGTAATCGTGGTAGTTCAATATATTGAATGCGACCAGACTTATTGCGCTGAATTGGGCATCATTCAGAATCTAAGCCTAGCCAACCCCAGCCCCTCTCATATCTGACGACAAGCTGGAATGCAAGGGCGTTTATTTTCTGCCAAAATTCTTTACCCTTTAACACAACACTTCTATAGGTGTGATTGAGTATCTCACAGTAGCATGCGGAACTACAAATATTAATTACAATAATTACTGTGGTTTGTATCAAGCAAATAGTGGTCTGACTGAAGCTGTTTTTCATTAAAGGATGCCTGATGAAAAGATATGATGCTTACAAACATCCTATTCAAAGTCCAGTATACATAGCCACACTTGTACAATCATATGATCCATTCAAGTAAGGCAGGACTTTAATGCTAGCTAGTGTTAAAAGATTCAACAGAGATTGAAAACAGAGGAACAAAGCTCCATCTACTAAAGAGGTTCTAGCTACTAAAGAGACGCTACTATCAAGTCCAGTTTTGCTATTGTAAATGCCAAGCACTGACAGTGAACCAACTGATACTTCCCACTTAAACTCAGCAAATCTAAGACATTTAGAATGAGATTGACAGAGTTCATCAGTTGTTGAAAAGACCTATTCTCTATAAGTCAAGTATAAAGGATAATCATAGCCTTCTATGAACAATCAGAGCCAAAGTCTTTGTGAAGATACTGGTTGGCATGAAAAGACCTAAAGGAAGACCCTAATTTGGTAACAATCCTACTCTATTTCCAATATTAGATATAATCCACTGTAATAACTTGACAGCATCTTGCAGGTCAAAAGATGTGATCCTATCTCCCTTCTGGAGTAATGGAATAACTCATTGAGGTCATCTTCTGCATGTTAGTTTTCTAATAAAAAGAGTTAAATTTTCAGTATCTAAGGCTGCTTTCCACCCTCTGTTCTTTTCTGCAACCAGAAATAATTGCCATAGAGCCCTTTACCCTGAGAAATTAATTCTCACCAGTTCTTTTACATTTGAGATGCAAACATGACTGACACTCCTGACAGTGGCCACTGAAGAAGAAGGGAAGAAGGTTCAGAAGGTAGCAATGCCAAAAAACCCCAGAACTTTCCATCTGTTTCAGATGACAGATAACCTAATCTGGTTAAAAAATATGGCAGTCTGCTTGCCAGAGGTTACTGGCTTAAGGTACACAGGGTTTTTATTGACGAAGGGAACAATCCTTTGTGCCTATCCGATGTGACTTCACAAGGTGTGTCTCTCATGAAGGGCTGCATTACTGCTGTATCCATTCCTAGTGAGCAGCAGCAACTAGAACAGTTTGTGAATTTTGCAGACTCTTGGTGCCTCAATTGCAAGAAAAAATGATACAGCAGAATATTGGGATCTGAAACAAATGGAATACTGATTGTTAATTCTCCTCTTTTTAGCTGGTTTTGAATAGCTAACGGTCTCTGGGGTGGTCAAAAATCTTCATGTGAATGGAGTGCCTCAACATGCAAGAAATGAATAAGTCTGCTCTCCAATTGAAAATCTGGAATCAAAGATGATACCTTCTGGAATCCCTCGCGTTTGTTACTAGGAAAGTCTTCTAAGAACCACAGCTGTGATGATCAGTCACAGATATTTAGGGATCTTGGAAAACAGCTGCAATTGCAAATGTAAAAAAATATCAGAGTCCTTTCCTAAATTCCTGCAGTAGAAACCCCCCTGAAGACAATAAGTGAGCAAGGACTTTATGGAATAACAGTCCAAGAGCACCTCATAATGCGCAGCTCAAAATTGCAGCACAGCTGCAGAAAACTTCTCCCCCCGCAAAAGGAACAAATATGTGAAGTCTTAGTTTTCCTGTTCCCAGCAGATGCAGCAGCTTCCAGAGAGGAAGGGCTACAGGAAATTTAATATCTTATCCTGGAATGCAGGACCTTCTTCCTTCTCACCTAGACATTCTGCCCCTGCCCACCTTCACCCAAAACTGCATTGTGTCAAATTAAATATGCTGGATCTAAAAGCCCTGCGCTAACAGCCAAGAATAATTTTGAAGCTGAGTAATGGTGGAGGTTCAAGACCATGTGTTATCCAGAAACTTATTCAAGGGGAATAGTCAAAGAGGAAGCTAATCTATTTAAAAGCTCCAGGAATGACTAATAGGTATCATATACCACTATATGAATTACTGCAGTTACTACTGGTAATTAAAGTAGGCTTTCCCAGAAAAAAGAATCTGAGGGCTTTGAGGCTAGTGACAATGTAGTTGAGAACTCCCTTTTTAGTATTGCCACACTGAGAAGAGGTACAATGGAGCATGGGAACCGTAGTGTGACAGAAAAGGACTTTCCATCAGAATAAAAATTCACAGGACAATCTAACTGGTACACAGTAAAAAGGTGTATTTAGAACTTTGTCTGTAGTACTGTCACAGATGGGCCACTTTAATGGTTGTGCTGGTCTATGAAGAATAGATAGGTCCTCAATGAAACTATAAGAGGGTTTCAACAACAATGAAAAGTTGAGGGTACTCTGCTTTAGGCAGGCACAGAAGGACTATTTCCACTCAGCAGCACATTGGAAGAAAGACAGAGGAACCAGTATGCCTCATGCCTTTTAAAACTACAGAAAAACATGCAGAAGCAAGGGGGTTAGAGCATGACCCTGGTAACACTGGCTAACAGTGCCTGCATATGCGTGCTCTGCTGTGTGAATATGCATGTAGATAAACACTCAGAGAAACTCTATTACATTCTCTTTCTCTGCCTTAAAAGAACTTGCTGTGTTTCTAAAGCCAGTGAGTGTATTTAAATACGCTTGAAGCAGCGTGCTTAGATGCATCATCCGAAAAGCACAGCACTTGCTGATCTTTTTCCTCACTGTCTAAGAGTATTTTGAAAATAGACTTGGCTAACTGTCACTCCCCCCCCCCCAAAAAAAAAGAAAAAAAAAAAGATGGGATGGAAGAAAATAAATTATAAGAATTGTTAAATTTAATGCCCAAGCCCCAGGATTATGCTGACTTTAGGCAGATAGACAAAGCATAGCATAAAATCTCACGATACATGCAGCACAGAGGCAGAGCACCATAGCATTCCTGATGCAAATGACAAATGCTTATTAAAAAAAACCCACAAAACTGTACTATCTGGATGAAACAATGCAAATTAAAAATACCTTAATCATAAGATAACCAACCATGCACTCCTTGCACAAATGATGTAGATCATATAACGTGGATTCACACAAAACCTGCAACATGATTCAAACATTGTCTTAGAAAGTCCAATTAAAGAATAAGATCATAACTTTGAAATTCAAAGTTAAGAACTCATTTCAAGGTAGATTGGAGAGCTCATGCTTACTAATTATTTTTTTACTTTGTTGGTTGTTTGGAAATTTTTTTAATAAAAAAGGAATTTACAGTGGTTTAATATTTTCAACTGGTCCATGACTGGTCCATTTGTTAAAACTTGAAAATCTTTTCTAAACATTAAGGTCTAAAGAATTATTTAAGTTTTTTTATTATTATTATTAGTGAGAATACTGTAGATTAGCTAATGTGAGGTAACTAATAGCTGCTGTTGTTTTCTATTTGTTATCGCAAACACCATTTTATCTATTAGTTCTGAAGAGTTTTACCAATCATCTGTTAGCAGTGAACAAAATCAATGAGTATTTGGAAAGAAAAGGAAGTGAATAGAGATGACACAATGAAAGCCAAAAAGACAGTCCAGGCAATTAAATCTACCCCTCTCTTGAGAACTAATCACTTCAGCTTGTAACACCAAATATGGGCGTGGGAGGAGTAGGGAGTAGGATGATAAAAGAAGTGCCAACAGCAAATAGGTTTTTCCTTAAATCATTATAAATATTGAAGGTTTTTAAATGTTTGAAATGCTGATGCAGGCATCTTTTTTATCATTTCCAGGGACAGATATTAACTTCTAGATGAGGGGTTTGCTTAATGCTTTTAATCTTTCAACCTCAGCAAACAAGTTGGTTTTGTTTATTTACTCAAGTGTTAAGCACATTTTATCATGGAAATGTCTCTTGAAAATTTTCTATATTTTAAGCCTATTTTCTGTCTTATGCTTTTAGCCTTTTGGTACCTTTTTTTTTTAAAAAAAAGCAGAGTTAGCATGCAAAAAGCATAATTTAATAGAGCAATAAAGATCCTAATATTTTCATGCATCTAAGAAATTTAATATGCTCTGCAGCTCACTGAAATAAAATCAATTCAATAAGGTTTTGCTTTTTCCCCCTCATCGTTTACTTAAGCTTTTATTACCAGTGTGGTGCTCATGATGGGTGAAGAAATGACAGCACAGAAGTCTTGAGTCCTCTATATACGCACCAGCTAGGAACAGTTCAAGCGGAAGCAATGTAAAGTTATTCCACCAGTGCAGATCCACTTCGCATCTGACCTAGCAGAGCTATCTCTTCTGAAGCAAAAATGGCCATTCAGGTTTCACTTTCACTCAATTTTTTACCCTCAGGTGGACTCCCAACTGCCAAACTGTATGTGATGGTTCTATAATGCTCTTGCCAACATACCAACAACCAATCTTCAGACACCTCAGTAGGATTTGAATAAGAGCTTCCAAACCTGCAGGGTCAGGTGCTGGAAATCAGTATTTCCAGTACCTCCTCAGGGAAAACGGTGGATGAGACAATGCTCATGAAGAGGTAATAAAGGACTATGCAAATGAACAAACACTGGTCTGACACTTAAATGTGCATCTGGTAAGGTATAATTTACATTTCAAGCTTTGATTCAGATGTCTACATTAGTTACATGGCATAATCCTTTACAATTAATTTCAAATCTCTGCCATGGGCTCTTTCAGCACAGTTTGTAGAGCAACATTATGATCTGAAGCTAAAATCAAAGCTACCATGCAGTATATGGCTCTTTGGCAAATTTTCCATACTACTCAAGAGCATGCATCAGATTCCAGGAATGTGGAAATCTATTTAAGAAATAGATTTCCTCTTTTATTTTCTATGAAAAACACAGTATGATATGATTTTGCTTGATGTATGCATAAAGCACATTTGTAACAGTAATATTAATAAAAAGAGAGACTGCAAAACTATTCTATAAATCTACCTTTTAATTTGAAAGAAAGAGGTTCTTTTGCCACTGTAGTGCTATCAAATCTAGACATTACTTTTAAGTGCTCATATTGGGATTTTAAAGTGTTTGTACTGGGATGTAGGTGTTATTTTAAAATGTCCAGCTGATATGGAGTTAATTTTCCTCAGAGCAGCCCATATGGTGCTGGGTTTTGGATTTCTGAGTAAAACACACCAGTCTTTTGGCTTTTGCAGAGCAGTGCTTACATGGCACCAAGGTCTTCTCCTTTTCCCACTCTGCACTTTAATGAGTAGGCTGGGGGTTGGCAAAAAGTTGGGAGGGGACACAACCAGGACAGCTGACCTGAACTGACCAAAGGGATAATTCATACAGCTCTGGGGCCCCCAGCATAAGAAGGAGATGGACCTGTTGGAACACGTCCGGAGGGGGGCCGTGAAGATGATCAGAGGGCTGGAGCACCTCTCCTATGAAGACAGGCTGAGAGAGTTGGGGTTGTTCAGCTTGGAGAAGAGAAGGCTCAGGGGAGACCTTATAGTGGCCTTCCAGTACCTAAAGGGGGCCTACAGGAAAGATGGGCAGGGACTCTTTATCAGGGAGTGTAGTGATAGGACAAGGGATAATGGCTTTAAAATGAAAGAGGGTAGATTTAGATTAGGTGTAAGGAAGCAGTTCTTCACTGTGAGGGTGGTGAGGCACTGGAACAGGTTGCCCAGAGAAGTTGTGGATGTCCCATCCCTGGAAGTGTCCAAGGCCAGGTTGGATGGGGCTTTGAGCAACCTGGTCTAGTGGAAGGTGTCCCTGTCCATGGCACGGGGGTTGGAACTAGATGATCTTTAAGGTCCCTTCCAAAACAAACCATTCTATGATTATTCAATCATATGACATAAGCAATATTCCATAGTTTCAGTTCATTTATATGTAGGTTTTATGACATTAGATCTCGCATCAGCAGAAAGGTAAATAATTATGCAGTTAATATTAAGGCACATCATGGGGTATCTTGCTAATCTGAACCTTATCTGCCACATGAGTTTATCCATGAAACTGAACCTTTTCCAGATTTGTGCTGAATCCTTGTCAAGAACAGAAGTAGTTAAAGGGACAAAATGAACAAAATTTTCCCACTTCTATATAATAAAATATCACTTGCCCTGCGCAGTTCCCTAGAAGATGAGAATAATGAGGCACCTGCTAGGTTCCATGTAACTACAGCAACATGTAGAAGGTGGGGCAAAAGATCTCACAGTCAAGACACTGGGGGACCTATTCCTCATCCTAGCTCTGACTTGCTGAATGACCTTCCATTTTAGCCTCTTTGGATTTCAATCTCCTTAATTGCAAATTCAAAAATCTACAGAGAAAATTGCCATCCAAGGCTCACACACATACTAGTGCTATCAAACACATTTGGGCAGCTACTCTAGCCATAAAAACGAAGAGCTGAATGTTTTTTTTTCTATGCCAGACATTGACTGATCATTGCTAACAGTTATGTATTGTATTATTGTTATTGAGATTATTACTACTACCATCAGCATAACATCTAGCTACAGACCAAGTGATTCATGCTGTACAAACACTGAATAAAAAGATGGTCTATGTCCTGTAAAGCTTGTGATCTAATTTACCCCCCCCCCAAAACACAACAAAACAAGAACAAGAGAACAAAGGAATAAACAGTGTCAGAAAGACAATTTGACTAGTGTGATAGCCAGTAATCTTACCCCATTTGCAGAACACCTGTATAGAGTAGCTAAACAGTGCTACAAGGTGTATTCACTTCAAGCACCTGTGCCAGTGTCATCTTCAAGGCCATCTGTTTTAGCATTGAAGCTACAGCTGCTTCCTCCTTTCCATTTCTGACTGCTCAGAAAATTAAATTACCACTTGCCATAGCCTATAGCAACTTTTTAAAGGATTCACTGCATCAGACTATTGAAATGAAAGAAAGAGTAACATAAAGAACACTGAATTTTTTCTGCATGTAAAAATGACCATATATTGATGAGATGTATATATTGGCCATATAGAGAAGTCTGCTATATTTATTTGTTAAAGAGGGGAGTTGATGAAAGAACTGCATAAAGACTACTTACCACAGAGAACTGAGTTCTAAACCCTACCAAAACCAGCAGAGCGAATAAATCTGATCTGCATCTTTGGGCCTTACTAACAAAAGAGTAAGCCCAGGAGCAAAAACTGGGTTACTAACACACAGAACAAACTTGTGAGTTACATGAGGGCATACACATTGACAAGAATAACGTACTCCCACTTCCGAGTCCCCCAAATGAGACCCCTGCTACAGAGATTTTGTGCATTTTGCCTCTCTGCGGGGTTTCTGAGACATGACACTTTTGCTGGATGTGAGTCAAATGACTACAGGACTCCTCTTATTCTGTCTGAAGTCCTCTGCAGGTATCTGTTGCATGACTCAATTACTAAATGTAAAGGAAATCCCTCATAAAAACTTGATGTAACAGGGGCTCCTCACATGCCAAAAATGATGTTTTCACTGCACTCTGGTTGTTGACTCCTCTTCAGAAAGCACTTGCAACCCTAATTGTCTTTAGTCAGTAGTGCATGGCATTGGAATTTTGACATTTACCTGCATAGAAATGAAGGCGCTTGCTGTGTAACACAAGAGCGCGAAACACACTTGTGATTTTCCTTGAACCTATTACCCTATGTATTCTTTTTCTGTCCAGATCAATATATCATCTTCTGACTCACCAGGATACAACAAATAACAGAAGGCATTATTTAAAACCAACTTCTTGGTTTTTAAGTCTTTCAAGCTCTTTGTTACTGCACAATCAATTTGCAAATACAGTAGGCAATATTTCAACCACCAAAATAAGAAAATTGCACTGAATAAAAAAAAATCATTCTGCTCTCCCAAAATCTTAGGAAGAAAACTGCTCACAACTCAAAACCAGAGAAATAGCCATTTTAAAATAGATTCTGTCTGCCTGCATCCATCAGCCTTTCTCCTGTTTGTCAAGACTCAGTGGCCGTGAGCTCTGCTTTAATTCATAATGGTAAATTAAGTTCATCCTTTATTTAATCTCAGCTTAATAAATTACTGCTAAACGGTCCTTCTGGTAATTTATTAACATAAAATAATGGCTTTACAGGAGGTCATTTAGAGCTTTTCTGAGCTAGAGAACAGCCAGTGCACAGCGTTGTAAGTTTTTCTCTCAGTTAATATGTATCTACCTCTCCATGAATTATTGGGGGGTTTGGTTAACGCTTCTACAGGATGATATTTTTCCAGGAATACAATTTTTCATGGTTTCATGAGCAACTTAAAATTCAGAAACAGATATTTAGTATTATTAGAGTTCATGTTGATATTCACATAAGTGATTGTTAGTCAGTTGGAGCTCTGTAGAAAGGCAATATTAGGTAAGCATCCTAGAACTTCCCCTTCACTCTCTTGGTGTCCTTTTTAAACTGCTTAGAATAAAAACAGCATTAAACTGGTCTGCTAAAGAATTCTAGACCTAACTAAAATGTCAACCTGCAGCTTAATATAAATCAGGCTAGAAAGACAGGGTGGAAACTTGTATTTTAATGCCCAAAGTGGGTTTCTTTTTATTCATTCAAGTAGTGGGAGTTCAGAGCTGTTCAGGTTAATCATGTGCACTGCAATATTAGCTAAACAATTCTTCTGTAACAGATTTTTGTCTGGATGCAGTTGTGGAGTACTTGGAGTAATTAGAGTCAAATTGTATTGATGTGCAGCTTCTTCCTCAAAGTCATGGCAAATGACAAATGAGTAATGCTGATGAATAATAGCCTCTTCAGGAGAGAGCAGGGATAGAGTCACAGTCTCCATTTTTTGAAGAGTATTTGAGTTTTTTGAAGGAATATTAGTTCCAGATAGCAGTACAGTGATAACAGCAATGTATCTACACCATGGACAAATAAGTCCCCTGTCTCCACTGATATTAGCTAAGCCCTGTTAGTAATCACTAAATTCACTTAGAATAAGTTTAATAAGATGTAAAAAAAGAGTTAAATTTAAAGATAGCTGTAACATCCCTAATTTCAGCTAACCATATTGGATTTTATTTGTCTGTCAACTGATCTGACTTATAGATCTACATGTAAACTTGGTAGAATAAAGTCATGAGAATATTTTAAAGAAGCATTTAAAAAACTTGTTTCAACCCTTATAGTTACATCTCAATTACTTATCAGTTTCTTGAAAAAACACCCTGTAATAAGTATGGTAGCATTTCTCTCTGAGGCAAAAAATAATGGGCATGCCTCTCCAGGATGAGATTTGCAGCAGGACTAGAGCACGTCCTTGGCCGGATCAAGAAAAGGACACAAAACTGAGCTGCTGCAATCAGCTGATACTGTGACATTGTCAGATTCATGATCACAAAATCTAAACTACTTTTTTTTACCCAGATAGGTCTGGAATTCTTAAATGGGACTAAACAAGGTAGACAGCCATTGATATCCAAGCAAAAGCATCACATAGACCCAGTGAAGCCTTAAGATGTCCAACTCCTACTTAGGCTCCTAAATAACCATTGACTTGAATGCATCATTAGGATCCTCAATATTGCTTTGATTCATGCCCAAGCATTGTAAAATGCCTGTGAAATTTCCCGTCAACAACAAATCTCTCTTATACTGAGACAGCAAACAAATTTGAGAAAGCTGTAATCACATCTCTGATTTTTAACTTAAAAAGAAATTTACTGTATCAAAATGCAATGAACTTTACTATATGATGCATTTATGATACATTGCAGTACCTCCTAAATAGCTTCAGTATTGAGGATATTGATGCTGTTGCTATTGGTGCAATGAAGATACTGAGAATACAAAAATTAGCTGCATATATGCACCAGTATTGCGGTTTAAAAACTTCCAGACATTTGTGTTTCAGGAGATCTAAATTATGCATGGAAAAAAATTGAGATTTTCATGTAACATTTGACATCAGTTTACTTTACTGTCAGAGCTGTCAATTTATAAAATGTTGCTGTCTTTGCCTCTTAAGTGATATGTGAGCTGGTAAAATGGAACCTAGGCCATTTTGTGGAAGACAGAGGAAGACAAATGGAAGGAATAATTCCTAGGCATAATGTCAAGCCTATACGCTGACAAAAGAAATACAGGAGTTTTCAAGGAAAGGAGAGATGATGCTGGCTTCTCCACGTGATTATGCTCTTCCTCCTCTCCACCTTCTTCCCCCATGGTATAACTCCTCCAGCCCTTAGTTAAAATAGAACTTTTCGCTGTTCTTAACACTTTGGTTTCACAAAGCATTGTTTATACTGCTTGTCTCTGTGTTCACAGTACTGCGCCTCCTCATGGAAGGCAACTCAGGCTATTTATGTAATGCTACCCAAATTGAAACTCTCAGGTGTTAATTTTCTAACCAGTCTCTGTCTCTTGATTTAGTTGAAACAGAAAAAAATAATCAGCTGTATTTCTCTTGGAGTGATATTCCTACAAATACAATGTCATTCTTTAAACTTAGGTCACTTCCTGTGAAATGTTCTTTAAGGCCAAAAATCCTTTGAATTTTATTAGATTTCTCTATGATACACTTAATAAATCAGTCAGTTTATTAAGGCCAAGTAAAGAAGCTGGTAGTTACTGCTTGCCGTCCATTTCTTACCAATATGAATATAGTAATAATAGCAAACACAAAAGCCATACATATTTACCTGTATATACATCTTTAAATAAACAAACTAACCTCAGGACCTGCATGCTAATACGATACCTTCTTTGACAAAGACTTGCTGGATGAAGGGGTAAGGAATGAGACACAGTACTCTTCACTTCCACACAAATTGTCTGAATACACTCTTTGCTGGGAACAAACTAATCTCATTAAAATCTGTAAGACATGGACCAACTCTCAGTCCAAATAAAATGAGACTGTGCCTCACACTTGATCTCCCTCTGTCAGTGCTGGGGAAGGCCAAGGATTACAAGATAGCAGGAGACAGCTAGTCCCTTTTTTCAGATAAGAACAGAGGTGTCCTGGCCAATGTGGAAAATCTTACAATATGTTGTACATAATCTGTATGCATAACAATATCAACAGAGAACTCCAGTATATAGTATTTTCAATGTGTCACATCGGACACAGTGCCTAAGAGACAAAGTAACACCCTGGATTTTAATGCCAACGTTATCTGACTGAAAAGTGTGTTTTAAAATTCTGACTAAAGCGAAATATAAATTTAGGTGTCAGCATCAATTTTGCAGCTCAGGCTTATGTGTTACAGCAAACGACCAGTCTCCTCCCACTTGTTTTACAGAATATATTGTTCGGCTACTCCAAACACATCTATAGCACAGTGAATGGGCCCAGCAGGACCAGAAGTTTCATTTGTTCCTGTATATTACCTTCTATTAATGGCAAAACAGTTTTGTAGGAATAGACTTAGCCTCTCTAAAATTTCCACACTGCAGATAGACTTTATGTCTGTTGCTGGCCTGTCTTTACCTACATTCTTCTTTTCCAAGACAATAGTTTTGTTTCCAAGAAATGAAGGAATACGTTATTCTACAAGTTTTAACAATACATGAGCTTCAAGTCCTCTTTCCTCTTAGTCACAGGAACCTCAAGGTGACATAAAGGGGGCCTACAGGAAAGATGGGCAGGGACTCTTTATCAGGGAGTGTAGTGATAGAACAAGGGATAATGGCTTTAAAATGAAAGAGGGTAGATTTAGATTAGGTATTAGGAAGAAATTATTCACTGTGAGGGTGGTGAGGCGCTGGAAGAGCTTGCTCAGAGAGGCTGTGGATGCCCCATCCCTGGAAGTGTTCAAGGCCTGGTTGGACGGGGCTTTGAGCAACCTGGTCTAGTGGAAGGTGTCCCTGTCCATGGCAGGGGGGTTGGAACTAGATGATCTTTACAGTCCTTTCCAACCCAAATCATTCTATGATTCTATGGTAAAATGAACTGGGAAGGTCAGACTGTCTTCAGTAAAGGGGAACCCTAGATTCCGAGGCAGAGGCTATCATCTGGAAGGTGCTTCACATGCCCACTTGCTTTCCAATGACAGCCACAGAACTCTTAGTTGTGTTGCAGAGACTCCCAGAAATTACTCATTATAAAAGACCCAGTGACAGCATCCAATGTATTAGCATGAGAGGGTGCTAGGAGAGATGTCCAGACACAGCAAGCATTTGCAGCAGAACAGGAGCTGTGTCAGTGCGGCAGGGCTCAGCATTCTCTCTCCTCTTTGAAGAGGTACACTATGCTCTCTGAAGGAAGAAGTTCAGAATATTTTGTTTACATCGTATTTTCCCTCTTTTTGTTTATAAGCTTCAGCCTCACACACAAATTTAATTGCATTTACCTCACATTGGCCAAGATGCTTCATCTAAATCCCTCTGGATCATTCAGTACTGTTCACAATTATTTGCTTTATCATCAGCTAACTTGCTATCTCTTCTGAAATGTTCACATCTATTATTACTTGAGAAGTTCCACCGCTGCTCCTGGGGATACAAACTCTCAGGTTCTTTCTGGAACCACAAACTGCTGCTTTCTTATCACTAAAGAAATTTTCACAGTGCATTGTTGTTTTTTAGCATTGGGATTAACCTTTGATATGGAGCACTGCTAATCAGCTTTACCTGTATGCTAGGAACAAGGAAAATAATTTCTAAGTTAAAATCACCAGGATGCAGTAAAATTGCTTAATTTTCAAGTGACAGCAGGCATAACATTTTATCTGTCTCAGAAGAGGCTATTCCATTTTATTTAACTGTATCAAAATTAACTAAATAAGATAGTGCTATAACAGAATATTAAGTTTATAATTGCACAGATATGTAAAACGATTCAGTGAAACATTAAGGGGAAATTACATTCAAACATGCAATAACATTGACATTAATTGTATTTATTCCATAATGTTTTTGCAGTATGTATCAGTAATAACTTTACAATCAATTAGTTGCAGCTGTTCTAATATTCTTCCAGGGGGTTAATCTAGGGTGAATCTAAGTAAGTTGAAGAAGGCAGGCTAAACGATACAACCTGTAAGCATTCAAACACTGAAGACGACCTTAAAAAATGTGATCTAAAAGAATTTACACCTTGTGTTATTGCATCTGCAAGGCAGGATTAATATATTGTATTGTACTTTGATGTTTAATAGTGAAGGTCTCTTCAAATCACCATTATTTTAAACAAGCTCTTTGCATCATAAGAGCAAAGCTGAACATAAAGTGACCACTTTATACTTAATATTAAAATGAAAGAGGAAAAAAAAGACTGATTTGTAGAAATTACAAACATCTTAAGAGGTAGGCCACTGACATTCCAAGATTTTTTTTTTCTAGTTTCTTCTACTTGAATTTTGATATTCCGTATGTTTTATCTAATACTTTTGGCATCATAAAAAATGAAACCAGCTATTATGTTCTCTAGAATAATATGCAGTAAACAGATTACATAAATAATTCTGACTAATGTTACAGAAAAATATCTCATTACATTTACAGAACAAGGTGACCAACACATGAAGAGTGTAGCATAGATCTGCTGAGACTATATGCCTAACTTTGCAAAAATCTACTGTTAACCCAGCAGCCCCCAAGCCAATACTATGAAGGTCCGGTGACACTGTCTGCTACAAACAGCAACACTGAGGCACGTTAGGAAACAGCACATTTCATTTTAGCATTAAAAATGTAGGTCTAAACAAACAGAGAGGTATTGGAACAGGACCTTCATTGTGGTTGGATTAGAGGATGTTATTGTCCCCCAGCCAGAAGCTAGCTCCAAGACATATCTCAGGAGTTATATTGATTTTTCTTTCAAATACTTCCGTAAATATAATTTGGAACTGCATCCTAGTTTATCTATTTGGAGATTATTTGTGTTTTCTGAATTCCCAGGTTCTTTGTCTGAGTACTATTAATTCTCTCTCTATTGGTTAGTTTCTTCTGTCTTTTTTCCTCTGACACACATGATTTTAAAGAATACACTAAATTTGTATCTTTTTCCACTACTGAAAATCTGTTGCCTTCTGCTGTAAGAATAACAGAGAATTCAAACCATTGGAGGTCTTTTGCACGAATTATATATTTTTCTAATTTCAGCATAGCTAACTCATCAGCCCAACATATTCAGTCATCTTTCTACTGTAAAACATGTTCCTTCAGATGAGAATAATATTAAAGTACAGTAAACTGGCATTTGTCACACCTCAATATTATTGTGAAGGAAAGATGTTAAAGTACATTCTTCTCTGTGATTCCTAAAAGACTGCTGAGAATACGTCTATATTTAAATTTTGAGTTAAAAAAACAGATGAATCTGATGTTTTAAGAGACTGAGAGAGGAAGAAACTAATACAGTTAAAGGAATCACCGATTAGCAAGCAAGTTTATCTACATTTTTTTTTTCTAACAGCTCTATATCTACGTTTAAAATATCAATACTTGCTGCACATTAAGAGCAATGTTGAACATAAACAACCTATTCAGAACACTGCTGCATGTATGATTTAGCCTACTTTCAGTATGTATAACCTTGTATTTGGCATGTTGAATTTCATTTGCCTTCATGCTGCCTAATCCTCCACCTTTATTAGCAGTCAGCAGAGTTCCTCATGATTTTCTATGGCCTGATTTTTTTTACTTCATCTGAAAATGTAAATAAAATGAACGAATATTCAGAGTATTTGAGCATCCACAGTACCTCATGATTTTAGTCATGGAGTTGTAGATGTTCTGTATTTGTGAAGACCAATTCTTCAATATCTGATGTCATGCTGCAGCCAGAAGAAGTTAATATGGAAGAAGTTTATGTGAAGGGAAGTCATGGAAGAGCATACAAAGTAGTTCTTCCAGTCTACTTAGCCTGGATAAGATTGACTCAGATGGACTATGTTCTGTTCCGTGTAATGGAGTCCAAGACAGCAGACAAGGGTAGTGTAGGAAGCAACAAATGTTTATTTGTTTATTTGGGTTTTGCTTATTTTTGGTTTTGTCTAGACAAGAAAAGATTGAAAAAAAGGAAGGTAAAAGCTTTCAAATATGGATAAAAGAACTGCAAGGAGGCAAGAAGATAGTGTTCTCCGTGACCACAGCCAACAGAGAAACAATACAAATGAATCATAGCAAAAGAGATTCAGTTCATCTGTTCCAGGAAGCTTGTTGATGTAAAGGACAGATGAACACTGGAGAAGAAGTGAAACCTATGTCACTGGAATTTTTTGGAGAACAAATCTGATTACTACATTGTAGGCATGGCATGGCATGACTGACTTGCCTTTGGGAAGGTGGGTGGAGGGGAACCTCTTAAAGTTCTTTCAGGCTATAGTCTCCAACTCTGCACGTAAGGCTGTGAATCCTTAAAGGTTTTATATTCATATGCATATTCATCAGTTTTTACAGTAGTGGCCCTCAGCCACCTGACAAGAGACCTCATTCTGTTAGAGGTGCATAAACAATGCAGTTGCAACAACTGTCATGTTAATTCTCCACAGGAGAGGAGAGGCAGGGAATGGACAGGGGTTGTTGTTATTAAAATTCCTTTAGTAAGGTAATGCTAAAAGGGGATTACTAAAATGGAAACACAACAGGGTGTGTTTGAACAGTCAGTAGGAGGCAGTAGGTTTTCAGAAATCCCCATATGGAGAAAATGTTCCTGTTGTACAAAATTCTTCTTCTCATAGTATCATTATGAATATCAGTATTTTAAGAGGGAATAAGAAAAGTCATGTACATCTTACTTAATAGACATCAGTTATCAATTTAGTTGGGCAGATACTAGGCAAATGTTCCTATATATTCCTATTTCCTAATCTGAGGTAAAGCCACTATATACTTCTAACAAAAAGCCAGGCCATGCAAAAGGACATCACAAATACAATGCCTACTGAGATGTCCTTCTTCAACCCATGGCTCTACTGGGTGTATAAACTTTGAAGGAACAAAAAATTTTTGTCCCTAACACGCACACAACTCACAGATTTAGCCAGCCAACATAAACATCACCATTTGATATAAATACCTCAGGCTGGGGTAGTAATATAATCGAAATTGGTAGAGAAACAAATAATGTGGAAAACCTGTCTGTACCTTAATTAACAAGATCTGATCCAGGACATGTCAGTTACTTTTCAGTCATTATACACTCCACTGAGTAATACTGCAGCATAAAAAATATATTCAAATATATCATTAATCTCTTTAGTCCTGAAGTATTTGCACTGTAATAAAAGAAATTGCTACAAAGGTGGTGAAACATCAACTTTTGCTACCTTGCAAAAAGTAAACCTCACGACAAGGCAGAAGAACTGGCATAAAAGACTACCTGATATCCTAGAAATCCTCTTAACCCTTCTGCTTTCCCTCATCTCTTACTTTTCCCATCCCTCTCTACTTTTCCCACCTGACTTGAATTGTCTTAAGAGAGGATGTGGAATTAAAATCTATGTGCTTGGGATGTTATAATTAATAAGTGGGAAGCCAATTAGTATCTAACTGCTTTGGGTTCTGATGAAGTATTGTCCTTGAGCTGGCTACGGTGGCACTTGAATTTGCAAGCTTCTAAAAGTTCAAGAAGTATTTTTAAAATACTTAACATGCTTGGCAGAGTTTAACTCTGTATCCTGATGTTTCCATTGCAGCTCAGGCCCACGTGGAGACATTACAGCATCATACTATTCACACTTACAAAGAAACTAAAGAAAAAAAGTAGTATAGATGGATTTTAAAAGGGACTAGTTAGTTTTCAAATAGGAAAACAGTCTTGTTCTTTCTGCTAAGGAAAGGACAATGAAATTAGAATTTTACATTTAATTCTTAAATAAAGTGTTTCCACCACTCATTTCCCTTGCCACTACTTTGGAAAATAATATCTGCATTGCAAAGGCAAATGTGCAGTATTTTGGATGTATTTTGTCTTCCCGTGGAACATCAGTTTTTTCTATAGGTACTATACCAAACTATCAGAACAGACTTTTTTCTGAATTTCATTTCTATAATCATGACCACATCTTTGTGTCCATTACATTATGCAAAGCTCTATAAAATGAGAGAGGGTGCTTTTGTTCTGTCACTTTGTTTTTACAGTCAGTCTCTTTGATTATAAAGAAAGTAAGCTACAGTTTGGGCCTATATGAGACCTCAGTTTCAATAAACTTAAAAATATATTTCTAAGCTCTACATTCAGAACACTTTTTTAAAAGGCCTTCATATTAAAATTTAAAAGACTTTCAGAATGACAGTAGGCTATGTTTGTACCATTTTCCATTCTCATTATAATTACCATCATAGGTATATATTCAAACTGCAGCATTTTTTCTCTCTTGTTGCAATCCATGGCACAAGAACAAGCTATCCGAATTTTAATGCTTCATATATTCTATAAGTTAAGTACAATTCTGCATGGCTTTGACCTTTTCAATATTCCATAATTTGACTGACTGGCTACTGTAATTTTTCCCCTGCTTACAGTCTCAGAAACCTATGGGGAAGAAGCAAAATGCCTGGCCAATCAAAATACTGAACACTGAAAAGATCAAAGTAGTAAAACATACGACAGTCTTTCACATAATATATCAGGCATTAAAATTTTCATATCACACTATAAAAAGATAACATTTTCCCCTGCAACTCCAGATACTACGAAAGTGGAGACACTAGTGCAGCAAAGGTGATATCACTAAACCAAATAACACGATTTACACTACTCATACATTCTTGGTTTAGAGAGTTACACATTTCCTCAAATAACTAGCTATTTTCTAGTATTGAAATTACATCAAATTCAACTTTAGTTTGATGTCTTTAATACCAGCTCATGATTTTCCAGTATGCGTTCCAGTTTTGGAAACTGCAGGGATAGATGTTTCTGAGCCCGCTGAATGCATACCACAAAGCTTTCATCAACAACGATCAACATTTCTGACTTGGCACTATGCGGAAGTTTTCATTTTCTTTGTGGTTCATAGACACTGGGAGAGTCTAGTAACAGAGGCAATTTTACATGATTGTTGTTTACATGACTCATTTGCACTCCTCCACTAGTGAGTAAACAGCAGTAGGAGCAGGTGACACAAAAAAATCCATCACTTTGGCAATACAGCTTTCTACTAGGAAAAAACAAAACCAAGTCATCTTACTATGTCAAAGATGTTAATGGTATACAATGAACAAAAGAGATTAAAAATCAAATGTAAATAACACTGAGATGATATAATCTGAATACTTTATGGATTCATTTCCATGTAATCACTGTAGCTTAATTGGGTTATGGAACTATAACGTATTACCCTGTTATCACAGTGCATGTTTCTTTATCTACTTGCTAATGAAACAGACTTAAACAAGATGAAGAACACTAATATGATTTGATTTGTAATTCTTTCCTTGAAAACACCCAAAGAACAGACACTCTGATTATTGATATTCTTATCAAGTAAGGTATCCTATTCACTACCTTTTGAATGCAAATTGCTAAAGTTTATCCTTAACAAGTTTCCAAATCAACACAGAGTTAATTAGAAAACTTTGTCCCTATAATGCGGATTTATCAGAACTCTGTCTCCTCTTTAGCAGCAGACCACTTATAACAAAGAGTTTCAAATATTATGGACAAGTTGCTCATCCTGCTTGCAAGTCTGCATTTTGTGGCATGATCAGACAGCAGGCACAGTCACTAAGGAAACAAAGAAAGAAGCTATTTCAACATCGACCTTCACACTGGAATAACTAGTATGTCTTATAAGACAATAAGAAATTATAATATTTGCAAATAGGATAATAATTTATGTTATAAAATTTAATAGCTAGAGCTGGCAAAAAACCAAAGACAAGGGTGCCATCTAATTTGTTGCACTGTGCTGGTGAGCAAGGTTTACAGGCAATGGTGCAGAGCAGCAAGCATGAATCTGCCTCACCTACAAGTCACTGGGCTATATGATCTCACATGTGCTATGCTGTTCTGTCTTTCTCCCTTCATATTGCATTACAGTTATCATGTATCCCATCCTGTTTATTTTTTCTTTTATCTATCTCACAACCTGCTGCTTGGACTGTGTCACTGAAATGGCTCAATAGAACTGCAAAAGCATCTTCTAAAGGTAAAGCCTCTTACAATTCCTGAGAAAAATGCTGTCCTAAAAGTTGTCCTACATGTGAAATTAGAAAGAAATATCTATAACAAGAAGTACATTAGGACTGCCCCGAGTAAGACTAGTCATTTGGGTGGGGTCAAGGAGAAATGACCAAAGTGCTTGTATATCACTCTCTACAACTACCTGAAAGGAGGCTGTAGTGAGGTGGGAGTCGGTCTCTTCTCCCAAGTAACCAGTGATAGGACAAGAGGAAGTGGCCTCAAGTTGTGCCAGGGGAGGTTTAGATTGGATATTAGGAAAAATTTCTTCACTGAAAGGGTTCTCAAGCAGTGGAACAGGCTGCCCAGGGAAGTGGTGGAGTCACCATCCCTGGAGGTATTTAAAAGACGTGTAGATGTGGTGCTTAGGGGCATGGCTTAGTGGTGGACTTGGCAGTGCTAGGTTTGCTGTTGGACTCGATGATCTTAAAGGTCTTTTCCAACCTAAATGATTCTACGATTCTGTGAATATCAACAGAGTCCAGGCAAGTAGACAGAAAGACTGACAATACGTTTCTGTAAAAAGATCCAAACAGTAGCAGCTGAAGAAAAATATCCTTATCTTGAAATACCAAGGAAAAGTACATTGTCAAATGTTTTTATTGCAAGTAATTTTTCTGCATCACTTTTTACAGCCTTGGTGAATAGAGGATATACTTTTGCTCCTGACTTATCACAGAAGGGGGATAATTTCATTTATTTTGTACGTGTATTTGGTAAAGTGGAAGGACTGATCTAGAGAGATGTCTCACTGAGTTAAATGCCATACAATTAAGCTTGTGCTATTGCATGAGACAACCCCTCTCCAAAGCAACTGCAGTCATCAAGAGGAATATGGACTAAAAGAAAGATTATTTCCCATTTGAAAGCACCTGTAATTGTTCAACAGACAATAAAGGGCATATAATTTCTTCTGTCTCAGATGCTGATCAGAAAAAAGGCTACACTGACCATCGCCAGTCTGCTTGGCAATATATATCTAAAAACCTTGGGAACATCCTCCAAAACACCACCAGAACATTTATGTTCCCCTTTATAAAAATGCTAACAGGAAATTTAGAGTTACTAAATTATAAGCACTGTACTTCAGGGAACAGCTGAGGAACGAAGATGCCAAATCTCAAGCATTACTATCTGGCAGATAGCCTAACAGAAATCAATCCAGTTCCAAAGAAAAATCTCCTCTAGACTAAGTGGAGATTTTAGGAGAGATGACAAGTAGAAATGAAGTTCAGTTCCAGGTAGAGTTGTTACTGCAATCAAGATATTCCTGTTTGTCACTATGCAATAAAAATAGTTGTTTGCTGACTCAGATGATAAGGTACCAATTTAGAAAGAGTGAGGACTCTGGTAAGAGGGACCCATTAAATCACGTCTATAACCTAAAGTATCCCTTGCAGTTGCGTGGATGGAAACATGGTGATTTCTCCAACTGATCCTGTCTATCAAGCAAGACCTGGAGCTCTCACCATCACAAGCTTACAGTCTGCTCTTCTTACTATTTAATTGAATGTGAAAGAGGGTGTTAACAAATATGCTTAGAATTTAATATGTTCATAACTTTACATATGGAAAATTAGTCTTTTTAGTCTTTCTCTGTGGTTGTTGGTGAGAGCTTCATTTCTCCAGAGGCCAGTTCAAAGCACAAGCCTAATCTTGGTGCTCTGTGTCATTTGCTGGAGGACTTGCTATCCTTGATTATATGGGAAGGTAAAGGCACCTGGCTTTACAAAGCCAGGACTGTCCTTTGTAGGTATCCACTATGTTGCTGTGGGAGAATATTTTACAAATGAAGACTGTGAAAAAAACAATGTCAAAGGTGGAGGAAGAAAAATTATTTTCTTTTTTTTTAATTAAGACAGAATGCACTGGAAAGCAATACCACTTCTTGAAAATAGTCTGGTTTGTCAAATTGCATGCAAAAAGTCCAAAAATTAAGATAAAGATGTTGTTTCCCCCCCCGCCTTACTCTTAGCTCTTATATATATATCAGCTCACTAAGGAAAAATCTTTGGATGCAGAAGATACTAAGACTGGGGGGGAAAAGCCTGTAAGAACCTTCTCTTGTGTCCTCTGCTTTTACTAAAGGCTTTTACAAAATTTTATGATCCAGCCCCTTTCCATTTTTGGAACTGAAGCCTCAGTGAGGTTTGAAAATGTTCTGAAACATTTTTCATGTGAGAAAGGCTACTTTCATGCTGCTTTGCTCCTACAAGCTGGAGAATTAATGGCTTTCTCTCAAAAGCCTCTTGTAGAGAGATTTCCAATGCCATTTAATAAACTCAAGAGGTCTGAATAAACATCTAGATCTTTGTTTGCAACCAGCTAAGCAGCTTTTGAAGTTTACTGAATGTATATTGATGCCACAGGCATCAGGTAGCATTACATAACCTTAGTGGATTAGTTGACTTGGGCCTTACTGTTAAATACAAATAAGAAAAGTGTTTATAAAGATAAGTTTAGGTACAGAAGGCAGTTTTCTGAGGCTCCTTCTCTAGTCAGTGAATGGAGACAGAGGGTCCTTCTAATGAGGAGCCCCCTCCTGGGTTCCAGATCTACTTGAGAGTTCAGGATGACAACTGCTCTGTTGCTGTTGGCCATCTCCTCTGTTTTTGCCATATCTTCAGCAATAGGTAGGTGGAAGACACATATAAGGTAAAAGTCAAGAAATAAAATAGCATAATTTCAGAGTAAGAGCATCAGAATGAATGAAATGTGTATCACTAATAATAAATTCCAAACATTTATCTACAGTGTGTGTTTTGAACATTATTCCAGTGAGGATTCAATGATATCTACAGGCTTTTCAGATGCTTCATGAAATGGCATATCAAAATGAAACTGTATTTGAAAACAAGCGCACAACTGAGCACAAAGGAGTGAAGAAGTCAAGGACACAATGAGGGGGTGGATCCAGGCAAAGGAATAGCGTATGTCAGCACTACCAATTAACAAGTATCAACTATGTATCTGACAGTTGAATTACTCGATGAAATACTTATCTTTTTCTGCTTTGTTTTTCTCCTCTCTAATTTCCATTAATCTATCTTTCCTTTTCCTTTTCTCTGACACACTAATATTTCCCCCTAAACTTTTCCCCTCCCCACCTAGATCCTAGGATGATGACTTCCTCCCCTTATGGGGATGGGGAAGAGAAGAAGAGGTGGAACTTGGAAAACAGTGCATGAAAAAATAAATTTGTAATATCATAAAAATGTGAGGGCTACTAAGAATTCTGTTATATTGAGACATGCAGTAGTGACCTGGAAGTGTTCTGGAATAGGTTTGTCATAGGCCTTTTTGTAGGATGGAAGCCTATTAAAGAGAAATCTCAGAGCTAAATTGCTTGACTGGCTTCCACATGCTGCCTGTCCAGATTTCACCTGCCATTTCTAGTGAATTCCTATGTATTTCCTATTCTATTTGTTCCACAGAAGACCTGATTTAAACATGGTTAATTTGTCTGCTGATAATGAGCATACAGTCATATGATACCAAGCTGTTTAAAATCTCTCCGTAGTAAGTAAGCAAACTCAGCATGAATTTGATCCCAGACCTCCTTCGCGCTTTCCCTTTTGTCTAATGCAGCAGATGCATAAAAAGAACATAGGTTCAAGAAAACAAATTAAATACCAACTGCTGGGCATTATCATTGACAACATTATTTGTCAGAACCCTGGAATATAAACCATGTTTTCTTGATAATGATGATATTACTAGTTGCTGAGAGAGACCATAGAAGACATTCTTAGACCAATGGGAGTGACTGTAATAAAGTCAGCAGAAACAGGGGTAAGAGAGACAAACATTACGTAACTATTACTGAAAAGCTACACAATTCAGACCAAATCTTCTCATTAGTTAATTCATAGGTATTCATAAAATATGTTGAGTAATCTATGAGTAAATCTAAGGGAGTATTATTATCGGGATTTATTTATGTCTCAATATAACAATCGACATTCATTATGTCCTCAAATTAAATCTGCACATACACAGTCCCAAAACAAAATGAAAAAAACCCCCAAAGCCAAGCTGCTTTTACACATGATGAATGCAAATTGAAAGATTTATATAGTAGCTTTGGTTTGGTCTTTATGCTGTTAAAGACAGGCTTAAATTCACAGTGGTTGTAGAATGAAGTTCTGTGTAGGTGGTCCTATGTAAGAAAATGTCATAGTCACATTAACTGTATCACCAAAGAATAGTTATATGTATAAGTAGGATGTCATTACTGAATTTCATGGTAAAACAGTTGGTAACTTCCAAGAGGAACAGAATTAAGGTGTAGGATGAATTATTTTAATTGGTACACTTTTCACCCATGCTGTCTATGGCTTTATGCATCACACTCTTTCCCAAATCTCCTCTGCCTCATTTTGTCCCCTCTTCATTCTTTTCCCTTTTGCCCTGCAAGACACAGGCTCTCTCTTGGGGTTTAGAAGAGGAAGGAGTGAGATCACAGGGACATACAAATACTCTTATGTTCACGTGCCTGGGAAGATAACACAAATCATTTGCCATTTGTTGACTCCATCTTGCTAAGCAAGGGACCAACTGCACTGCTGTCCAAGGGAGGTGGAACGCAGGCCTCTATTTTCTCTTTCATTCTAATGACTAAAACTTGTGATAGCTTAGAGTGGCCCAGGAAACAACAGAATATAGATTTCCTTTACTCTTCCATTTTCAAATTACAGGAAATGCCAATGTGCTTTAATAAACAGGTAGATCTCTACGAACCTACCATGAAACTACTCCAGTTTCTCAAAGTGCTGGATAAATTGCATGGCTGTAGCAGTCAGTCAACAACTGGCTGTTCTGATACCTGACACAGCAAGGGATGCCTCTCTCTAATCACAGATAAGATAATGTGATTAATATTGTGAACATGCTGCAGAATGCACTAGTGAGTATTACAATGGCAAACACAAATTTAAAATCTCAGATATCATCAGACTTGAGTGCAAAGGTGAGTTGCATTGTCCTTCTGAGACAACTCCGTCTCGGGGAAACAAAGAGAAGTCATAGCTTTATATACGCATTCAGGTTTACAATAAACTGGATTACTATGATTTGCAGAACTAGCAGGGACAAGTATTAGAAGGCATATGTAAAGGACAACACTTCCTCTCCAGCTGGAAAAAAACAACCAGCAAAAAATTTTTTTCATCACCGTGTTTTATCCATAGACAGGAAAACTCAGCATTTCTCCCTTTGGAAGAGGGAGAAATAACAAAAGCTGGGGGGGCGGGGGGGAATCTTGATGCTCTTGCAAACTGAAGAATAAACCTGGAATTAAATCAAGAAGACTACATAGGAAAAATGTAACATTTTGCTTATAAGGCTTGCCCCCCCCCCCCCTTTTTTCTTTCCTTAAAATGTGTAATTAATATTATAAGCATCATCTAAATGCTACGGAATTCAGTCAGAATATTTCTACTGATTTTAGTGGAGTTCACAACAGTTCAGTTCCTGTGCCACACGGGTTTATGTGCACAGAGTCAGGGTAAATGTACTGCAAAATCAGTGCACAATTTACACAGCTAAAAAAGCAATGGAAAAAGCAAAGCAATGACCTCTGTGCTGAGAAGGCAGTAGGAGTAAAGAGCTGTATCCAACTCAGGTCATTTCCTGCAAAACCAGAAGGATTAGTACACACAGTGAGGTTCTATGCTGTGAACACTCACTGTACATACAACACAGTAACTTCTCCATACAAAAAGTTGTGTGACAAACCGGCAGGAACAAGCTCTCATTTGCTAAGGAAAACACCAGGAAGCTGGTTTTCCTTCTTTCCTCTGTTGGTTAGGAAATGTGTAGTTATCTATACGTAACTACTGCTCTGTTTGGGGAAATGATTAATGCCAAAATTAATTTGTGCTTGATTATTCACCAAAGAATTCCATAAATACTACTGAAAAGTAGGACCTACCAGAAATAATGAAAACCCACTAGATAGAAGGAACCGACCACAAGTCATTAAGAGGTTTTGCGTATTAAGAAAAAAATTTCTTTCATTCTCTAGAAGTCCAGAGAAACATCTGCTATGACTGTAACTCATATGGAAATAAGCTGCATGGGAGGGAAATGGACTAAACACCAGGAATGCTTAAACAGCTCATAGTTCCCAGTAAACCTGGAGAGTCAATGCACGCTTCAGAATTTAGCATACGGAAATCAATTTAAAAATGCATATTCACTAATTCAGATATCAAAGCAGAGAAACATAAGTCTTTTGGTATGATTTATTTAGATGTCTTTAGCTTCCCCAACTACAAATACAATTAGTGGATAATCTGAAAACATAAAAAATTAAAACTAACTTAAATATCAGTTTCCTAATACTTAGGCTTTGCAATTTGCCAGACATGCAATCAATTTGCAGCTGTGTTAAATGATATGAATGTTGGGCTTCAAATCTGAACAACACTCAGACTTTAGTGATTCACAATTAATGCTTTTTTTCATAATTCAGATCACTAAATACATACAATTTCTTTTTGGGATTTGTTGTATTTTCTTGTAGAAAAATACCACACTTGCTGAAAATTAGGCTTACGATGTTCTAAATAGGCACACCACCATTTTTAACAATCCATCTACCTACTGTCACAACATTCTGATGCAGGTATTATGCCACATTCTGGCCATGTACATTACAAAATTTATATTCCTACTCTGTCACACGTCACTTACTGAAAACATCGTAACAGCCTGTTAATGGTTTAACAAGTAAAATGATAAATATAGGTTTGGAATATGAACAGCTTGAGTCTGTTCACACTGACATGGCTTTGTATGGCACATATTTTTTTACTCCCTTGTGATTCAGCCTCCTTTTCATCCACAGACTTGGAATATATTTGGATACTTTTTTCTTTTTCCTTTGTGCACTACGAAAAGAAATTCTTATATCTTATTTTATTCCTTTCTGTCAATTATCTATCATGCATACACATTTGGGTGCTGACTAGCAATGAAACAAGAGTCAAGATACTACCTGCAGACATAATGACACAGTTAATAGGCAGAACACTAGGATGTGAATTTACATTGTAGTAGAGGATGGCATCAGCTATGGACATTCTCACTAGTGTTTTTACTATTTGAAGATTTTGACTGTTTAATTCAGGGGTTTGTGGGCTGCCTGTATGAATCTTAAAAATTTAGCAATGCACTGCAAACAGGATCAAGCCTAAAGCTGAAGGACCTGCAGCTCATTTTCAAGAATCAACTCAAGCAAAGATACATTTAGGCTAATATCTGCACTACAAGTCAACCACGGGTCAACCAGGTACTAGAAATACATCTACAGAACAATGGAAAACAAATTTCAGTTATTCAGCAAATTTCCTATGTTGAAAACACAACAAATATGTTTTATGCTCCACCAGCCACCACTACCTACTGAGAAAGAATAAAAAGTGGGAAATAGTTCTTTCTGCTTATAGAAAGCATATTTTTTTTTACTAATTTTGCTCCAACTCCCTTCCTACAGAAGTTAATGGTAAAACTTCTGCTGATCAGAATAGAATGATCAGAACTTTGATATATAAAACTTTTCCAGTTTTTATTGAAAAATACAAATAAATTAGTTCAACACAAGATCTGCTAGAAAAGTGGTGAGTTTATGAACCTGTTACATAAACATGAAAAACTTAATGCAATACACTCAAGCCAATATGTGATTCTAACAGAGAAAGAGATAGCTGAACAAAATGACTCATCCAAGATGTGAGGACCTAGGAAGCATGTGATGGGCAAAAACAGAGCAAGAGAAAAGCAAAGATCAACTAACTGTCTTTGGACTTTCAAAAGATTTGGAAGACTACTATAATATGAAGTTAAAGCTACAACTCAGTTGTATGGAAATAATTTGATTTCTTTTCTTTGCAATGTATTACCCCAGGGATTCCCCTCCACATTTTGTAGTACAGCAAAAATATTTCACACTTTGCAATAATTTACAACCATGGTGTTCCACAAACCACCATCATTTGAAACCTATGAGAAGATAAGACACTAAAATTCTGCTACCCTTTTTTCCCCTTTGGCATTTAATTTAACTAAGCTGCTGACTGAACTTAATGAAAACCTGACAAACATTCAATCATTATGTAAAGCTGTATTTTTGGTCACAGAACCACTTTTCTTAGCAGTCTAAGCTGCAACTGTACAGAATATAACAGACTTCATAGCCCCAAAACACATGTCAGTCTTTTACAATTAATAGTGAAAAACGTACTCTTTTTCTGAGCAGAGGGGCCATCCATCACATATATAGTATCTGCATTCAGATGGTTAACAAGTGAGTTAGAAGCAATCATACAACATAAAACTCTTCATTAGAAATCAGAGCACTCTGGCAATGAGAATCATTCACTGTTCCCTAAACTTATAGTAACACAGCCTCTGAAACAACGGCCTGGCTAATTTGTTCTGTTTTCAAAACCAATTAGCTTCATTAAGGTAAACTTTTGCACAAAGGCAATTTTAGGTTTTTTATCTCATATTTGCTAACCTCCACTAGGAGGCTGATTTTTCTTAGCAATTGCTCTGAATGCAGTACCGAACGAAGATTCCCACTTTGGGCATAAGCAGACTCCAAGGCCCCCAAAACCCAGAGCAAAATTGCCATTATACTGCAGGGGAAAAAACCTACTATAGTAGTCATTACCAAGGGTAGGCAGAAACACTAGCCTAATTGGAGGATACTTAAAAAAATAAGAATACTTAAGTGGGAATGCATGAAAGGACCTTGATATCCCCAAATACTGCCCATTTTAGATGTTTTAGATTAGGTCACAAGGTATGTGTGAGGAAAAAAGTGACAAAACCAACATGGTTCCACCGCTATTAGGAATGAGGAAACAAAAACCTAGGCCTGTTTGCCTGAAACCTAGTTTTGCAGGCATTCCAAGATGAATTCCTCCTTCCTCTACAAAGTATTTTCTGCTTAGAAACAGAATTTCCTGCTTAGAATCAGTAATTTACTCTGCTTCTGGTGCCTACTTTTCAAGAATAGTGGTTGTCTTCTCTGCTTCTGCCTCACCAGGGAAGGAGAGAAGACAATCTGGGGGTCAGATGAAAAGGAAAACTGTATTTTTCCTAAAATTGTGATGGATACAGAAACAGTCTCTCACAAAGCAGGGCATTTTCCCTAGTTATCCCACTTGTTGCAGCTGTACAGTACTGTCAGATTACAGGCAGGACAGCGTGCTATGTAAAGGGTGCATAGGAGACACTGCAGCTTCAGTTAAGCCTGGGAGAAAAGCCAAAATGATATGAATGGACATGTATTTTCATATAGATCAATGGACTAAACCCCCTGTTTAGCTCTAGTTTTCACTGAATCACTGGCTGTAGAGTTACGACTAACAAATCCATAATACTGCAGGGAGGTGATTAAACTTTAGGATGACAAATGTTTATGTGTTTCTGTATTTTCTGTAACTAACAGCTGTAAGCATTGGCTTCGCTCATTAAAAAAAAAAAAACAGACCCCAATTTCTATAAAATAAAAGCTGCAAAATCTAAGCCATCATTTATAACATGAATAAACTGAGAAAGGTATTTGCAAATAAAGGTAATTACTGCAGGGATTTCTGAGTCACCCTCTGATGGCATCCATCTGCCTGAAATGTAATATTTGTGACACCAGCTGCACAGCTGCAAGAGATGAGCTACTTTAAGAAGCGTCCATTGTGATTTAATACTGGTTGATGAATCACAGAAAAACAAAATATTCTACTCTTTAAATATTTACCATATTGTTTAAATATTAAAGATTAAAGTTTTCTTCTTGATTGCTAAATCAGTATTATACAGGTTGGAGATTTGTTTACAGTCTCTTACAATAGTATCACTACCTGTCAGCATCAGATGATATCATTTTCAAGCCTCTGTCTGGTGACAGCTTTCTTGCTGTGAGATGACAAGTGTAATTAAAACTTTGGTTTCAGATACATTTGCATTTTAGTCCTCGTGAAAAGTATTGGTACTTTATGAATCTTCAAACTGCAAGGTTGAGCAAAAGTATTGACTTTTCCTATAACTCTGGCTTAGGATTTGCAGACTGAAGTGAACAATCATTGCTGAAAGTCCCTCAGAATAATTATAGTTCTATTTCTTCAGTGACCAGTGCAGAAAAAGCAGTGAATTTATGGTGTGGTAAAACAAAGATGAGAAAAAGATTTTTCCTTTGTGTGTGGTCAGTATATTTCACAGACATTGGGAAACTCTGAAGAAATCCTTCAAAATAAGATTTGTTAAGTAATGCTAAACATGAAGATGTGTAAAAAAGGTAAAATTAAGTCATTAAGCATGACCATTAGCCAAGGCAATGAAAAAAGCACATCCCATCTTACCAGCAGATTGCAATAAATTATGTACTTTTAAAGATATGACAGAAAATCAGAAATAACCTGAACCAGTTCTCTAGTGCTAAATAAGCAAATTACTATGAAATTTCCTATCTGCATCCAAGCTTTGTGGCTGGCTCTACTGATAAAAGCTACAGACCTACACATCTATAAATGATGCAGGTATTCTGCTGTACATCAGAAATACACAGCTCAGCTTATTGTAATGCACAGTGGTTTAGAAAACTTGACACTTTAGAGTTGCTATTACCAGGCAGGTAAGACAGAAGATATGTTGCTGAGGAATGCTGAGCTGTAGCAGAGAGGTACATAAGTTATTGTCTGAAAAAGGTAGATCTGAAGTTGTCGTTATTGCAGGTAGAAAAAGGAAGATATTTTCAGTTTACAGTTCAGTGGAAGTCCTGTGCTAGAGCGCTGAAGAAAAGTGGGCCTCTATTTAAACTTCTCTATTAATTCTAATCAAAACCTATCAGAATGACTTGAGCTAAACACAAAAACATGGATTATATTTCCAGGAAAAATGACACATCCTCCACTCTTCTCCCAATCACAAATATGCAGGAGTATATTTCCAGTATTTCTACGAGAGAAACAGATACTACCGCTCGGACAACATAAATGATTGTACTTGTTTTCATATCCAGCAAGGCATTAGATTCTTGTGCTCAGGATTTTGTGGTATTATAGGATTTCATGTGATATTTATAATTTAAACACTGAACAGTTTTGATTATAAATATGCATCTATATCACAAACATATACTTGATCCTCTGAAAAAGACTTTTCTACATAAAATTTTCATCTAATGATTCTGCCCACAATTTTTTTTATTTTTATTTATTTGTATTTTATTTACTTATAAAAGCTATTTAGGCAGGTTTTATTTAGGAGATAGTTTAGGACATTGGTTGCCTTGTTTTGTAAATTCCTAACATAGCTGTAATTAAAATAGCCCATGACTGTGAGAAATCAGTCTTTAACTGTGTATGAATCTCTGAGAATCAGTACTTAGGACTGTTTCTCCCCATTTTTCTCACAATACAGGCAACTTGGGACTCAGCACCCCAGAATATTAGAGGCAGACAGGGACAAACTAGACCAAGAGAGGTCAGACATCTTGTCCAAAGAATATTGGAGGTCAGGAAAGTCAAACACTGTATCTTTTCTGAAATGCAAATAGCTAAACCATGATCAGTCTAGTTTTTTCTTAATTCTCTTCTGAAGCATCAGCAAATGGTGGCTCTTGGAGAGCCTGGCGTTCCACAGCAGGTGAACTTCATGTACACACCACTATAATGACCTTGTGTTTTGTGATGTGTTCATAAAGTTTTCAGGCTTTATAGATGATTTCTAAGCTTACCATTAATTATTTCAGGGGAAAATACTGCAAGTATATCATAGGATATACTTCCAGTTTCTCTTATAGGCAGCCAATATATTCAGTTGCATGTTTTAATCCACAAGATAAACCAGACATCTGCACATTCATTGCCCTTGTCTTCTACAAATTTATTTGTAGAAAATCAAGAAGAAGATACAGATGAGAAGTCTCATGTACTGAGCCAAGGTTATTTCTTATCCTCCTTGTCCAAGGAAATGTAGCTCTTACGACATTCCCTGTTTTACGACAGGAAAGTGAGAACGTGGAGGCATCCAAGAGAGAAGGTCAGACAAAACTGAGTGCAAGTTTGATATAATCTTTTGAAATATCTTAATTCTTGGCTACTCTATGAGCTGGAATGCACAACTGAATTTAGACAATAATTTGTAGCATTAATGAAAAATCCTGAGGTTAATTTATGTAAACAATGAGTTTAGATTTACACTTCAAGTTATGGGATCCTAGAGCTTCCCGTACTCTTGACAGCATTTTCTTCCCTATGTTCCCTTCCCAGCTCCCGTGCATCCTTATACCAGGGTTGCAGAGGAGGACTCAGAATGTAACTTTATCGGTCTTCCATCCACACCGTCACTACAGAATCCCCTCTTGGCAGAAATGGCAACCCTTTCCAACACCGCAGCCCTTTTAGCTGGTCTGAGGGACCAGAGCAAAGGGGAGTCTCTAATCTTTGTCTAACATGAACTATGCCAGCGGCAGCATATCATACCTCATCTCGGTGGACTTTGCATCCCTGCCTCTAAGACTGTGGGTGATGGCGATAGAAGATGGTACATTCTTTATCAACTTGAGGGGAGGACTAGGCGGTAGACAGCAGGCAAGAACTCATACTTCAACATAAAAGAGACTTTCAGTACAAAAAACCCAGCAGCAACCAAACTCATATTTTAAATGCATAAACTGTATTTTTGAGTTACTGGCAGTGAATAAGCACAGAATCATACTACAGCATTTTCAGAGTTGCTTTTGAAAGCTGAGCTACACTTTAAACAATAACATGAAGAGTGTCTAGACTGTAAAGGGTATTAAAATCAATTGTGGGAGTACAGATCACTCTATCATACACTATCCAAAGACTAATTGCAAGTTAGCATTCCGTCTATGTTCAAGGCTAACATGATAAAATTGCAAAAAAATTAAGTTAATGTCTGACATCACCATACATAATAAATATGTCCTCCATTCCATAAGGGAATTAAAAGGGCGTACATTTATTGTACATATGCCAATTTTATCTCTGATGTAACTCTATAGAATTAGACAAGGGGTCATTTGGCCAAATAGCACATACAAAGAAAACAGGTCAGATTTTAAGGCCAGTGTGCAAGTAGACCTCAGAAGTCAATGGGATTAATCTATGCCTTCATTTTCCCAACAGCTTTTATAGTTTTAATAGTGGCTCTAGTGAAATCACAGTAACTCCATGCTACCACAAAAACTGAACAATATTTCAGCAAACAAATACTGTATGTTTTAGTTATGTGCTTTCACAATATACTGCCATGGCAGTAACTAAAGTTAATTTGCAAATGAAAATTTTTTTTTTAATATACACCACCAAACTTGGGGGCATTGCCTGACATCCCCATTTGAGCCAAACTGACAATATCGAGAACAAATTTTCATTCCATAGAGAACAACAGAATTTGACCCTTTGATCTTAAAAAAGTTTCAAAGATAGAATGTGTAATAAATGTACACCCATTTGATAAAGTCTATTCAGGCATGTAGCACTGTCTTAGCTGACCATTCCTGAGAAGTCTGCATTTCTCCTTTCTTTCCATTTTTTTTTTTTTTTTTGGTGAGAGGAAATTGGAAAGGCATGGCTCTCCTGTACAAGGTCCTTGGCTTGAACAAGAAGGAGAAAAATCTCTTTCACACAAGATAGAAAGAAAGTGCGCAGCAACAGTGAAGACAAAAGCTAATGGTATTATTTCAAAGGAAGACAGTGAGGAGAAGGAGTGGAAGAAAAGGTCTCAAAAACTCAGGGAAGATCACACTGACTAAAGAACAAGAAAGGGATAAACTGTATTGCTGTGTAAGAACTTACACCATACTGATACAGTTATGGAACAATGCGAATTTAATGCACAAACAGCAGCCTCTGCAACAAACAAATGCCCCCAGTTGCAGCAAGAAACCTGAAGGCCACATTCCTGCAGCTCAAAATGTCATTAAATGCATAAACGTTAGTACTCCTATTTATTTGGAATGCTCAGAGCGCCATGCACCTTCTAAAATTAATAAGCAGTGTTCCAAACTACTCCTGCTTCCCCAGATTTAATCACCATTAAACCATTTATGATGGTTCCTCCACAAGGGACTTAATATTCTTTGATATTCTTATGTATAATTACTTCTTATAATCGGTGCATAGCTATTAAATGATGTACTGCTAAACCTCCAGGTTTCAAATGGATAAATATTAGCCTAATGTGCTCAATCAATGCATAGAAATAGCTTTGAGCACTTTTCCTGCAAGGGAAAATATTTACCATATATCATAGTTAGATTAGCTTGAGGCACTAAGCAGCTGATAGAGGAGGATTGAAAGCCTGGAAATCACTTTAAAAGTCCTTGCATTTCTGTGAAGGACATCTTCAACAGAGAGGGAGAAAAGAAGAAGCGAGCTCCGTTACCTTGAGCTTCCTATAAAACAGAGTACTTAGGATCAGAACCATGTCAGAATATTTGCTTCATGAGACACAAAATGCTCCTTTCTATAGAGAAAAATCACTAGAGGATACAAAGAGCTTCTCATCTCTTTAGTTTACTGAATTTTTCAATCTAAATGACAGCAGCTCTGGAGTAGGTTGTTAATAAACAAACCTCCTCCACTGAAGTTTACACTATAGCTGGTGTCAAGCCTGGCAAGATATACAATGAATATATTAGACCTAATTGCACAACTCTTAAACAACCTAACTTTTAATAATAATAATCAAGGAGTACCTTCAGTGCTTCTCAATCTGAAGATGAGGGGCAGGTAGAATAATTTCTATGTAACTTAGAGAAATTGCAATACTGTATTCAAACTCAGCTGTTTGATTTTCTTCTTCATCCTCATTTATTAAAGTAAAAAGGAAAACACAAATTGTGTTTTGCGGGTGTGAAGTCAGTGTTTTAGGGATTCTTTCTGTCCAGAGAAAAATTTACTTCGTTCAAGAATAGTGCTATAATCAAGATAACAATAAGTTTAGCTAGAACTGCAGGTACATTTAGATAAAGACTAGAAAACAATACAACACTTTCTTTTTCCAATACAAAGAGGTAAGTTTCCCTTGTCAAATATATCACATGTAAATAATAATCTTTAAGGTTTTTGTTACTTTTTGGTTAATTGCCAAATTAATTCTTATTTCCTCAAATGTACTGAATGTGAACTGATTGCTTGGATATGTTAAGTGGGCTGAATAGATAATTTTCCAAATTACAGGCTGTTTACCATCTGATTTGATTATTGTTCTTCCTTTTGTCATTTATTATCAAAGTTGAAGATTTTCTTACATGTGGGAACAAAAATGCAGAATTCATGAACCTTATCAAAATATTCTTAGTAGTATTGTTAAAATGCTTTTGCCATTGCTGTTTTTACTCTAGCGCTCAAAACTTCTCCTGCCACACCCTTTAGCATTTTCAACACTGTTCATTTTGCTTCTCCATTTGATTTTTTCTGGTTATATAGCACATAACTGACCATTGACAGGTAAAACACTAAAATATGAGCTAATTTAAAATAAAATACCCATTGTTTGCCCTCCTTTTGAATTAGTTCATGGCTAAACTGTGAGCAATTAAACTTTACAAATTACTCATCTTTCAGTTTCTTGAAAAGAAATTGTATTTTTGAATGGACTATGTTGCAATCCTTCATGAAAGAAAAGTGTACTTTCTTTGGAGCTTGATTTAATTCAAATTCAATACTCTTCTTTCAATAGCAAATAGATTGTACTGAATAACATTAACAAAAATGAGCAATTACTTGAAAGCAGAGTGCAAGAGGGTAAAGAAAAATGATCTCAACCATGGTTTTGAAAAGAAAGTTTTTGCAACTTTTAAAAGGTAGCTACACAATGTGAGGACAGAATTATGTCCCTTTTAACTCCAACTCTTGTTTCATAAATTGTTTCTTATTTCACATACAACGGAACTGCTGTCACCTCTAGTAAATCAGGATATTTCTTCCTTTTCTTTAGCACTTTTTCTGTGCTTTTTTAATGAATTTGATGGCAGGCTAAAACCAGCAAGGACAGAAACGACATGTTTCTGCCATCTTAGCTAAGATACAGGACGAGCAATAACTGTGAGAAAGGCTCCTCACATTACTATGTCTCAGTCTTAGAAAGCAGAGGAAGGAGCAGGACAAAATCAGAGTTTTGGTGCCTTAGTTGAAAACAAAATCAACAAATGCCAATTTTCCAGCTCAGTTTTTGTCAAATTCTGATGTGATTTAGCATTCCCTTCATTTTTCAGAATAAAATGGAAGAGTCATTTTAAGCTAGAATTTCAAGTACAGATAACAAAATTTCACATTGCTGGATCATGAAAGCTGGATTCACTGTGTCTCCTGAAGGCATTCTTCATCTTTCATTAACCAAAAAAATGCCTCCAACCCTAATGGCTGCCAGCTCGGTGAAGATGCCAGCCACTGACTGCAAATAGACTCATTTCTTGTATTGCAGAAGACAGTTCTTGTTCAGAGCTGAAAGACAATGACTGACTGATGTAGGAAATTGTTGGGATTCCATGGTCATTACTCTTCTTTTTTTTGTTAATGGTTACAAGTCTTTATCCTCAAGATTTTCTGACCCTGGTTTCTAATGCAAGATTTACATGATAAATACCTACTAACCTACAGCATTGATCCAAGGTTTTGAAAAGATGTACATGCACTGAGCTAAATTATATATCTCTCTAAAAAAAGCAATGAAAATTATTTACAATGAAGGACATTTGCACAATCAAAACTCCATTTAAGAACAGAACTGCCATATATCTGCAATAGCAGAACAGGACAGGAGACAACTTCTGGTGAAATAATTCATTCTCTTCCATTTTCTGTGCTAGGTATACTACACTTATTTCACCTCCTTCTGCTCCATCCATTATACTAGTTAGTTACTTCTTCAAACAGAAAGGAATAAGGCTATTTTGTAGCTGTAATACTTGGAATACTGTATCTCTAGGAAGAAGAGATTTTGCACAGATGACAGCATAGAATTTTCTTTGCAAATACAGTCTAAATTCAATTGATAAGAACAAGAGCCTAGAGTTTCAAAAAATGCTCACTACTCATAAGCTCTCACTGTTCTCAGTGGGAACTGCTGGATGCTGAGCATTTTTGAAAAAATCTGTCTCTGTACTAGATGCCTGACTTGAAGCTGAAGCATTATGAAGCTATTTTTAAAACCTTGCCCAATATTATTTATTGTTGTATTGTAAGGCAGGGTGATAAGATCCTTTGTCTAGGATTATGTACTATACATTTTTACAGTACTATAAAGAATTATAGGAACATGCAGCAAAGATAAAATGTGCATTCATGAATGTGGTTAACATAACCAATTAACATTATGCAAGTAAATGAGCTATTTGTTTGCTATTGCATTGTAAAAGAAATAATATCTGCATGCTCAATTTATCTCATACAAAAGGATCTAATCTGTTGATTCCCAAATACACTGTGAAAAGAAATGTGCATGTGAAATCAATGGCTAATTGCACATGCAAACCTTATACTGTTTTAATTGTAATAGTTCCTTCTGCCCATAAAAGTGCACAAATTCAGTTTATGCATTCCAATAATCTAGTTTTACCAGGTGTCTATTAAATTGAATTTGCCATTTTCAGATGCGCTTAAGGACATTAAAAAAACTTGCAAAGTGTAATTCTGTAATCCAAAAGTGACTCCATATGAATTTTATATTGCTCCACAACCAAATCCTTCAGATTTAGTTCTTAACTCATTACTGAAGCACAGTTCAAGGATGAATGAACTACCTTATGTTCATTATTTGTTCTCAGAATTATTTAATAAAAACCTTGCTACAGGTCTACAGTTGTGTTAGTCACTGATCAAAACAAGGAGATTTACAGAAAGTATCATCACACAACAGTAGCTAAACCCTCAATTTTTGTCATAAGATTATTTACTTATGTGTCCTTAGAAAAAAATCTCTGCAAAATCAGAATAATGTAATGGGGAAGGAGAGAGTACTATTGAAAATAAACATCGCTGTCCCAGTCTCACTATTACAACAGTTTTGCCACATGTGCTTCCTGATTAGTCTTCAAATAACACTCACAGAATAAAAAAGAATCCTGTAAGACTATGGATTTAATTTTTCTTGCAGTATGATGTGTAAATGTTGTGACAGTGAATCTTCATAGGCAGAAACATGAGGATCAGAAAAGTCTGTAAGAGGAATCTTATGGAAGGGGCAAGAAGAAAACGGGACAAGCAAGTTTATAACAGCAGCAACAATAACCAGAGAGGTATCCGACTAACCTTTATTTTCATATTGTAGGCTAACTCTTGAATTTTCAGGTTTGATAGGGAAAATGTTATTTTTAGTTGCAGACAAAGTATGTTTAGTAATATTCACACCCACAATAAACACTACACTACAGTGCCATTGTTACATTCATTATTCAGACTGCAATCACAGTATATAGGGTGCTGTACAAACCCCACGTTTTTGGTACCCGGTTAAGTATCACATAGGCTACAAACTCCTTAGTGACTCCCTGTGAATGAATCCTAACACAAACTTTGGGATGAGGCAACTCTATCAGTAATTCTGCACCTGGCACGACACACGACCTGCACATTGAGAGAACTGGCAGCTTTGTGATTCGTAAGCATTACCTCATTATGCAGTGCTGAACTAATAGCTGTGTTAGCTGCCACTGCCAGCTCCTTGGGCAAAATGGAAAGCCAGCAGTGTCATAGAAGGCACATATTAAAACACTTCTTCCTGCTGAAAGCAGAAATGCAAAGAGCAATTGGGTTTTTTTGATGACTACATCTAAGACATCACCTAGCATACAAAAAGGCCTTTGAAATACCCCATTACATCTGCCTCTGCTAAGAAACCAAGAACTCAGAAACGTTAGCCCCATTGTAGAACCTTCCCCTACATCCCTGAAACCAATGTTGTTTTTTATTACTTGGCCAAAATAAAAACGTCACAAAGTACATTCAGATAATCAGAGCAATAACGCCTTTCTCATTTTCACTGGACCTCTGGCCAACAGTGAACCTCCAGGATTTGACAATTATCTTCTTTCCAACTTCCCTAATCAGGACTAAGCCTCTTCTTCTAGTCTACTCCAGCAATTTCACTGCTGCTGCAATGAAAACCTAAGATTCTAGAGGAAGATGCAGAAATCAGTAATTCTTTGTAGAACTCTCTAAAACGTACTGTTCTGAAGTACTGAGGAAATGTTTCCAAGGAAACCTCAATGAAAAGAGAACTTCACCTGATTTTCTTCTTTATATCTGATATCAAGTTCAATAAGAGGTATCCTAAGGCTTGCAAACCTTTTCAACTGAACTTTGGCAAATGTGTGACTTCAACGACACTGCAGAAAATACAAGATTTTTTTTAGCTCAAATTGAAAACTAAGCATCAGATTCTTGTTTGATTGAATTGCATGTGCATTCTACTATTTTTTCAGAGCAGAAGTAAACCTAACAAAAATGTTTGGGAGTTAGATATCTCTGAATGCATGTAAATTAAAATTAGGCCCAGATCTGCCCTTTTGTGTGCATGCATTTGAACACATTGTTTAGTGATAACTAATTTCAGTGGAGCTCCTTCTGAGTTACTTTTGGAAGGTATCACATATGGATCCAACTTCAAATGAACTACTGAAAAACAGTTCTGCAAAGGCCTATTACAGAGGTTTTAAAATAGATCAAATATAACTTTATTAACCAAATTCCATAATGCTCCCTCTTCATTGGCCTGGAGCCTTGATGAGCAATAGCATCTGGGAAACCAGCCACTGACTGAGTTTTCACTTGCTCTGATAATTTTAAGCAGCTTGTTGCAAGCTTCATTTTAATTTCTTTCCCATCGCTTTCTTTTCTCTCCATTACCAGCTAGCTATTTCAGAATTAAATATGCATTTGAATAAGGTCTAGAATCTATAAGTTCATCCTCCTGATCAGACTTAAATTGCTTTTCTAGAGAAAAGGGGTTTCAGCTTCTCAGGGGAATGGTGGAAGCCTCTTCTGAATGAGCTTATGAGGTGCCTTAGCACGCCAGATACACAATTCCTATTAACAGTCAGTGGTGGCCACATACCTTATGCATGTAGATAGCTTTGAAAATCCCACTGTGACAAGGAAAAAAGGAAGCCAGCTAGGATCTCCCAGAAACCAGAGAATTCAGAATTAATAGACTAGAACGTTTCCTAATTAATAGCAATTCCACTGATAATGTTTCACATGGTATTTAGCACGATAAAGTGTGATCTAGGTTTCCTATGGGGAGTGGAAAAGACTAAGAACTAATAAGAGTAGGCAGGGAGAGCTGTTCTACTCTGTACAAAACTCTCCCCATAGAGGCCAGGTCTGATTTCTTTCATAAAGACCAACTTGAGTAGGATTTGTGGTTTCAGCAAAATAATTGCTTATAGTAAGCCATAGAGATACCAAGGAACTTACAGCAGGCTATTGGGAACACTGGAAAGCAGGGATTTTATGCTGGACCCTCTACTGACATTTAACTCGCTTTAACAATTTACTTGGCATTTACATAGAAGCTGCAGAGAGAAAGCTGCCTAGATGCCAAGAATTTTGTTACAGAAAAAGGCCCTTTTGTGATACATGGCACTATTCAGCCTATACTTCTGGTACATTTACATCCTTCTGAAACCTAGAAAGTGTCTAAACATACATGTA
Organism: Haliaeetus albicilla; assembly: GCF_947461875.1. NCBI lineage: Eukaryota > Metazoa > Chordata > Aves > Accipitriformes > Accipitridae > Haliaeetus > Haliaeetus albicilla. The sequence goes on along the minus strand of NC_091489.1, from coordinate 10,055,617 downwards.
TCTGAATGGTAGATTTAGCATGCATCATTCTTTTCTTCTCTAATCAGTCACACCACTAACAATTGCTTTAAAACATTATCTATAAAACCCTCAATTTGACATGACCTTTAAATTGACTAGGCATTTTAATTTAAATTGCATATACACTTTAAATATCAGCTAGGGACAATAATTAAGTGAATGTCTGTCATTTTCAAACTGAAATACAGTTTTCCATTGTAAGGTCTATGTGCTTGCAAAGTTTGCTCCCTCCCGTCCCCCCCTTTTTTTTTTACTGTTCAAACCATAATGTTATCTACAATGTCTATGTGCTTGCAAGGTTTGCTCTCTCCTCTCCCCCACCCCCTCTTTTTTTACTGTTCAAACCATAATGTTATCTACAAGGGTAAGGATAATTACATAAACTCCAACAAAGTCCACTAAAACATCTTGGTTAGAAACACAGTTCCGTTGCAAGCACCATGAGTACAGTTTCATGTCTGAAATAGTATTCTAAACAGCTAAGCCCACTAGAACCTGGCCAAAATGAATGCACAGGGAGACTCACAGAGATTAATATATAGAAATAAAAAGTATATTTAAAAATATATAATGAAATACAATTTACTGTAAAATGAAAGTTTATACAGGCTAGAATAAGCCTTGTCTGTAATTTATCATATCAATATTTTTGTCTTCTTTAGCAGCTAAGTATCTTTCCAGGAACTCTTTGGTACAAAGCAGGATAGTATGCCTTTTCCAGCTAGGACTACTAAGTACATTCCTCTGGAGAGAGAACGGAGAAATGAATAGACTGGATCAGAAAGGAACAAAACCCCACAGTTTATTTGAAAGATATTAAGTGGAGAAGAATATTGCTTATGTGCTAATAATAATGATAAAAAGGAGAAAAGGTGAGGAAAAAGGTGAGAAAACAAGAAGTTTAGTGACAACACAAGCATGGCCCAAGCTTTGAGATGGTTGTAGAAAGGGAGAGTTTCCATAAACAGAGTACTTCTGAAGAGGTAAGGTTTCTCCTTCTGCTTAAATCAAGAAATGCCGAAGTCTGCCTGTAGAGTGAGACTGTATCCCAGACCTCAGAATAGTTAAGATTTTAAAGATTGTAGAACGCTTAGCTTTTATTTTTTCTCCTCAATTCTTTATCTCACACTACTTTATGTGTGTGTGTGTGTGTATATAATGAAAATTGAGAAGGTTTCATAAAAGAAAACATTTTATGGCAGATACCTCATCCAAAGTGTCTAGTGAAAATGCAAGGTTGGTAGCCTTTCTACAGCATGAAGTAATGTAAAATTGTCTCCAAGAAAAAAAAAAATCCTGCTTGCTTTTCTTCTTAAGCAGTATAAATATATTTTTGCCTTGGGACATTTCTAAGTGTCTTCTAAAACATTACTAATCAATGTTGGGTACATCTAAAGCCTACTTTAAAATAAGTAACTAGAATAATTAGAAAGGAACTTCTGGATAGGCTAAATTTCTGTTTCTTTGAAACCAAGAAAGTTCAGAGAAACTTTGATAAACTTATGCCTGTCAGGTGAGAAATATATTAAGGAGCAAAATGATTAACAGGCAGTGGTTTTGCTTTTGTGCAAGTACTACTTTGGGGGTTATAAAGAGTGAGGAAGTGCTTCAGGAGTGCTATTTTAGTCTGCATGATTACCACTTGTGCCAAAGGTAGCAAGCACTGAGTGGGATCAATAAAGAGTCCTTGGCAGGTAAATACTGTTTCCACAAATTATGCAGTTTACTTTGCAAAAGGATAAAAGCACAGTGAAAGATTGTCAGCATCTTCCAACAGTTCTCCATGGAAAGCTGGAGGATTACATGAGCAGTACTGCATAAAGCTAGTATTTTGGCAATGACATGAAGAAATTAAAAAGGCTAGTAAAGGGATAGGTGCAGAACTTATCGAATGAGAAATAAGTGTGACTACGTCCAACAGTGTTGCTAAAATAAGATAGCGTGACCATGCAATTTCCCTTGTACATGGAAGGAGATTTATTCCCATGAGCTAAACCACTACACCATTCAGTAGCATGCAGGGATAAATGCTTGCCCAATTTCGAATCATTTCTTCCTTCAGTTTGCATCAATTACACTCATTTAGTGAAGTGGCCCGTATATTTTACCTCTTTATATTTCTTCTTTATTTCAGTGGGGAAGAAAAGGAAAGGAAAACAAAGCAGAGTTTCACTTGTTAATCTTGTCCATGATTTTCTGCCACATATTGCATAAAATAGTTTGTCTTTATTCTACTTAACTCCCAAATGTGTATACAACTTCCATATGAATAATTCCTCTTAAATGAAATATGCTGGGTGAAAATATGTAAATGCCTGACTCCTTTGAGGGATATGACTTTCTACAAAAACAGCATGAACTATCGTCCTTTGGAATCAGGGTGCTGGGACACAGCTGTGGATAGGAAACTGGCCTGGGAATAAGGGGAACTGTACTTTATGGGGCAAGTCATTTCACCTCTCCACGCTTAACTGAAAAAGTGAGAATAGAAAACACTATTTCTTTCCAGAAGAATAAAACAGGAAAAGCATTTTAGAACATTGTGCATAATCTTTCAAAATGATAGGGTTATAAATATGCTTCTTGTAGAAAGCCTGTGACATAGATCATGATGCTAGTAATGTGCAATACTTGGAGATTATTATGTTTAACCAACTGATATATTTGAAAATGAGAAGGAACCTCTCTGTACATGTGGCTTGTTATACCTTCTGAAAAACTTTCCTCAACTAACTCTTTTTCAAGTCAAACACAATTTTATCCTTTAGGAAAACATTTAGTTTTTATTTTAAAGGTGCCTGTGACGAAGAACTCATCATAATCCTTGATAACTTGATCCAATGTTTAACTGCCTTCACTGTTAAAAATACTGTATTTGCTCGTTTTCAACACCACTGCCCGACAGAGTGAAAACCTGCTACTAGCAAAATTCTGTCTCCCAGAGATGTAATGGTTCTCATTAAGCCATGCTTTAAGATTTTCACTATTAAACTACAAAGACCTGGCCACTTATTTCTTCGTACTCCATGAAACTATTTTCCTGTGAAATCTATTTTCCCTCCTGTTGTGATTTATGGGACTCTTTACCCAGCCCTCCACAGTATTCACCTTCTTCAAGCATGGAATTCAGAACTGCAGAAGCCCTGTGCAGAAGCATTGCAGAAGCACTCACCACACTGCCAAAAATGGGAGTAATGATATTTTTTTTCTTTATGTGATATTCACCTGATTATACAGGATCACTTTTGCTCTGGATGCCATGGCATTGCACTGAGATCAGTGTCAGATTGATTACTTAATGTGACCCATTGAATCTTTTTCAGACTAAATGCTTTTGAGGAATGGATTCCTTTTTTCTGTAAATATGATTCATGTTCATTTTTCCAGATACGTTTCCCTAATGAAATGCCTACTTTTTATTTTCCAATTTGCCAACTTAGCCAGATTGTTCTGTATCACTGATGTTTTCTCTCAATTATTTACAGTTACTCAATCTTTATTTCTTCTGCAGCTGCTTTTTTCATAAAAGTTAAATATAACCAAGAATATATTTCTCTTATACTCATGTTTCTATTATAACCTAGCAGCTTAACTATGATTCCTCATTTGACATTTGAGATCTTTCTTATAACCAAAAAACATGCCACGTACCTTGTGCTCTTCTAGGGCATTAAGATCTAAACTGTGATAAAAGGCTTTCAGAAGCCTGTTATTTCAACGTTGTTCATTTTCTAACAAAACTTGTAATCTCATGACAATTACAAAGATTAGTTTTAAAACACATATTTTCCACAATCCATTTTTAGTTGCTTTTGACATTATCCTTCTCTACCTCTTCATTACTTGAGTCTGAAAGCAAAATGACAGGCCTTCAGTTACGTGAGCTTTCTGGTTTCTCCTTTCCGAAACATTCCAGCACATTAGCTTCCTTCTGCCTTCCAAACTGTTCTGTAAAACCTATTGTGTATCAACATTAAGAGTTTGCAACGCTTCTCAGCTAGTTCCTTTCATGCAAAGCTGTGCAGCAAGGGGCTCCGGCTGTAACACCTGACATTATTCCAAAAGAATAAAGTCAAAAAAAGAAGAAAAATATTTTTGTTGTTTTGATAAGCGGAGGATATCAGAAAACTTGCAAACAAACTTTGCATTAGAAAATAAACCAGAACAAGAGTAGAAACATGTTGTAACACTTGTCTAGCAGAATCTGGTTAATCTTCTTGGGAATCTCTCTCTTCAAAAAACAGATTCAAAATGCTTGGACGGGGTGTCTTGGCAGGAGACGCAGATGCGCCAGGAAGTCTTTGTTTATTTACAGGCTTGTCATGCCCCTTCTGTCAGGAGTGTCAGCCTGTGGAAGGGAGAAACACTGCCTCCTTTCCCCAAAGTCTTCCCGGCTGTGGAAACCGTAGTGGCTTAAGGGAGAATAGAAGCCAGTATTTTTGAAGACGAGCCAGTAGCTGCCCTCTCAAAACATGCTTCTTGCTCCAAACGAAGCTCTCCCCCAGAGTGGGAGGCCCTCAGGGAAGCGCCGCAGCCACAGGGAGCTGGTGAGGGCCGCCCTGGTGCGGGTCGGGGGGTGGCCACTGTCCCCCAGGCCCACAGCTGTGGGGCCCCCCGCTCCCTCTGCAGCGCTTTGGGGTGCAGGCCAGCAGCAGGCCCCCCTAGCCCAGGCTCACCGGATTTCAGAAACCACTGTTAAACCGCTTTGCGGTACCACTGAAGTTCTGATGCACGCCAGATTTTATGCGTGACCAAACAGCATTCATGTCGTTTTTAAGATAGCATATGCTAGGGCTGAATCGGATTTAGCATTGATAAAGCTCATTTAGGATAAACTGTAACGCTATATTCACCCTGTCCAAGCGAAACTTCTCTTGAAAATCTTTCTACCTGCACTTTCTAAACTTCAATGCAATTACAGTCCTGCAGCTGCAGGCTGAATTTATAACTCTCTTTTTGTTGCATAGTACCATTTACTTGCGGTTTCCTCCTTGGAAATTCTCAATATAAATCAGGAGCATCTGCCTTTTTTTCAGCAAATATTCAATGACTGTGGTAGTGATCGGGCTTCCTTACCCAAGCTTTGAATCATCTTACGGCTACAGATCTGTTGGGTTAATGTGCTCTGAAGTAAAATGAATAATAACAACTTGACTAAAATCGCAAAAAAGGGGATATATTCTGACACTGCCCATTCCTCAAAAATGTGTTTAACTTGGAAATCAAAAAGATATACTTTGCAATAATATTAACAATCAAAGATTTATTATTAATATAGCTTAAGATGAATAAACACATTAGAGATGGCTTTTCTGGAAGATTTTTTCCTACATTTTCAAAAGTAATGAAGTAAGAAAAACATTCTAAGATAAGAAGTATGACAGATATGTTAAATCAACAGAAAAGATAACCTTAGGTAGAAAAAACCCAACAACTCCCTGAAATAACAATTAGCGAGTATTCCTAAATCAACGGAAGATGTATTGGCAACAATTATTTTCTAGATTAAAAGCCCGAGACCGATTTCTTAAAGCATTAATATTTAATAACTTTGCATTTGCACTGTGTTAGACCACTACTTAAAAATGAAATTGGCTTATAAGTTTTTGTAAGAATTGCTGGTCTGCCAGATGCTTAAGGGTACATTTTCAGCACTGTGCCTAGGAATTAACATTAATGGGATTTATGCAGCGAAGTCTCCGAGTACCACTCTAAGTATTACTCTGCTTAGTTACTAATTCAGTGTGGTTGCATGAGTGTAAATGAAAGGAGAATTTTGATCTAATAGTTTTATACTATGAACTAAATATACATAATAGTTTGGTTCTCCCTAATACAAAACAGCACAGTTGCATTAAAGCAGTGATTTGAGAAAACTTTATTCTCATTTGAAGATTTATGTTGGAAAACAAATCTCTTTGTACAGCAATTGAAAATTGTTAAATTCACCAGAATAATATGATATTTATCAGTACAAAAAATTGGACTTCTGGCGCATAGTAGTTCCTAAGAACTGCTATCTAAAGATGAACTGGAGGCACAAAGTTCAGATCTTTGACCAAATTTTCTCCTATATTCTGAAAAGACAGATCCAAATATTTTGGCTTTGCCCCATCTTCACTACTATCGTTAACAAAGAAAATGTCATTAGCTTGATCAAATGCAGGATATAAAAATGGTTGAATATCGTATTCATTTGGTACCAGCCTACTAATATTTTAATTATATTGTATATTTTGTTTATCGATATTTTGATACTGTATTGATATATTGTTTTATTTAAAGGAGGAACCTTATTTATTAACAAAGAAAAAAAAGCTTTAAAAATAACCTCCAGTAAACCCCAAATATACAGGAGAACCTACTGCCATGCCTCTTCTAAAACAGAATTCACAAATCTCAGGATTAGCTTCCATATATTCCTATCTCTTTCCCCTGTATGTTTTGACTTCAAGGAAAAAACAGAAACTAGAAAAAATAAACAAAACCAAAAGTTAAACCATATCACAGAAATGCACTTCCTAAGTCACCAAGTATAGATATTTACTCCTATAGGCAGCTACTTCTTACAATCCCTATCTGAAATTTATCATGCTCTATTGTAAAAGTGTTAAGGCTTCTAACATTCACAAAACTTGTTCTAGAACAGCAGCTTTCAATGGTTAGAAAAGTTATATTTTCCATCCTAAACTGATCTTCGGACAGTTTATACCCATTTGGTTTTATGTGAACACAGCTCTTAGCTCTTCTCATGCTTTAATATTTATCATCTCTGCAATAGTTCTAGGCAGCAGTTACATCCCCTCTCAGATCTTCATTTTTCTAGGTTAAAGGGAGCAAATTCCTTTGGCTTCTCTCCCACTCTCCTTTTGTCCTCACAATATGTTACACCTCTTTCAGGTTCTCAGATTTCCTCGACTGGCGACCAGAACAACATGTGTTAGTGATGTAAGCATCTGCATTGACTACCACAAAGTGAAAGATTACACACAAACTTTTACAACCTCTTATATTTCCCTATTTATTTACTATTTGCCAATGTAAATGTCCTTTACTGTATGAGGCTTCACAGCTATCACCAAGTCAGTAGATCTAGACATGCTGTGGGAGCTGAGCTGTGATCACTGCCTGCCTATCCAGTCTCGGCAGAGCGGTGCTGCACCCGCTCGGGACAGGTTAAGCAAAGTGTCTTCACTGCTCTGGGCTAAGAGCACAGACAGGGCACTGATCATAGCTCAGGTGATGCACTGCAATTCACAGAACAAAAAGGAAACCTGAAATTCTTCAAATTTCACAGTTTTATCCCTACTGCTAACTTCCGCTGAATTATGAAGCCGCACAGACAATAAAGTCTGATGAAATGGCTAGCGACCATCGGCAAGCTTTACTATCAACTGCTCAGCTGAAGGCACTAGGAGTTCAGTAAGTCAGCACAGTCATCAGGCACACAGTGACAACTGGGTCTGAAGAGCTTGCTGCTGTTACAATTACTGGCAGATAACAGCACACTGAGACAAAGCCGGCATCTCTAGTCCAGTTCTACAGTGGTAAATGAGAGTAACTGATCCCCTGGGAGTTCATGAAATTCTTTTTTCTACAGGTCAGAACAGAGGTAAACACTTTCCTAAATTTATAATCTCATTCAGGCATATGGACATTGGTGGCTAACCAATGCTCCACAAAAGAATTGTTATTTTCACGTATTCTTTGTAACAAATACATGAAAACGGTGTTTCCAAATGTCATACTTTAAACAGTAATAATTTCATTAACATAACAAATTCACTGCTTATAATAACGTTCCTGAAGCCTTAGTAGTAAAGGCAAGAAAGACGTCTGACATGCCTTGGCCATACATTTCTGGAGAGCTTTTTTGTCCTCTACTCTTTTAAATATCCTTTCAATTTCATATATGGAAGCCCATGCATTCTCTCCTGGCCACAATCTTAGCTATGGCATTAATTTTGAATCCCGAAGTTTTTGTATTTTATTGTATAGTCATGAATTCACTCTTTTTATTCTTACTGTGCTGTTGTGCTGATGTGCAACACCTCTTTGGAACATGGAGTATCTTTACAGCACACCACATGCACATAAATAATTATCCATGTAGCAGTTTCTCACTTGTACTTGCATTAGGAGACCGAGAAATAGAGGACACCGAATGTGTTATACATATTTAATAATTGTGCTATCCCTTAGACACCTCCAAAACCCAAATCTAATGTACTATAAATTAGAAAATATAAAGCATGAGTATTTGTATAATTCAACTTAAATCTTTCCTTGTGTAAGAAAAAAAAATATCAGTAGATAAAAAACTTTGAACACATATAATTTCACATGCTTTGTTACCTGGTATATCAGAGAAACATTCACTAGTAATTTGTGTGGTAAAATTGTTGTTCGCTCAGTGACACAACTACATTTTCATCTATTACTACCAACACACTTCAGCAAAGTGTTTGCAATTTTAGCATTAAAGATGAAGGACACGTTTCCCTTGGAATCATCCTTGTTTGGGCTGCTGCTGCTGAAACATTGTAATTTCCCATTCGACATTTTTTTATAAGTGTGGCTTTATCTCTCTTTGATGAGATATAGGTATTCATTATTACTTTTTTGTGTGTATACTTCACACGCAATACATGGAAATAACAAATGCCAGTGCATAATATATACATAAATTTAACACATGAAATAAGGTTAGCTGGTTTTAAAGAAAGTCTTACATAAGCCTCCTAACAGCAGTACTACAACATGCCTGTATTCTATCTGGTAGCATTCTTGGAAATGCATAAATTCTCTGTGGTAATTATTTCCAAGGGGAAATGAATAATTCAGGGGCCATAAAATGGTGATTTCAGATTTGGGAATTACAAAAATACTCCTTGGGACATCTATTCAGACATCAGCTTCCTATGTGACCTTGGGCAAGCCAAAGACTCAATGCTTCAGTTCCCCATCAGTAAAGTAGGAATGTTAATATTTCTCTTCTTTATAAGTGTATTTTGAGAGCAGTAATGGAAGCCATACAAGCACACAAAACAGAAAATACACCTGGAAAAAGATACTAATTCCTATTGCCTATTAATAGGTAGAAATAAGCTTATAGCTGTGGCTTATTTATCTCTCACTGTTAGATCATGTCTACTAAGTAGGTACTTAGAGCTTCCTCATACTTGCTATTCAAATGTTTGTCTGGGATAAAGGAACACAGATGTCTCTTTCCGTGAAGTTCGAGGTGAAAAAGTAGGTATTTCCCCTACTGTTACTTCAAATGCAGGAACTGTGGCTGTGAAAGAAAGCAGCAATTTGTGTTCAGCCACTAGGCAGATATGAATTGCACCAAACCTGACATTTTTGGCAGAATTCTTTCTGATGGCTATGAGAAGAGACAGAATTAGGAAAAAATACTTTAAAATTATGTGCTGTAAAATCATGGCAATGTAGCTGCAGTCTAGTTTTTTACTTAACTTGCCTGAATAACTGAGCTTATAGTATAGTAAAATGATAATAATAATTCCATTTGTGATGTATCCTAGATATGGATAGACTCATGAGCATATAAATAGATTGAAGAACCTAAGAAGATCAATGTGCTTCCAGCTTTTTTTTACACACTCTTGTTTACTAACAGAGAGTGATACAAGGATCCAACAAAAAATATAGAATTGCTGTACTGATCCATCAGTTCATCTAATCCTTCCATTTTGACAAAAGATGGCTATTTCCAGTCCCTAATTTTAATCCTAATCTTATTCTACTTTAGTAAATAGAATAGTATCCACTGACTGATTATAGATAAAGCTATATCAACATATTTATAGCATACATGTAGTATATTTTCACTCATGTCATACCCCATAGATGGGACTGCTTTCATAAAGGGAGATGAAGGTATCTTTACATTAATTAATGCAGAATGAAGCATTTGAATTTTCCTCCACATAAAGGGATCTCCTTTCATAGTCAAACTTTTCATTCGATAAATTTTTACTTCTTTTTGCCCTTCTCCAACAACTGGAGTCATAAGAAACTTGTTCAAATATGCCGTTCCGCATACATTGTGGTAGAGAGATAATGGAATATGTTAAGAATCCCTGGAGGAAAATTACAAGGATCCAAACTTTATAGGGCAAAAAGGTAACCCTGTATCCTTAATGTAGGCATGACTCCACCTCGCTGAATGTCTACAGATCACTGTGAAGTACATGCAAGTATTCACAGTTATTGCAGGAACTCCCTACCCTACTCACCCTGTCCCAGGAATAATGAATATAAGCCAACATGTGTTAAGACTGATAGCATATTGTATTGCAGAATAGTAGCGTCATAGTGCAGCCAAGGCTCTACTGATCATGTGGGGAATATAAATGCAGAATTACAAAGAAGATACATACGTAATATACATACAACCTGCACCTAATACCTCGTAAAGTGAAGCAGAACTATGAACACAAAAGAACTGTTAAAAGAAACAAATAAACCTCTTCTACATGGAGTGAATGGCTAGCAGAAACAATATTGTAGCCAAGTGTGTAAAAACGGAGAGCTGCAGAGGATCCTGAAGTGTCATGATATCAAGAAAATAAAGGACAGTTTTCACCTTTGTCTAATATTAATCATTTTACTCAGCCAAGTACTTCTTACTGAAACTAAGTAGCATCAACTATACAGCTCAGGAGGAACCTCTCTTAAAACACACCTTATAATAGCAGAAATTTATGTCAATTAACATTTTAACTATTTATTCTAGAATAGCTTGGGCAGAACAATAATAGATACAAAACCAGAATGACAGCTCTCTAGTGCTGGCTGAGAATTTCAGCAAGAACGTAGGCATCGCTTACAGTAGTGTGCTGGTGTTGGCTGGGATAGAGTTAATTTTCTTCATAGTAGCTAGTATGGAGTTTTGGATTTGTGTTGAAAACTGTTCATAATGCAGAGATGTTTTCATTCCTGCCGAGCAGCGCTCACACAGAGCCAAGGGCTTTTCTGCTTCTCACCCCACCCCACCAGTGAGGAGGCTGGGGGGGCACAAGGAGTTGGGAGGGGACACAGCTGACGGGACAGCTGACCCCAACTGACCCAAGGGATATTCCAGACCATATGACGTCATGCTCAGCATAGAAAGTGGGGGGAAGGTTGGCAGGGGGGGCTGCTGCTCAGGGACTGGCTGGGTATCAGTTGGTTGGTGGTGAGCAGTTGTTTTCATTTGCATCACTTGTCTTTCTTGGGGTTTATTTCTCTCTCTCTGTTATTTTCCTTTTCATTACAATTTGTTATTATTATTACTATTGTTATTATTATTATTTTCTTTTATTTCAATTATTAAACTGTTCTAATCTCAACCCATGAGTTTCCTCACTTTTACCCTTCCAATTCTCTCCCCCATCCCGCTGGGAGGAGAGCGAGCGAGCGGCTGTGTAGGGCTTAGTTTCCGGCTGGGGTTAAACCACGACAAATAGCTTTTCATTTCTGGATACAATACAACGGAACATGTGCTTGTGTGATATCCAACTCACTCAAGGACTTCAGAGCCATGCCAGCTGAACACACCTGGCAACACTCCTTGAGCTTTTCTCTTATTCCAGATATTAAATTTACAGAATTTGGCTTCCCACAGAGCTGAGTCTCTGAATGCCAAGGCTGAAATGTTTACCTCTTAAAAATAGCAACCTCTGTCTCCCAGAGCAATTTCTAATTTTTCCTGAAGCCACCTAATAACTGAGTCTAGGCAGAAACTAGTACTGCTCCCATGAGCAGTTCTACATCTGCTCACTTTAATGTCAAAGTGTATCAATCACAAACACAAACAAAAATTAGACATTTTATGGACTTTAATTTAAGCTTACATGATTTCTCATGAATGATGTAAGGCTTTGTGTTATACCTAGATTCTATACCTGATTTCAACAGCAGGAACCACAGCTGTTTTAATAATATTTGTAATTACATGATCTCATGAAATGCTACTCTTCCTCTTCTCAGAATAACCGCCACAAGGCACTAATTTGTTGTTTTGATACCACCAGTTTGGATATTGGATAGAAATTAAAAGTGCAGCCAAGGTATCAAGTACTTAGCAGTATAGACATCAGGTGCCAGGACAATAGAGTGCCAAAGATACTGGCAAGCTCAGTTTTGAAATATTGGCTTGATTTGGGGAAAGAGATAGCAGCAATCCAAAACGCATTGGTAATACATTCTTTCAAACAAATAACTTCATCCAATACTGAAACTGCAAGCATTAAGCATTGAGTGTTAGTCTGTTCTGCAAAGGAGGGAAATTCTGTCAATTCTGTGAACTTTCTGAAAAATAACTAAAAGGTCCCGGACAGAGCAAGCAAGTCACAAGGACACAAATTGCTTAACAGCAGGTTTAACTAAACTCAGAGCTACAAGCGATGGTATTTTGATATGCTTGGCAATAAGCAGAGCCTTGGTTTCATCAAGCAAACGAACATAAAAATTATCGAAGGCATTTAAAGTTATGCCACTATGAAGCCAAACTAAACAGGGCATCAAAAACTAAAACGACAGACACACCTGAAGATAGAATACTGTAGATCTCCTTTTAAAAAGATAATTCAGAAGCGAATGCAGGTTAATGCTTAAGCTAATTTGGCTTCCTTTGTCCTGAATTTAAAGCTTCAGAGGCCACTCCTGAAAGTAAATGTATGGCTTATTCTCCTTGAGCATTATCTTTCTTGGCATCCCTGGTGAAGCTGACAACATGCATGCCAAGTAAGATGGTCAATTAACCACCAGCACTGTTGATCAGAATATTTATATCAGAGAGCTATGAAAAAAAGGTACCAAGTACAAATTGCTGACATTCCTGCTAGCACGCAATTTCATGCTAGTAACATAGTACTTTATTACAGTGTGGAGAACTTCTGCAACAAATCTGGAATGGGAAAACCATTATGGTCAAGAGGACAGTAAGTATACTATGTTCCCTGACAGACTCTAGCACATTAGATTACTAAAAAGTATTTTTGAAGTAGCATAGCTCTTCACACCATTTTCATAGCTTCTAAAAAGGCTTCTTGTCCCGCAGAGTTTACCTTCCTATCATAATAAATCAGCAAGAAAAGAAAGAAAGGAAATGTGAAGGTAAAGCAGAGATCATGCTAAAGTCAAAGAAAAGAAGTGAGTTACACCACAAGCAAACAATAAAGACATAAATGTTAATAAGCAAGAAATTTATGACAGCATCAGAAAAGGAATGGGCATCATAGGAGAGAAGACCAGAAGGAAGAGTGAATCAATAGGCAACAGATTCGGTGCTGTATTTGACAGTAAGGAGTGGAAACATAAAAGGAAAGGCAGTGGGTATACAGGGACAAGAGAGGAGGTAAGAAAAAATATGATGGTCTGTGTGGGAGGACACAAAAGTTCACATGAGGCAGAGTTCAACGATGCAGTGGTAGGAAGCTGGGACTCATGAAGTCTAACAGAGGTCATATAGCAAGATCTAATATCTCAGGACAATAGTATGCTGACACCAGACTGATATTGTTTGACTGCACCTGTATATGTGTGGTAAAATCTAAATGGCACTACCTTGTGCTATGTGGACTTAAAATCTACAACACTGTCAGTAAGCATATTTCAACTGCATTCTAGCGTATTGGCTGGCTCAGATATCCTGCCCTGCGGACTCGGGAGCATTGTATGTCGAAAGGTTTGGTTTTACGGAAGATAAGAGGATATCTTGGCTTTTTTAATGATGTTCAACTTTGTTTAAGGAAAGGTTTTTTTCCTTTCCTGCTGCATTTTTCATTATTACACGGTGTCTAGGACAGGCATGCTCCTGAGGATAAATAAATCGGTGAATAAATACTCTGTGCCACAACTGCAGGTTTTGTCACCACACCTAGGTCCACTAAGTCACAGATTACAGAATAGGGCCTGTATGTGACAGCTGATTCAGACCCTCTGGATGCAAATGTAGGGTGCTGTGGCCAGGATTCTTCCGTGACCCAGTTTCATTCAGGAAAACAGATGATTTCCACCCAGGTGCACAGAAGGTAGGATTCAGAGAAACGCCAGCAGCCTTTCAGTACAGAAGGCAGATGTTGCTCAGATTAAAAGGCTCATATAGAAAAGGCAGACACACAAAGATGGTCTTCGTGAAGAAACAACTTTCAGAACGCTGAGTACATGCTAAAAGATGAGAGCTGATCTTTTTTTACTCACTCTTTGAGGGAACTGTTTTTTATTACAGCCTCTGATAAAGTGAGCTCCCTACCTTTAAGAAAATTGGGATCTGCAAGACCGTATCCAGGTCAAGCCCCACTACGTTCACTTCAGTGTACTTTGTCTAGTACTTTTAAAATGGAATCTTTATTTTCAGGAGAAGATAAATTTTCTGTAAACTAAATGAATTAAAAGTTTGTGCATTGGCCACCTCCTTTCTGCAATTTTAGAAATAGGTTATTCCTTCCTTTTCGACAGTAAATAATACGTTTGAATATTACAATCACCCCAGTTTTCAGTCTTCTCATTCAAACTAAAAAAAACCAATTTTTGCAGTATCTCACACACAACGTCAATGGATCCCAAACTCTTTCACAGGTGTTGAAAATGTATAGGAAAAAGCTTGTGCTGCTTCCCTAGATAAGCAGGTAATATCTGGCAGTTGAGAGAAATAACCTAATCTTTTGTCATCTGAGAATCCTTCAGAAAAGATTTATGTTGTAATAGTGGGACATTCTGTCTTCTGTTTTTGGCTGATACTAAATTTGCAGCTAGATGAAGGAGCTCCAGGCACATAAGGACATTTGGACAGGGAGAAATGTCCATCTGCTATTGACACAGCCAATTACAAACTGAACATACTTTCAGAACCTTTGTTGAATTTTCCTTGATGTACTTGTGCTCCTACCATAAGTCCATCAGAATATTCACAAAAGAATTTTAATGAAGACAGAAACAATTTTGTCTAAAATGGAAACCCACCAAAAAGTCAGAAAGGACGCCCCTTAAGAAAAGCAAAAAATTCTTAACACAGCTACAATAAATGACCATATTCAGCCCCCTACCAAGTTTCACATGCTTATTTTGGATGCATATGCCACCTGTGCAATTTCCCTCTGATATCTCAGAAACAGCTATACTGTTAGAATTGCTATTGTGGCTACAGTTTAAATCCATTCCAACCCAAAAGGTGATATTGAATTTAGGAGTCCACATTTTAAGCAGAGTAAACACAAAAACAGTATTACTTAATCTATAGCTGATGCTTTAGGGTCTCTGAAGACGATTCCTAGTGCCTTGTGTACCTGGGAGATTGCCTCCTTACACCTGCCAAAACTGGCATTTCTGATGGTGCTTCCAGTCAGTAGAGATTAATGACATCAAAATTTTGGCAGAAAACAGAAATAAAATTCTGTTCCAAATCAATTTGCAGCAGTGGTAAAAATCATATCGAACCTGATTCAAGAAGGGCTGGCAACATCTATTCCAAAGAGGTTCATTCTGTTCTGCAGAAAGAATAAACAAAATGCTATAGAAGCTTGTGGAGGCAGAAAGCTCTATACCAGACTGGCTGGCAACAACTATTTCAGGATCCAAGATGCTCTTAGAAATTTGAATCACCTGCAAAATAAAGCCATGCCTTGCTGTATGAGGGAAAACCAGACTAGACAAGAAGCTAAAGCAAATTATTACTACATTCTTCAAAGAAGCCCGCTGGAAGCTTTCATTTCAATTTAAAGCTATATTATCCTATTTCATTTGATTCCCCAAAGCATGCCTTTGGAAAACAACTACAATCTCTTGCAATATTTCTCATTCTTAGACAAAGTTATTGAGGAGGTAGTGACTATGACAGTAACAACCATGATGTGTGACATCTGCCAATAACCTTGCATCTGGGGGCATGGTATGGGAATCCCCAGTGACAGCAATGTTCATCATCTATAAGGAACAAAAAGTGAGGAGAACAGGCACAACAAAAAGCTAGCAAAGAAAGCAGAAGAACCTGGCATATATATTTGAAAGAAAATTATTTTCAGTTCAGCTTTGGGATTTATACATGCAGAGCATTAGTTCACACTCTGGATTGAATCCATGCTAGGAGGCAGTTAGTACTCCAAGTCAGTGAAGGATGCTCAGCATCAGAACACTTCACATATGCAGTGACCTGTCTTTTTATGAGTTTCCAAATTTTGCTGTTAAGCAAAGAGGTTTACCCCTTGCTCTCCAGGGAAAGGCCTACAGAATGGAGATGGAGTGGGAGATTAAATGTGTATGCTTTAATCATAAATCTGTCAAAGTTTTAATAATTAGCCACTGAAGATCATTCAGCATCACCTGCCACAAAACTAGGGAGGGGTCTTACTTTGATTCATACCAGCTTTAGAGTTTGCTCAAATCTCAACTGGAGGTTAGGGTCATTGGCTTTATAATAGGACATTCCAAATTTCCAGGTTCCCCCTCTCTTTTGCCTTCAGTCTTAAACACACACAGACACACACTTCCTGAATAGGCTTATTCCAAAACCAATTAATTATACACAAACACTGATATTGCGTAGCATATCTGAACAAGGAGAGGCAAAACTACAGGCCAAGAAAAGCCCCCATTTTGATGCTCAGTTCACTGAAGGGCGTATCGATACATTAGTAATGCTATATTATTAAAATACAGAGTGAGGGACCATGAAGTAAAATACTGCAGTTGTGTGATAGTCTGTAACATTTCATGCACAATGTGCAATATTTTTTTACTTAATATGAACTTATACTTAGTAGCAATAAAGAAAGAGAATAAAGCAGAGCATGCTAGCACATGTACTTGTAATAGAGGGGCCGTAGCAAACAATAAAGTGATGCAAACCTAGAGAGAAATATTCCCATATATTCCATGCTATAGTGTTACTAAATGGGACTCTCAAACACAGTCGTAAATAATCCCCATTTCTTTCCAGCCTGAAAAAATAGGCTGGTATTCTGTCCTAAATGGAGCATTACAATGCCTGGTCTTTGTTCAACCCTCCATGGAACAGTGTGGTGTGTAAAATCTGTCTAAAAAAGCAGTCTCTCTCTCTCTCTCTCTTTGTCTTTCTGCACCATGGATATGACATCATTTTTGCCAACCGTTGCTAAGTCATGAACAGAGGGAACATTTCCTTTTCTCACATAGAGGGCAGGGTATGAGCCAGAGCTTCCAAGAAACACAATGTTCTCTTTATGCAGCCAGGGAAAACAGTAAGAGAGGGCTGCCGATGGTCTGGGAAATGGCGGGCAGCCACAGAGCACACAAAGCTGACGGCACTGCCTGGACAGTCTCAGTTCCCACTAAATTGGTGGCCTATTTTCCCATCTCAAAGAAAGGAAAGGGAGGGAGAGAGGGGAGCAAAGAAAAAAGCCCTACATCATCGCCGCCTAACCCTTGCTGAGGCAACGCGCTGGTCCCTTGCCCTTCCCAACGAGGGCTGCATCTTCTGTTGGAGAACAGGAGAGGGATCACTTATGATGGATCCGGGAGCTGCTGCTCCTAACTCTGCTGCGTGCTGCACCTGTCAACCATGTGTATTACGGCTGGGGGAAAACACACATTTCCAGAATGGAAAGACATTGGGTCCAAAAAGGACGCAGAACTCAATTATGGTCAAATTAAGAACCACTGTAAGACATATGTTTTCTGGATGCCTGTAGACTTAAATGCAGGTCCTGAAATCCTACCTCAATATTTCCTAG
The DNA here is from genome assembly GCF_947461875.1 of Haliaeetus albicilla. Taxonomy (NCBI): domain Eukaryota; kingdom Metazoa; phylum Chordata; class Aves; order Accipitriformes; family Accipitridae; genus Haliaeetus; species Haliaeetus albicilla. The sequence goes on along the minus strand of NC_091489.1, from coordinate 10,037,882 downwards.
CAGGCAAAACTACTGTTGAGATCAATGTAAATATCATATGAGAAAGGATTTTCGATACACGAGCTTTGATTATTTCCCACACTTGCATAGCTACAGCGATGTCAATTACAGTGTTACAGTTTACAACGTTCAACACATTAAATCTTTTGGTAACTGAAAAAATTTCTACTTACTTGCTTTTCGGAAAAGGCACCAACAAAGCATGTTTTCTGCAATGCTTACACAAATTTTACAACTGAAGCAATGGCTAACTTTCCCCCACGTCTGAAAACTTTCATAGCTCACATTGTGTGGCTTGGAGTGAAGGAAGGCAAATGTTCACATTTTCTTTAACAGGAGAGATGATTTTTTTTCCTTATTGCAGCTATTCATCACTTACTAATTTAACTTACAAAAGACAGACTACAGTTACTTTTGCTTACCTCTGTCCTCAAAGAAAAATAGAATTTCCTGCATCTCACATAATGGCACCAACCAGAAAAATCGATTGCCTTTTGTTTTTTGAAGAATCTGAATGCAAGGTAAAGGGGATGACATTTCTCAAAGGAGGTGGGGGGGGGAAGGGAAAGAAAAAATGAAGGATGTTGCTTCTATAAGACAGAGGATGCATTTAGATGCAATCTAAAGTACTACTTTTCCATTCCACCCCAGCCAAGATTTCCATAAACTGCCATCTTCCATCGGGATAAAAATTTACTCAAGCTAAGGTATTTCAGGAATAGGTAAAGATTTGAAATATGTGCTCCTATTTTCTCATAATTCTTAATTTGTGCTAGAAAACAAAAGAACACAAACACATGTTGACTCAAACCCTGCTTCAACTGGCTGTTCCTGTAAAGACCACCCATAGGGGATACTAAATGAGCAAACGATTTTCATACTTATTTACAGATATGTGAAGTTGCTCTTAATGTGGTCAATGGTAGAAAGCACATAGATTAAGAAGCAAAGGCGCTCCAGAGCGAAGCCTCCCTTCAATACATATCTTTGGCCTTCCTACAGAAATAATTTTACACAAATTTCATCAACACAGGCACCTATGTGACACAGGCACACGTTTCACTGACACACGAAAAAGTTGACATGTGGTGCAATATTGTATTAGTTAAAAGATACTGTGTGTGTGTTTGCATTTCTGAATACAGATGCATGTGTATCTCGTGAAGAGAAGTTTTAAGTGTGAACTTCCCAAAACAACAGTTGTCAACTTATTAAAAAATGTACTCAAGTAGTTTGACAGGATGGGATTAGCATATAGTACACAGCCTGTGGCATAAAAGAGACTAAACTTCTAGCTCCTGTTCACAGTTAGATACAGCATCATGAATAAGCAGTGAGCTTCTGTCCTCAGTCATCAAGGGAGGGCTTGATCCTGCCCTCAAATATGAAGGCAGGTGTCTTGTAAAATCAGCTACTCTACTAGCACTGCATCTGATATTACAAGACGCCAAGAGATGTGTGCTGGCTTGCTAAAAAGAAAACTCAAAGCGCATAAAATAACCCTCCTCCGACAATCCCTGCCTGCAAGCAAAAAAAGAGAAGAGGACTGAAAAAAGGGCTAATGGAAAATAACTCTGTGCCCCCATCTTCAGTGCAAGAAGGGAAAAAAATGGCAGATACACACATAAATAAATTCCCAGAGTTCAACTGAATCACTGCATCAGAAGCAAGGAATTTATATTAAGCCTTTTAGAACACTTTGGACTCTACTGATGGCATTTGTTTTGAGTTCACTCATGCCTGAATGCCCAGGAAGGAAGCGAAGTGAATGTGCAATATTGAGCTCGCAGGATATGTTGCTTGATAGGGTGCTGGCATCAGCAGGGTTCATTTTCTTCTCAGACTGCAGAGCTGCACAAGTGTATTACTGTGTGCTTTTGTGCAACACCAGGGAAGCTGGAACAATTCCACAAACTATATGGATGAAAAGATGGAATGCATCATCCCACAAAAATGCAGTCCCTTTTTCCTCCTCCCCTCCTAAGAGATTGCTTAACAGGGGGAAAACATGATCTCTTTTATAAATCTCTCACAGTCCTTTATTTTGTGTTTGCACTGAGTTTCCTTTAATCGAACATAAAGTTGGAGCTCAAATATTATAGTAACTTAAGGAAACTGTTCTTGCTGTGAGAATTCCCAGCACTGCAGATCCATGTTCTGTTACACGTGCAAACTCCATCAAAAAAGCCTTACAGCTTTGCAGAAGAGTTTTAACTTAATTTAGCTTTCCATTGCTCTGTTGGCACTTCCTCACTTCTCGTTTGTTCAAAAACTTCAATTTCGTGCTTCCCTCCTCCCTGCCAGACTAAGGCAAGACCAGATTTGCATGAATCAACACAAAAACCTGTGGATTAGCAGGGAAAATATCCTAAAACAAATAATTCATCTTTGAGAGTATCTTCTCATCAAAATTCACAACCCTGGAAGTCTATTTGCATTAATTATTTAGGACAGTTTACTAAAGAGAATATGAATAGCATGTCTGTTTCTTTTTTACTAGATGAACAACTTTTTGTTAATCAGATACAGAATAACTAGTATCATCAGGAGAGAAACATGCCACTAGGGAAAAGAACGCTACTAATGTAATGAAACATTAAAAGAGATAATGAACCTAGTCAATAGATAATTATGTATTTTGCCAAAGAAAAGTATGATTTTTCATATTTGATAAGGCTGAAGCTTATAGACTCTTCGAGAAATTGCCATAAAACATTGAACAAAAGTTCTATAATGGGCATAGACCAAACTGGTTTATAAATGTATTTAGAAGAATGTAATCAGCAACTGAGCTGCTTCCTCTCTGTTTCAACTAACATGTATGGTGGCAGGGTGAAAAATGAACAGAAAGAGTTTGATGCATTTGCAGCATGATTATATCGTATCAACGGAATGGAAAATGTTAAAGCTACTGAATCTTCCCAAGTGAATTAAAGGGCCACCATTAAATAGTCAATCATTTTCTAAAATCAGTACTTTGCAATATCTGGAGCACTTCAAAGCGTTAGTGACTTTAAAAGAAAAGGGAAAAACTGACCAGCTCTGTGCCGAAGAGATCTCTACTCCCTGCAAGTACCAGTAACTTCATTAGTACCACTACGAAGTCAAAAATTATTATTGGGAATAAATGTAGTAAATTTGACCTTTAGACTCCTCAGTGTGGTAAACGATGTTAGGCAAATATGTAATCATGCCTGCCAATACACCCATGTTGGACACTTCCAGGCTGTCATTATAAAGAACCATTAACCCTTAGTGTTAGGTGTTGGATAGTTCAAAGATGAAAAATCATGACGAATGAAACTTGAAGGAGTCGTTGAGGCTGTTCCTTTCAAGTAAAGCAGTCATTTCAAGGAGCTTAGTATGTAGAAAGTATTTCAGTATTTATCTAGGGATTTAAAAAGCAATTCAAATATAAAAGCAGTGAATTGGACCTGCCTTACCAGACTTTTCCAGGACAGTGCCCAATCCCCCAAAATTAAAAATAGAACCCCCACAGTATAATCTAACCTGATGCAACAAGATTTGTTCTATGTATGTCCTAGGACTATTTTGTTCACAGAAAACAGATCCTGCTGAAGTGTATTTTTTAAAATCTGAATACAACACATGCATTGAACATTTCATTGGCTGTCTTTTGAAAGATATGGGGACACTTAGAGGACTACGCAAGAAGAATCTCTTTTCAAATATTAAAGAGAAAAATGTTCTTGTGAAAGTTTAAAATACTTTCTCATATTTTAATAGTAAAAATCTCATATTTAAAAAAACCCCTACTCTATTAAAGTTGTGAGGACTTGGAAATGTTTTAGACATTCTATGTAACAGTTAAAAATACACTTAACAGATGCAGTATATTCAATATAATATACAAATGTATAGATTCAAATCCTTTTCCAGTTAGAAGCTGGGGTGCTAATGATTGAAAAAAAATGCAAAATCATATTCTGATAAAAAACTGCTATTCAAAGTCCCAGTGAAATGAATCCTATTGAACCATAGGAATACTTTACTAACATTTAATTCTCTTTTATGAAGCCACGTTGGAGCTGCACTGAGTGACTCAATTTCTTATGCCAAATAAACTAAGTTTCAGACATCCATTCATGTCCCTTCCAAACAGCAGGGGCTGCTGCGTAGAAGGCTACCTTGCCTGAAGGGTAAATGAAAGGAAATGGAAATCACCTACAGAATAAATAAATTAAATCTTGTAGTATGGCCCATGTATTAGAAAAGACTGAGCATAATGAGACATCTCATCAGTGTAAGAGTAAAAGGAGAAGTCATATTAATCTCAAATCCTCTTGGAAATGATCCATTATAGCCTGCTGCAGAATTTTGGGAAGAAGCTCCTGCACTGTAACTTCTTGGACATTTTTCATTACAATGTGCTGCCAGGAAGCTCCGAATGACAGCATTTATGAATTATGATGGCACAGATTTGGAACCGTGGATGCTACTACACGTTTCCATCTTACTCTTTGGTAAAGTCACGCTTATCATAAGATGACCAAAGCCACACTGGTCCATATTCTCTGAACCCTAAAACTGCTTTTCCATTCAAAAAAAGTGAAGTTTTTGTTTTGAAAGAAGCACTCAAAAATATATTAAGAGGAATTGACCCCACAAAAAAGGTAGAATTTTAGGTCTAGAGAACCAGGGGTGTTTGCCAGTACAAACTGTGCAGTAACAAAAGTAAAAAAAATGACTTAGATTCTCATCCAGTGGAAACAGAACACTGATTTACAAATGTACATTACTTACTCATTTTTCCTTTCAAACATCTTTCTATTTCCTAGCCTTAAACAGAGGTGGAGAAGCAAGTGTTTGGTAAATAAACATGACTGTACTTCAGCTGAGACAACAAAAACCAGTTTTGAAATCCAATTTCCAGGACAGTCCAATTTCATTATGTATTTCTCCTGAACAGCTATCCAAATTGAACTTTCAAATTTTCCAGGCATTGTTGCTTTTGTTTTCTAAATTTTTTAATGCTGATGAAGTTTTTAATTTTCTTTCCTTCTCATTCACAGTTCTGGTGGCCTGCTAATCCTTTGATTAAAAGTCCATATTTATATAAAAACCCACACTGTTTCTATTTGGTTGTGAGTGCAAAACCAGTTATCTTAAACTCAGTTAAGTAGGGAAATACTGATACCTCAGATGTTGTATAGCTGCTGCTGGTGATGCTAACAAGTCATGTGGTACCTGGAATATCTTTAGTTATGTTTACACAAAGTTGGATTCCAAAACCAGAGGTTCCCAATACTTTTAAATGATAATTTTCTGACAGAACAATTCAGGGTTGGTTGCACTTTGCAAAATCTCTCTTGACAAGTCGGTATAATCTGACATTCAAAAAACCAAAATGTGGCTCCAGGTTACAACTTGGCATATATATTTCAGCTGGGGAGAAAATTTTTTCTGATAGAAAATTATTATTATTTTGTTTGACTTAGGGAGCAACTCAATAGACTCTTGCTCTCTACTGGCAAAGAGAATCCCTCAAAAGTAATGCAAACCATAACATGCGAAGGATACAAATCAACATTATTTCCCTGACTCACTGGCATGATATACCATTGTGATAAAATTAGTATTACCCTTTTGAAATTAAAAACAATACATTAGCCAATTCATTGTTGATATAAAAATCACCGGAACTAATTTGGTCTAGCCTGTAGATAACTTGCACTCATTTCCTTTAAAGTTACAGTAGAAATAACCTCATAGCAACTTAATCACCATAAAACCAAAATGAAGTGCTTTTACTCCTGAGCCATGAGTTAAATTTCTGTAGAAATATTGGTTGGATCACACTATTATTGTCAAACAAGAACAAGCTGTGGTTTAAAATCCATGGATGGCGTAGAGTCTTAGATTTTACACAGAAATAAAGGAAAACATTATTTGTAACTAATGGATGCAAACATATAGGTGAAGATGATATAAGGCCACCAAATGGGTGACCTTAATAGCTGCAACAGTATCAAGAGCTCAGCTGAAGAATTCTATTCATTAGTGAACACATGCCCCATGTAGTAGTATTCAAAATGGCAGAAAGCAGCACTATTTTAACTCATACGTATTTGATACATACCAAGTTACATAGACCCAACATACATGGCTGAAAACAAGCATGGAAATGTCCATGCATATGTGCATATAATTGCGTACAGATACCTGTGTGTACCTTTGCATATGTAATCATACAAAGAGAAAGCATAAACTGTTTCTCATGTGTGGATATTGGCCACCCTCTTATAGCCCTTGGTCAGGAAATACTTAAAAGTCCTCTGGTTTATTTAGGGATTATGTTTCTAAGAGGTAGAAGACATAGGCTGTATGAATCTGGAAATATCCATCCATTTTTCTCGAAGTTAAATATCCACCATTCACCTACAAGCTGACCTCCGGTCACAGCTTGAGACCTCCAGGCTGTCAGAAGATCTTTTATCTTCAAGGACTGACCTTAGTCATCTGACTGCAATGGACCTCACGGGTGACCTTAATAGCTGCAGCAGATTCAAGTGCTCACCTGGAGAACTCTGCTCATCAGTGAAAAAAAGAAAAAACAGAACACCAAACGCCACAACTAAAACCCTACTTATAGCTACATGAAGAAGGCATTTTATTCAATAAATCTCATTTTCACTTGGGATCTCAGACAACTGTTTTATCTGCTAATTTTACTGAAAATATGGTCTGGTTTGTTTTTAAAGATAAGGGTCTGATCTGTAGCCAAAAAATGGTATTTTTAGCACACCACAGTGCACATGGTTCAGTATCTAACCATGACACAGAGTTTAGAGTGAAGTTCCATGCCTTGCTTCTTAAAGGTTTACTTCTGCTCAGTCTTTACTTTACTGCAACCTGAATCTGCTTCTTGATTTAATATGTGATACAATATATGAACCCACAGGAACAGTACTTTGCCCTTGTGCCCTGAGGATTGTGAGTCTCTCAGAAAGCACGAGAACTCTTATCAGAAGACCTAATAGGGAATCTAATCCTGCAGATAAGAATAATGTGGAGTGGGGATATGGAGGAGGGAAGAGGTGGTGCAGAATCCATTTAATCGCTTGAATGATGCTGTAAGCTCTTCAATTTATTAAATTTATCTACTTTCCCCGGCTGGTTTACATGACTAGATAAACATCTTGGTTTGGCATTTTGAGGGGATCATAAGAGGGGAGGAACTTCGAAAAAATAAAAATCCTGAAGGCCTCAATAGTGTTGTACTGAGATTTCCAGCATCCTTGCCCTTTAACTAAAACCCATAAAGAACCATAGTGTAGCATGGTTTTACATGCAGCACACCCAATTGATTTCAGTGGGGTTTGCTTTGAAAAATCAATGGTGTGACACACCACAAAGATAGAGATTAAATTTTTTCCTACTGTGAAACAGAAAAATACATTAAGTAGGACAAATTACAAATTGGTTTTTAACGTTTTTTTGTTGGATTATGGCATGTACTATTAGAAGTAAAATAAAAATCAAACCAGAGAAAACAGATGCCATTTCTTACTTTGCAAAAGCAAAATGGTATATAAAGACAAGTAGTCGAAGAACAAGATGAAAACAAAGGTAGTGAAGACATCAGAACATTTAGAAGCCCAAAGTAGATAAAAGCATCACCAATGCGTTAAGAAAGTAAAATAGGGGTTTACATACATTAAAAAACCCAACCAACCCACCAACCAAAAAACCCAGAGTGAACTTTTCAGTCATCCACATGTTTATTGTTAGCTATGACAAAAACTCAAATAATATATTCGTTATCATGAGAAAATATTGAAGGGGATATTTGAGATGCTATATGTACCTTCTGACAACCAACTACCACACCCTCCACTTGAACAGTTATCAGAAGATCAAAGATAAGCTTCCAGTGTATTTCCTGTTACACTGCAGGGGCACAGTTATTGTGAACTTGGAAACAAATCCCGAACCATAAACATTCAAAGCCGTGACAACTGAATTCATCCAATGGACCATGATATAGTGTACCAGAATGTTTAGCTTCACAACCAAACTAAAATTAGAATTATAACCAAGTTAATAGTTATACAAAACTAAAACACCCACTTCACCCTTTCCTTTTTTTGGTCCAATTTTAAGTATATAAGAAAGTGCTAAATTAACTTAGTAGGTACAAACATAGGACATGCAGCAGATAATCTTACTTTGCAAAAGCGCTTCATTAGTTTTTTGGTTTTTTTTCAAATCTAAACCAAAACCATTACAACAAATTCTACAACCCGTATTTCAACACTTTAATACTCTGAACTCCTTGAATACTTTAAGGGGTTCTCAATATCTCAATACCTGTTACACTTACAGACTGTCTGCTGAAGCACACAGAAAAGGTGGCTTAGTGCTAGGTGGATGTGTTTAGTGATACTGTAACCTACCCACTTGAAATAATTGAGAGCAACAACCTAACTTCGCTATTCACTATTTTTGATTCACTGTAAAAAAACATAACGTTCAGACCTTTCAAAGACTATGGAGATGATTTTTTATCTTGAAAATATGATTGCTTATTGCAACTGTGGTTTTGGGAATAATATTTTTTTTTAAACACTTTAATTTCATCAGCTTATTGAAGGAAACAAACCACTGGATTCTCTTTTCAAGAAAAGAAAAAGAACCAAAGACAAAACACTGCTATCTACATAGAAATATTTTTCATTTTGTAAGCAACCAAAGTTCTAAAAATAATGTTCTATATAAGCCACATGAAATTTACATTAAGTTGTTATGGCAACTCTATTTTTTAACAAAAGGAAATAACACAAGTTTGTACTTGGACAGAACTGAAGGAACACCATCCTGTTGAGGATCTTAATAAAACAGAGAACCATTTATGCAAAATTATTCTTATAATTATTTTGTATTAGTGTTACCTGCCTATTCTTTTGGGAAAAGGTACAACCTCCCCACGGAGTATGCTGATATGATCACTTGTTACTTTGATCCCTTTTAGTTTCCTAGCTTTTATTAGCCATAAAGTGAGCTTGCCAAAAGTACTGTGTATGGACAGTTGTCATATTTTAATTTCACAGTATCAGGAGCAAAAATGGATTTAGGAGGCACTCAGAACTCATCTCTGATGGTTAATGCTTTGCTGAGAAAAGGACCACTGGTGTCATTTATAATGGTGTCCTGGAAATACCTCCTCATTGGTATCAATTAGGTTTAAATATGACAGATTTCATTACAATATCAACGGTGCAATACAAATGATAACATGATAATTTTGGTATTTCTATATAAAAAGGTTTCCATAACTTTAATGAAAATCATAGGCACTGGACATTATGTTCCTTATTCATTCTAGCAAAGAAAATTCATCCATTCATATTTCGCAGGCTGGGGCGGGGAGAAGGCTAAATAAAAAGGAATGGCCTTGGTGCATATTGCTGAAGATCTCCATTTTAGCACACATACAAAACTAGCAAAATCCTACCTACATTTTTTTCCTTTCCTCTTTCTCTTACATCCTCATCAGGGTCTTCACAAAGTCCATTTAATCTCCAGGAGAACAAATGTCACATGTGAGTCACTTTGCTTCGCTCCATTAATTATGTTTTGTATAGCTTTTTGCGTATTACAGCCAAGGAGCAGGTTTGTTCTGGTGGCCACGTACAATTGTGACAGAAATGGCATGCTACAAGCAGCAGTGATGTACAGCAATAATAGAGCAAAGAAAAAAAAGAGGTAAATGTGACATTTTCCTCCTGAGGCTTAAATGAATAAGCCCTGAAGAAAACTAATGATGGAGCAAAGAAATACTGTGAGCCAACTCTGTTTTGTTGTAGACAAACAAAAAGAGGAAGAATAAATCAGTCAGAGCCTCCATTCCATTGATATTTCTAAGCTGTATTGAGGACTACTTTGCACAAGATTGTGTCCAACAGACAAAGACCCAAGTTAAGGGCAGCGCAAAGACAAACTGGCCAAAGGGGACTCCGGGAGGTACTGTGCCTCACTGCTTCTGTTTCACAGACTCAGGGACAACTTTTTATTCAAGCTATTCAAAAAGCATTAACTCAGAATCTCACCATCTCGTTTGAAAACTATGACATCTTCTTGGAAGTGCAAATTCAGAAAAAAAATCATCCTTTTGGTGTAAGCTTAACAGTGATTTCATTGAGTAACTGCCAATTTTTCTACTACACATTGTTAAAAGTAACAAAGAAGTATGAGGAGGAAAGGAGAAAAGAAAAGAGTTCATTGAACTCAGCAAATTGTACAAAGCTGGGTCTAGAGAGTAGTTCATTTAGCCCTTGCAAAAACATTGGATTGCCTCCAAAACGGAGACTCTACAGACTTTCTTCATAGCAGAGTGTCAATACATCCAGGGAGGTTTGCCTTTCCTGGGAAGAAACAGGCATTTGTCTACTCATTTTCTGGTCCTATGAAAACTACTGTTCAGGCTTGTGGCTGAGCTGGCATGGGTTATACATATTGGCTGCTCAGGTCCATCATAATTAGTATGGATTCATTAGAGGGATCAATAGTGTGTGTCTATTCACCAGCACCCCCTCACCCACCCCCAATTTTAAGAAATTACATGTCCATAGCCTCTGTTTACTATTAAAAAAGCTCTGAGAAAATGAGAAAATGAAGACCCAATTTAAAAGTTAAATGCTGGAGAAGAAATGAGAACCCACACGGACAGGCAAAAGCCTTCAGTGGGCATATTGCATACACTCATTTTTGCTATGCCAAGAAGCTCTGCTTTGTTATTTGTTGTGGAGATTTTAATTCCATGTCATGGGAGAATAAGCCTACGTGTAGAAAAAAATAGTACATATCTTCAGCTAAGATTTGCTGGAGCTTTAGAGAATTCTTAGAAACTTTGCATACCTATCAGATTTTTTGTCTTTTGAAGATCTGTTTAAAAAAAAAAAAAAAGTTTTAAATGTTTCCTGGGAACAGTTTATCTTCAAAGGCTATAAATAACAAATGTAAAAATGAAAGGAAAAAAAAAAACAAAACAAGCAAAAAACCCCCACCTGATGCAGAAGAACTTATTCAGCAATACAGCAACAGTGACTGTGTCCTTGCTTTAGGCTGTAAAAATCTACAACAGCTGTGTCAAAACCCTACCCTGTGGAAACATGTAAATTCTGCCGGCTTTGCTGTTGGCATCACTAAATCTGAATTTTACCCACACTGTGTGGCAGCCAGTAAATTTCCTTTTGTTCAGTAAGGAAGAGAAGCCACAGCCCATTCACTAAGAATAGTGATTTGTATGGACATTACTCAAATGTTTGTCCACATAGAGGGGTTCTTTTGGTGATATATTTTCTCTCTAAGAACACTTTGTACTATCTTTCTGAGACTGCACTGAGAATTTTACATGATCACTGTCTGTTCTCATAGCAAAACTACATGTGATTCTCCTTGTGCACACACCTATTCACCTATGTACTTGCTGTTTTACTCTCTTAGATACATCAGAGTGAAAATATACGACCTTCTCAAAGCTGTAGAAAGAACAAGAACTCACATAAACATAAATCTATTATTCTTACGGTTTTAAGACTGTTATCATGTATTCACTTGGGAAGCTTTGTGGTGTAAATTAAATGACATTCATAACTTGATAATAGATAGAAGGCCATTAAGGAAAGGCTGTATTAACTCGGACATTGTAAGAAACAACTCGTTTTATTTTAATCAAGTCTAACTTATAATCTTGGCTGCAAAACAGCAGAACTAACTGGCAGAATAGGGGCAATTTATGATATTTTAGGGAAGTATCATCCTCTGATTTGAAAATGCACAGAGGTTCAGTGGACTCGATTTTACATTTAATTAAGGTGACTTCCAGATTGGACTTTTTAATTTAATAATCATCTAAACAAATGATTCTTTATTTTGTGCTAAAGTTCTTAATTTCAGCAATCTGCTCTGAAGCCAAAAGCCACTCACACTGGTATAGTAAAAAATTGTTTAATCAAAGGTTGCATATGATGATAAATTGGTATGGCATTTGTTCTTCTGCCCTTTTAATGCAAGAAAAAGAAGTGGCCTTCTAATCAACCTGTCCAATGACTCCTTCCAGACCTCTCCTTATTTTACAGGATATTACAGTTAACCAATAATTACAATTATGCAATACAGAAAGCAGAAAACAACAATGAACAAAAATCTGAGACATTTTAAGACTAAAAGGGTACAGCTAGATAACCATAAAATGTAGTCATTATCTTACCAATAACAAAGTAATAAAGTGTAGTCATTACCCTACTGATAGCTAAGTAATGAAATAGGTTAGTACCTATGATGAGACATGCAGATTTGAAAAGCATTAGGTCTTTCAGTTCAAGACAGAGCATGTACTTGACAATGTAGAAAGGGCAGTATGAAATGGAAACCAGTGCTGGGCACACTGCTGAATGGGGAGTAATACGCCTACCCCCGCCAGGTCCCTCACATGCCCTCTCTCTCTCTGTTGGTCTTCCTAGGGCTGCTGCTTCTATCCTGGCATCAGAATAAGTGGGTGTCTGGGGCCACTCCAAAGCGGTGGGGGATCCCATAGGAAGCAGCAAAGTGATAGTGGAGGAGGGTTGCCGAAAGGCAGGGAGGAGGGACACGTGCTCTTGGGATCAAAGCCGCTTTCTACATCCCTGTGTACTTCTGAAACGATGGAGTAATTCTCCTTCTGGCACAGATTTTATGTTCTTACAGCTCTACAGAAATACCACTGGCCTGACACTGACTGTAAAGGGGTGAAGAATCAGGTTCATTATTAAAAATGGTATGTAGTATGCATATCCAAGGTTGGAAGGACTTGTATAATTGCCAGTGCATGTAGTGTACACAGGGCCTGTATAGCTGCATAGTATGTGGAATCCTTAAGTCTCAAAGAAAAAAAGAGGGAAGGTGAGGTTAAAGTGAAATAAAGCCACCCAGAATCAAGGAAATACCTCAATAGCTCTTCCTACTATTTTCTGTCATCAAAGGTTTGTCTGTAGAACAGTATCAGAGCATACTCACTATGCTTTTTACTCATACAGTATTCTTCATCTACAACTACTTGCTAAAACTTCCAAGGAAAGGAAAGAGAATTTACCCAAATACTATGTTCTTAAAGGGAGGAAGGGGCAAGCTAAGGCAGCTCTCCTAGAAGCAATATAAAAATCTGCTTTTGCAATAGCTTAATGCACTAGGAATTTCATTTTTTTCCTAAAGTGCCCAGTACCTTTAAGTGACCACAACTACAACTTATTTGCCTCAAAATTTTCTTGAGAATTGTATCCATTTATGAACCTTCCTGAATTTCTTCATTGCTGCCAAATATTAATTGAAACAATTAACTGTGAAGAACACGTGGGTGCAAAAATATTAGTACCACATAATCTTTTCTAGTTAAGAGGTCCTTACCGGATTATTGCAGAAACGCTCTGGAGTTCTAATTACCTATGGAAGTCCCACAAGGTTACTGCAGAACACGGTAATTAGATGGTTGTAATATAAGGTGTTAGCAGGGGATTGAGGATTTGTGCTAAGAAGCATGGTGTTTTCATGGCTATTTACTGTGCAGAGTACCAGAATTTAATGGAATTTGGTGGAAATCTCCAATGACAAATGTAGTTAAAAGGTGGGGGAAATATCTTAATAGGGATTCAGCAGCTGTGTTGGTGAGGGGAGACTAGTTATACTACACCGTGATCTTTACGTGAACAGAAATGACTTGTGTTAAGATTTTTGTGGAATTTTTAAAATCTTGATCAAGTATTTAATGCAAAATACTTTTCAATTTTGTGCATAAAGTGTTTCATATAAACAGAAAGTCCATTTGACCATTGGTCTATCACTGGTAAAAAAGGCGACGTGGCTGATGTTGTGCCCGGAAGCCTTTGATTTCCTAGCTCAAAGGACAAGGTCCCCAGTCACAGGGTGGTGTTAAAGCAAAAGGTCAGGACAAGGCTCAAACATGTACCCCTGGCTCTGCAGCAAGGCACTTGAACTATTCTGTTGCAACATCCCATGCAGGAGAAGCAATTTGGTATTACTGGTTTTTAACTTCATCTAAATGTATACACAAAATACAGAGGCAGAATGCTATTTAATTATACTAAGATAAAGGGTAAATACGGAGTACCTAAAATTGAATTAAGTAGCACTACTGAAAATTGACACTGATAAACAGGAGAGAAAAATGTGGTCCCTAGTGTTTCTCTTCTGTATGGCTGGGGCATTCGAAACATGATTTTGCAATTTGCAAGCCATTCACATACACCAGTACTGGGGGAGAAGGGGACTAGGAGGACTTGACACAAGGCTCCAGCCTTTTTCCATCTTCAGCCCTTTACAACTCTGTGAAGTGGTTATACAACACTACTGGAATGGAAATTACTAGACAAAGTAGAAGGTAGTGGAGAATCCATCTCTAAACATCTTCTCAACATTTTACCTGACAATTATTATAACTAGTTTTTTCACGATGGCTAACATTCAATCCGATGAACCAGTCTTCTACAATGCTATAGGAACAGTCTTCTACAGGACAATCTGTATAAAGGTGAAATTCACCTTTCATAGCTGAGCATACAGCAAGGTTAGACCTCCTTCATTATTGGAATGATAATATTGCCATTGAATAATAGAAAGTTTATATAACTCTGAAGAACACCTAATACTTTTTTTTTTATTTCAAAAAGCACACTCCTAATTGTCTAGGTACATGCATTTAAAAAACATGTATTCTATAGCTATTATTATACTTATGCAGATAACCTGGGAGATGCACAAACATCATAAGTTTCTTTTAACACACTCAAACAAATTCATTTAAAAGAAAAAACATAAAAGAATGCCCTAGATAAAACTTTCCCTAATATTTTTCAGCTCCTTCTTTTAATTACAGCAAATATTTTTTGTTATTCTGATTCTGAATGCATGACCTTTTAACATATCATCTTGCCTGCCTCTGTATATCTTTTGATTTGTGACAACAAGATAACAGTTGCTACTTGCATTAGTTCATGACGGTGACTCATCTCTGTGGAAGTTAAATCCTGGCTCTGATGATCCCGGCCCAATTAAAGCAAGTTTATTTTGCCATTTTTAACTCAACATTAATTAAGAGCTTGTTACCTTCTGCAGGTTTTTCTAATGAAGCTGGAATGAATAGGGATTGCTGTGGAAGTAAAAGCTGCCAAGATATGAAAATCCATGTGTGCCTGTTTTTCAATGGGTTGAGGAGAGAATTCTCTCACAGACAGGGAAAAAAAAAAAAAAAAAAAAGGAAAAAGAAAAAAGAGAGAAAGGGAGAGAGAAATTCACCCTGAATGACTGTTCGCTTTCAGAAAAGCAAACATCTTTCCAAACATTAAAGCGAGGAGTTAAAAGCAAAGAGATAAAGCTGCTGGGTTGTCGTCTCTTACCAAAGGACTTATCCTGAAAAGCTGATCTCTTCTCATTTGATACAAAAATAATGCCAAAGGACCAAAGGAGGGAATGGGACAAGAGGAGCAAGAAGCCAGAAGGAATAATGAAACTGCTTGAAAGCAGGAACCAGGCTAAAGCATGTGCGTCTCCTCTAACGCAAGAAGCTGCAACAGAAGGATGAGTTGGTTGGAAGGTTATTTGCTAACAACCAACCCTCCCTGGTCTGGTTAGGAATCTCAGTAAAATAGGGTTTTTCTCCTCTCCAGGGAGTAAATATCTCACTTTAAGGAGGTTAGAAAATACTAATATATTCACTGAAAATCACCCATTTCATCCACTTAATATGCACATGTAAAAGTTTCACAGTGTTTTAAGTTATCCATCTGTTAATGGGAACGACAGCCCAGTGTACCTCACAGCTTTCCAAAGGACACTGGGAAGTTTTGTTTATTGACTTACTGCAGTATGTGAAGTGTAAACTGATTTTCTCATTATTATTTAGATGTATCCAAAGCTTTCACGTCCTGGGTACTGACAAGATGTAACTGGCTAGCAATTTTACCAAGTAACACATTTACACCTTGGGGAAATAGCTTTTCATGGTATATACTGGAAGTGCTAATTGACTTTTATTTCCTAATAACTGTTGAAACTAATAAGTCTGGAAAAGCTGGTGATTTCAAAGCACTGTAAATTAGACATTAAGACATTTTTCAGCCTGTCAAGCCTATATGTGAAAATCTTAAAAAGTCAATATTTAAACTTCTGTCCTCTGGACTGAATTAATGAATTCATCAATAAGTCAATCATAACTGTCATAATGCAGAATGTTGAGAATCTAATAACATCTTATATGTAATTACTACTACCATAAGTCATTGGGAAGGTAATGCAATTGCCTTTCCCTGCATCAGCAGAATGGAAAAAACCTGAGCTGCAGCTAAGAGATTTAGGACACATTTGACATTATGCCTCAGGAGTTGGACTTTTTAAAAATGATCTTATGTGTGCATCTGACAGTCTCTTCCTTCACTTTCCTGTACCACTCATCCACCCAATTTTTTAACACATTGGCTGATTTTGCAGAGGAATATAAATTAAAATTATCACAAGTCCTGCAAAAATAAGCAGATGGACAGAGGAAAGGGACCTTATAGGTGTCTAAGGAAAGGTGTATATAAAAGCTCATAATGTATTAGATGGCAGAGAATCCACAAAGAAGACAGAGCTTAAAATGCCTGTTGTGAGAAACTTCTCAGTCAGTGCTCGTATGTCAGTCAGCGCTCGTATGTCAGTCAGTGCAGTTCTTAGATACCACAGTCAATTGTCCAGGAATCACAAATCCAAGGGAAACCACTCTGTGGTTTCTTGCAGTTGAGAGAAATCACTGAAACACCAAGCCTGACTACCTGCTCCTGCAGCTTCAAGAACAGAACCCACCTCCAAAAGTTTTTGCCTTAAAGGTGGGTAAAGTTAAAAAAGGGGCATTAGAAAAAGAATAATGAAATTTGGCAAGGGGAAGAAAGAGAGGATCCCTTCCCTGCACCCTGCCCTCTCCAGAAAAAATCCCCAAACCCTGAAATGCCCAGATGGCAGTATCTGTGCCAAGGAACAGTGTAAGGGGCTTCACTCACCCACTGGAAATGGTAACACCAGGAATATATGATTGGGACCGACGCTCTTACAAAAAGAGACAGCTTGACCAAATTAAACTGGGCTGTGTTTCATTCATTCCATCGGTTCTGACTCATTCAAAGGACATTAGCAGTCGCAAAGCTGACTGCCAACTGCTTCCTCATTCAGTGTTTATAATTGGAGTGGAGGTGGGAGGTGATAAAAGCGGGGAAGAGGCATAACAAGGCCAAAGAATAGAGTGAAAGGTAAAGCTGGCCAATGGAGTTAAAAAGAGGGATGGAAAGCAAATTAGATACCTCATGCTGCCAAAGCAATAAAACAGTAAGAGTCTGGAAAAGAAGAGAGAAAAAAAACCCCCAAAATTGGTGAAGTTCAATCAGGAATGGAGGGGAAATGGCCCAGTAAGAATAAAATGAGTGGCAGATGGAAGAAAGGAGGATGGGGTGGGAGGCAATCAAAAGCACAGAGTGCAGATAAAGAGAGTTACATGGGAGGGAATTAAAGAGTGGAAATAGAGTGTCACTGCACTGAAGACATTAGGCGATCTCAGCTGACTAAAGGTGAGAAGTAAAAACACAAAGGAGTGGGAGAGACATAATGAGGGGAGCAATGAGACGTTAAAACCAAAGAATTGAAACAATACCTGCCACTAAATATTCCAGTAAACCAGAGGAAATACTGCAACAGAGCAAGCTGAACTGGCAAGATCTGAAGGCGCACAGAAAGGATGCCAAGTAGTGAGACTAAGGGACATCAGGGTGTGTGTACATTGGCATGACTTGTAAGATGATCTAGTCAGTGCTAGATATATCAGCACAGACTCCTTTGAGACTGAATAACTTTATTCACCTTTATTTTTTGTCCTGCGAGCAGATTCCGTCTTATGAGCTATAGTAACTTTTGATCAAGGATGTTTCTGGTACAGCAACCAGTGATATCACTGTTTCCAGAGCTCTGAGCTGTTTGCTGGCTTGCAGTTTTGTTTGCAGTTTGCCAGCACCTGGTGACTTCCAGACCTGAATCTACAAATCCATACTGTTCGCTCAATTGATAGCACATTTCCATACATTCTGTATGGTATGTCTAAATATTTTGATAGTTTTACTATTTTGTACCAGCTGTGGAAACTGGTTTGCTGCTAGATGACTGTAAAAGTGAGATTTGGTAAATAATTATTAGAAATCTTATACTAATACTATGATTGAAACAATAGACAAAAGTATAGCCAAGCAATTAACTAGTAGAGCTAGTTACTCATAAGCTTTGCAGTTCTTTGCTCTTACAACTAGATGTTCCTGTACACTAGATGAGAACAATGTTGAAACTGACCACATGTGATTGAAACTGCATTAAGCTTCAAGATCAAAGAAAAAGGACAAGAACAAAGACTTCAAGGACAGCCAACAGTATCTCAAATGGGTCAGTGGTCATAAAAGCAGCCCTTCGACTCAAATGAATTCTTCATTGCGCATGATCGGATGTAGGCAGTACTGTGACAATCAGTTACCATAATTTTTATGTATATGTATACTAATCTGATAAATATGTAATTGTTACTCCATATAACCTGTTTGTGCTGAAGCTGTGACATGCACGCTAGGTGGAATTATCCCCCGTGCATCCAGCGCTGCAATAGAGAATGCCTGGTTTCCGAAACTCCAGGACAAGTGTTAAAGAGTTTCTTCAACTGGCTTTTCAGTATCACAGTCTGGAAACTTGAGTTTTAGTACCAAATTTCCACTAAGAAACTCTGAATATAAAGTCATATTATAAAAGCCAAGTAAGTCCCAATTCATATAAAACACACCATAAATTCTGTAGAGTGATCAGACATACCAAAATTTCTGTGGAAAAAATAAGTGGTGAAGTAACAGAAGTAATTCTATTTTCAGTTTATGCTCTGAAGTGTATAGGTCTGATCCCACATCTAACATGTAAATCCATGTTTTAAAGTGATTTCAGAAAAAAACTGAAATACATTTGACTAATATTTCATTAATGAGCTACATTGTTGGCCTGAAACACATGGGCACACAAACCCAAAATACTCAAGAATCACTTCTAACAGGACTTTTCAAAATCAGAACTTCTTTCCCAATGGAGAACTCTTTCAGGACTTCATATCTTATTGATGCTTCCATCCATCACTAATGAACATTCTTTCTCCCAGCAAGATCACTGTTCAGAAGTGTCCTCTTTCATAACTAAGCCAGAAATCCAAATCTCTAACAGAGTCTGTTGCATATGAAACCAAGTTTTAGAGTCATGGTATTAACACTTTTGTAAGTCTTAATTCCATTCTGATTTATCAGGGACTGTAACGCCATATACAACAGAATCTGTTACATCTGTACGTTATTTTCTCCTAGAACTGACATCTGAGGTAACAAAGGTCCTTTCCCCAGTCACCAAGGATTTTATAAGCATTATCAGTAATGTAGTTGATTACATTATTTGCAGAGAATACTCAGCCATTTACAGTGAAGAAACAGACAGATGCCGTACTGACCGCTTCAGAGAGCAGCAAAGGACTATTAGAAATGGGGTTCTAATAGAGCTATTGTGTCCCATTTCACTTCTAATAACTGTGATCTCTTTGTGTCCTTCAGCAGGGTTTCCAAGATGCTAACCACTCAGAGCTTAATAGCCATATAGATTCTCACTAGCCAGCAAAATTAGATGACAGAATAATTTTCTACAAACTTTTTCTTGTGCTTATATTTATCTCAAATGTAATTCCCACAATATCTAATGGTATTGCAGTTCTGCTTCTGTTTTTCACCTATGTTCAGTGACTCATCCAGAACATCTTTAAGTCTTGCCACATTATGCACTGTTTGATTCATCTCCCTATGCATATTTTAGTATCCTTCTTACTGAATCTCCAGCTTTTAAAATGTTTTCTATAGTTTTCTAAAACGCATCTTTTCTCCCTTTAAAACTTTCCTTTAACTGCCTTTTTCATTGCTTGTAGAGATTCAAGCTTATAATAGTAAGGACCGATAAAACTCCCCATGAGCTAGACTAGCAAACAAACCCTTGCTTTAAGTAAACTGCATAGGTTTTAAGTAAAGTAGACACACATGAAGAAGTGATGAGACATAAACACTGCATGGAGTTAACACATCCCTAGGGCCAAATACCATTTATTCCTTAAATGTTGTTTTAGGATGTGGGAAAAGTGTCATTAAGAGATATGATAAAAAGAAGGAAGAAAAGTGAATGGCCAGGTAGTCCAGAAGAAAAGGCGAATGAACAGAGTACGCAAAATGAGCAAATGGGCAGCTATGGAGTAAAACTAAGGAGGAGGCTTGGAAAACAGCCATTCAGCACAGGGAAGAGGCAGCTGCCGCAAAACAGCAGCTCATTCAAAGTCCCCTTCAGTTTCTCAGTGTAGGCATATTGGCTTGAACATCTCTGTAGTTTTAACACGGAAGGCCAAAATGTGGAGAGAAGGAAAGTATCACCTACACTGCAGCTTTCCCCAGGGTGGGGAAATCATCTCCACCACACTGCTGTGACCCTCTGAAGAGTATGGAAGAAGGACAGACTGCCAATTCCATGCCTTCTCCCTGCAGCCAACAGTCTCTTTTTCACTTCTGTAGCTGTTCTACTGGCTGGAGTCCCCTTCCCTCTTTCCTTTTTGTTTGCTTATTTCTCTTAACATCTATTCTCACCTTCATTCCTCTTCCTATACCTACATGAGTTTTACATCACATTATATCATGTTATGGTAAAAAATGTGGGTTTCTTTTGTTTGTTTTTTTAAATTAAATGCTGAATGAACGAACAAACCAGCAAACAGAAAAAAGAACAGAACATTCCATGGTAAGGGAAAGAATATAAGAATGCAACATAAAGAAATAGTGAAAAAATGGAGGCAGAATTTCCTACTGCAACTGACTCACTTGCAGAATACGCATGCTTCACGTTGTGATGTTAAATGTTTATAGTTTCTTAATAGTCAATGGTTCAATTCTTCTAACATAACATAAAGAATCATATCCAAATGACTTCATTTGGAGTTGCAGAGAAATATCTAAAAGGAAAATCTGACTTCAGGAAATGAAGTAGCCAAAGCAGTAGGGCAATATCTGACATTTCTTAATGTCTAACCCCAAAGCTATACCTTTCTATGTACCTATGTGCTAGTGTGAGTGTATACATGTATGTATTGTGTTTGAATATATATGCATACTAGTCACTCACACATACAAATATTTATGTTTATATAAAATGTGTAACATGAGTTTGTAATAGATAAAATAAAGAGTGGCAAAACCGTGAGGGAGCTATGCAAGTCATCCTAACTGAGCAATATTAAGCCATAAAACCCCATCATTCATCCTGTATTCTATATATATTTTACAAATATATTCCTATAAAAATGTTAAAAAGAGTTTTACAAATTTTATTAGGATTATTTTTCATATCCATCTGCTTGTAAAAGCAGGCTCCCTTAGTACTAAGATTCCAACTGTAGAGGGCCCTGAGGGAGAAGAATAGTATAATTTTTTTTTAAAACCTCTCAAATTATGCAAAGTAGATTTCCAACATATAAAAAGTGTCATAATCTTAAAGTCTGCTGTGAGCTAAAAGCATGTGCCAATGGAAATCAAGGATTCTTCCCTAAGAGCATAAAGTTTCCATTTTTACTCCTTAGATTTGCAAGTTATCTCTAACTGGTACAGCTCCACCACTGAACTGTGCCCAGACCAGCTCTTCAACAAATCTAACTTTTAGCAGTGTTTGTGCACGTTCTGAGAAGACAAAAACATGAAAAAGACGAAATGCTTCTCTTGCAAACTGTACTAAAAACTGTGCAATTTGATATTCCTCTGAGGTCTGGAATTGTAAAGGTGCTTCAGTTAAATCCTGGTGGGACAAGGGCAGGAGAGTTGATTAAAGTGGCTATAACTGCATGTAACCACACAGCTTATAAATGATCACATGAATACCTAATGCATCTGGCATTATACAATGTGACACGTGAATAAAATAAGTGACCTTTTCAGGAGTCAGATTGGCTGAGCAGGCACATAAGGGAAACTGCAAAGAGTGGTATTTGGGAGAAGCCACACAGGAAGCAGCAAGCTTAAACCTGAGTTTAAGTTTGACCTTTTACATATAGGCTACCAACATGTATTATAGGTAACATAAACAAAAGTTAGAGTTTTAGTTTACACACATGGAAATGGAAACAAGTGTTCTGGCAGTAAATTTTTCAACTCTGGCTTCAACAAAATGAGTTAAGACTGTGACAGAAGGCCAGTTTCTGAGTGATGATGGTCTCAAGAAGCCTAGAAGATTTCATTTCTCCAAGGGAAAGAGCAAAACTCTTCTAAGCCTAATAGGCAAAGTAATGTATTTACATCGCAAAGTTACATTCCTCTAGCCACTTAGAAGGAATAGAGAAGGACTTTTAAAATAAGGGGAAAGCCTCATGTGACAGAATTTAAGAACTTACAAAACGCAATTAAGAGAATTGTCTTTCAAGAATACATGTTTAATCATGGATAACTAAAGTAATAATTCATTCTTAAAAGCAATCACTTTGATTGTAATCATATTTTGCTTTCAGCTGTGATAACTTTATTAGTATACACAGATATTCAATATACAGTAGGGTGACTGGATTTGAACTACAATGTAGAGCTATTCACTAGTGGACTTAAAAATTCAGGAGGGTTGATTGATTTGTATCGAAAGAATGGTCAGAGCAAGATTTAGCCCATATAGTTAAATTTACCCGACATAGCTAAATAATGTATGTTCTTTAATGTAAAAATTTAAAAATGTAATGTAAAGATAAATAAAGATGCACTAGTGCATTTGAATTGCATTATCTCCCCAAAATAAAATTTTTATGATGATGAAGTCAGATGACATAAAGTGAAAGCAAACTAGAGATGTGTATACATATCTGTACACATATGCAACGTGATAGACAGGGATCAGAAATGTCAGTCTAGAGTAACTTTAGTCCTTTCAGTTCATTTTATAAATACTCACAGCAGCAGAACAGCAAGTTGAATCAGGACTACTCTTTGCAGGTACAAATCATTACATTCTGCTTGGATTTGCCCAAATTTCTGGGTGTAAGTCTACGTCTACATGCTGCCAGATCAGCAGTTTGTAAGTGGGTGGCTGAAGCAAGCCAAGATTTCAGTGTTATCTCTTCCAGATTTTTCCGGTGCATTAGTATACACTTTCTGGCTGCAAACAATAACATACTGTATGTGTCATATTGTTAGTACTATGCCTTAATTTCAGATGTAAAACTGCCTCTCAAAATAGAGCAAAGAGTGAATTAAGAAAGAATGTCATCATACCAGAACTGTGAGAAACTAGAAAAGACAGAGGAACATATTTTCAGGTTCCTTGGATATATCACAACATATGGTCTAGAGAACATTTTATATTTACAACCTCCCCAAAAGACAGAATTGTCATTCATAAGAAGACTCTTCTGCGCTTTTGAATTCTGAGGACCAGAATTTCATCTCAATTTGTCTTTACTGTTGGCATAAATCTACATTTTCCAATAGTACCTAAGACAAGACATTCAATTTATCTAAAAAATAGTCTTTGTTTTCTGGTCTCCATTTAAATGGCCAGGAAGCTCCCTATGTATACATGGGCCAAACAAAACCAAAGTTTTCAAATTTGGGAGTGTTGCGTTACTAGGCTGAATTCATTATAAAGAATTTCAGTGTTACGATTAAAACCAAACACTTTTCCCCATTCTAGGTACTTTTCAATTTCAAGATTCAAATGGCTACCCTTCTAAATTTGGGGAGGAAGGATTTTAAACCATGAATAATTTTAGCTTAAATTCTCAAATATCAAGATCCATCCAGAGCTCCCATTAGTTTCACTGGGAGTTGTGCAGCAAAATCGCCCATTTTCAAAATACCTAACTCCAGTAATTGCAGGATAGTAAGTATCACTTTAGAACATTGTTCTAAAAGTACTATGAAGATTTCTAGTAAAAAGAGGCTGTGACTCTCAGTTGCAACTTAATGTTGCTTTCAAATATTTAACCTATGAGATAATATGAATTACATGGTACTTTTAATCACCATAATTAAAGCAGTAATCACCTTTGAGAAAACATCTGGGTCACACACCAGTCCTGATTTCTGGAATACTAAAAGTATGTGTACAAATTTCTTTATGTTGCATATAATATCACTTCAATTATCCTATTTTCCTGTCAATCTGTACAAACTGATTATCAACAGCTTTTGGCTGCTTTGTGAGACAGAGAAAGTGACCTTAACGTACACATTGCAGCCACAGGAGGATCACACTAAAGTTAGGAAACTCTCCCAGTGCAAGAGGAGCAGGGGCTGTCCTGAATTTCCTGGTCATAGTCTGTCGAACGACATCCCTTATACAACTTGTACGGCATCTAGAGAACAAACCCAGCATAGAGCTGTCCCATACTAGAGGAATACTGTTCCCTTCCCAAATTTTAGTTGATGGCCAGGCTCCAGTATGGCTAAAACGAAAGCACAGGTTAAACTATCTTACGTTTGCTCTAATGTTGGATGGACCTTGCTATTTGCACTAAATCACAGTGTTGCGCTGCATAAGTGTGTAGTTATTGAGTGTGAGATCTAGCCACTGTGTCATACATTCTTTCAAATGCTGTGAATGCCTACTATTTTGTAAACAAAATTAGAATAATATAGATGAATTGCAAGTTATTTTGCTGTTTTTTTTTTTTTTACCATTTACCATTAGCAACCTGGATTTTATATGTCCAACATTTAAATGTCAAATCTATTATAGAACATTGCTTAACTGGGACTTAGAATTAAAAGCAGTGGAATAAAGGAGGGAAAACACTTTCAGGATCTTCATCCAGTACATGAAATACACTATTATGCCTTCTGTGCATCTGGATAGTCATACAATGTTGACGGGTTGAAATTACTTTTGAATACAATGTGTTTTGAAACAATGTGTTTTTCAGGTTAGGATGTATTTCCAAATATGCTCTAAAACTACAAGGAAAATGGGTTTATTTAGAAATAATAAAGCAGTTCAGTGAATCAGCCCATGTTGATGACATTGATGCTACCTAGCAATGAGTTTGATGCATGAAAATTCTTTTATCCAGGAAAGTGTGCAAGTCCATGTATAAACATAAGTGTTTGAGTACCAACCACCTGGGTTAAGCATGTGCTGCTAATTATGCATGTTCCTGTGCACTGCAGATGAGCAATATTCCTTCCATTGGTGAGGGACTGAATCTAAGCAGCAGTATACCCAGAATTTTCTGAAAAGAGGGAAACAAAGGAGTGAGCTTCAAGTTACTCGCAATAAGAGCAATGAGTAAATGGTGGGGCCCTAGGATGAAACAGAGAAATGGGGACCGAATGACATAAGAGATCTTTCTTAGAATTCCTCCCTGTTATTTATTGTGGAAGTCATCCAACTGAGTACAAGTGATTAGGCCCTTTAGGGGCAACATTTATAGGCATAATGTGACTATTTTGTCCTCAGCTTTTGATATTGCTTCTGTGATGGGAAAATAATTTCATGTAACAATCCCATCAATCCAGATGAAGTCAGAAGGAGATAAGGAGGCTATCACTAGTTTTCCAAATCAACACATTAAGATTTTTTTCTTGAACAATATTCTACATTTGTTTTGATAATGAAAATATTCTAAATGTTGATAATATTTTGCATTTCTAGAAGTAAATCTTAATTTACTTTGTAAGAAAATGCAATGTCGAGAAACTGATTCTTCACATAATTCCCCTTGACAAGATTTATTATTATGAAAATTCTACTTTTCATCAAATAGGGTAAATATACCATTTATAACTACTTCTGCCTTGAGGTATTTTCTAAAGAAAATTGTTTCTAGCTTTTTGCAAAAATAAAAACTAATTTCTCAAGTGGACTTCTGTAGCATTTAAAAATGCACAGCAAATACAGAATCATACCAAGTAAATTCAGAATAGCTTTCATGATAGTCTATGGAAACTAGTCTATAAATTCTTGAATAAAGGAAAAAGCCCAGACTGAAAAAAGCACAAATTGAGAGAGGGAAGAACATATACTAGTAAAATAAATAACTCCCTGTGGACTGACACACACTGTAAAAATATTACTTACTTTAATTCTGACTGATATATATCAGACATTCAGTTCTCTTGCTAGTAACTAATTATCGTCAAAGTATGCAATTAATTATTCATACCATTGTAAAAGAAAACTGTCACGTTCAGTGCAAAGACGCTATGCAGTTTCTGACCTTAACTGTGCTCTAGCTTTTAATAACTGCTGACTAGAATTAGCCTGATTCATTAGTGGCCTCAAAACTCCCTATTCAGGTGGTGTGCCATCTACAAATATGGCTGCTTCAACTTCGCTGCCCATCTTCCCATTGAGAATAGAAGACAGCTATGTTAAAGCTGAATAATGTTTGAAGCCTTTATAGAAATACTGCAGCACTGGATAGAAAAGTAGACAAACCACTGCATTTACTAATAATGTATTTTTGTGTTCTCTTGGTTTGGTATTTTGGGGTGTGGGGTGTGGTTTTTTTTAAATTCTGACATTCTCAGGCAGAACAGATCTGTATGGAAAGTCATAAAATTCACACTACTTACCCCAGAGGCTAGAATGACTTCCTTCACAAATAAATAATTAGGCAGATTTACAAAATGCACATTATTTTCCCAAGTGACTGGAACGGCTCCAAGCGATTAAATACATAATTAGGTAGATTTTCTAAAATGCTTATTATTTACCTGAGAGTCTCATCGCAGAGTCTCTGGTAAATACTGTCTCCCTGCTAGCAGTTATTACCAAAAACGCCTCCATAATTTCCAGCCTTCCTCCAGCAGTGATATAAACAGAGGATATTACTTGGGGCAATGGATCATGAAAAACAAAATCTGACTGTGCCAGCCAGCCTATTTAACTGACAAGCTGAGCTTCTTTTGTACCTGGCATTGCACTCTTTCACGTTACAAACACAGTAGAAAGCAAACAAAAGGACTTTTCAACTTTTTGGTAGTTTAGTTTGTGTTTTAGCTGGCCAGAAATCCTGCTGAAGGTTGTGCCTATGCATGTTTATATGCATGCATGGCTACTGTAGAAAAAGAGAGAAAAAAAGACCCAAACTCTTATTAACTGTTTTCCTACCTGCTAAGGATAATGAAGGGAAACATCACATGTTGGTCACAAAACAAATAAGCAAGCCCCCAAACCCCACACTCCATTTGACCCTCTATTTCAGGACATGCTTTAGTGGGCATGGTGGTGGTGGGTTGACAGTTGGACTCGATCTTAAAGGTCTTTTCCAACCTAAATGATTCTATGATTCTATGATGCAGGATTTTCTTTCCCAAGCAGCTGTTTTGGCCAAGTTATCAGAGAGGACCAGCCTTAAACTGGAACTCCCCCCTTGCCTCTTTCTAGGGGCCACGCAGTCCCAGCGTCAGGTGTGCAACAACTGAATGTGAATATTCCTGCTCACAATTCACTGGTTGGTGTCTAAGCTGGACATAGAGAGACAGGAAAGAAGAAGGTCAGGCATTAAGACCTAGCCGGCTCGCCTATGCAGCCAAGGGACAATACCAAATGCCCTTTTCCTAGTGATCACAGACAATAAAACTGACCCTCAGAAGTGACCCCTTTACCTTACTCCGCCTCCAGAGTCAATTTTTCTTACGCTTTTATCTGCCCAGAGGCCTCACTGCTTTGTGGTCCTTACCGAAGAGATCAAGAGTGACTAGAATCTCAATTAGAAAAAAGAGGGCAGGAGGAGACAGCAAGGCATGCCAAGGTGAGGGAGAGGGGAGAAAAAAAAAAAAAGACGAAAGGAGAAATGAAGAGCAGGAGAAAAAAGAGATGGAAAAGAATCAGTGGGTGAGCCAGTAATATTTAGGGATCAGCAAATAAGGCAACAAAGATGGGCAGACAACAAAGGGAATGGCAGTGAAGGACAGAATAGAAAATATTTTGCTTCTCAGAAAGAAGAAAAAAACCTCAAAATAAATCGTGAAAAGAACTGATGTAGAATCAGGATAGGCTTACTGGGGGGGAAAAAAAGGAAAAGGAACAAAGAGAGAGAAAGAAATCAGAACAACTAAGCAGGAGACTTTTACTGTGCATGCCTTTTTCACTGTATTTCCCAGTAAGATGTTTCATTTGTCTGTTTTTTAACACCTTCAGCTAACCTATTTGGGTTTTACACATATATGAAATGAATTCATAGTCACAACCAAGTATCTTAAATGGGGGGAGAATTTCTTCGAAATTCTAATTTGATGTTAATACAATAAAATTCTGCCCTAGATATTTGGGCCATTTCAGTAAAAGTCTAACAGTAAAAGCATTCTTGAAGCATTGGTGAGTGTCTCGTGCAGATTGAGCCACAGAGCTGAAGGTGGAGTAGCTGAGGTGTGCACAGAATGGCGACAACTGCACACTTTGCCAGGTCATTGCTTTTATAGCAGGTGCCTCCTTTTTTATGAGGTTTAAAAAGAGACATCTAGGGCAAAGGGGAATAGAGAAGAGAAGAAAACAGGTACTGACAGGCAGATAGTGGGTGACTCTGCGAGCATGCCAGGATGCTACTAGATGCTTTCAGTTTCAAATGTAATTGTTCCCATAACATTTTGACCTCTGTTACGAAGAAATAGCTTACAGCATGCATCTTGGTGCTTCAGTCTAGGCCTGTTCAAGGCATGTAACGCATAACATTCCACATATTGTGTAACCTTAAGAATGTTGCTATATTGCAACTTATTATTTACTTTTGAAATTTATCCATGAGCATTTGCCGTAAGCAAAGTATGCAAAGATATTGACAGGGAACGTGTGAATACTGTTCAACCTCAAATCGTTAGTGAAGGACATGACTAGCAAGGGTCTGGCAAGTTTCACTTTCATGAGTATTTCAGTAATGGGAAAGTCTTAGAACCTCCTTCACCCTCATTTTCAAGCCATTTAAACAATGTGTAAGCAAAATGTAAGTTCCACTGCCATTCTCAACTAACTGTATCTCTTCTGCCTTTTATCCCCTACCTTGGCTATGAATCAGACTGAATCGTGTACTAAGAAAGTTCCTTTTTAGAAGGTGTCCCTGATTCTGTCCAGCCATGCTATTCACCTAAACTCTGCAAATTGTAATGTTAGTGTCCTTACAGATATTTAAAGGTCAAAACATAAAATATTGCAGTAAATATAGGGTTATTAAATTATTCTGGCAGATAGTATTTTCCTGTTACTTTCATTGAAATAATGAGGCTACATTGTTTTTTAAATTGGAAAATGAAACATAAACATTTCTAGACTAGCCCAAATTTATCAGGCATCAAAGTAAAAAATGCTAACTGTAAGCCTCTGAATAATTCCTTTACAAGACCTTGTTAAAACACACTATCTGCTTAAACATATATATTTTTTTGTCTCAAAGAATCTAGACTTATTTCCAAATAAGACTACTCTGTTATCATATGGTGGCAAATCTGTATAAGTAATAACTTGATAGTTTAGTGTCTCCTTATTGTAATAAGCTGTGACCCTGCAATCCAAACTAACTTGGACCAGTACCTCTTTCCATGGTCTTCTCCCAACTGCCTGTGTTTGGTACCATTACTCCATCTACCCTCTCTGTGCAATGGCAGTTCCAAACCATCCAGCAAAAAAACTCTGACAAATCTCAACCAGGTAGGTTACAACTAAAATATCCAAGGACCAATTCTTGAAATTGGCCTATGGCATCAAATTCTGAGGAAAAATACTGAAGTGCGATACTTCAGTCAATGTGAAGACTGACACAGTGCAATGTGCAGATGTTCAGATTTCATAAACCTTTATTTTTTAGTTAGTATGAAAGGACCTTGATAAAAGCACTGCAGATTGCATCTCAGTGGCATTTCATCAGTGCAAATGACACCATGTTGTTCCATCCTCACTTCTGACTTCCACAAAGTGCTTCACCTACAGAGGTGGTTTGATTTCCACACTTACAAGATCTTTTTCTGCATTCTTAAGGAAGGAAAGAAGGCTGCCAACTGACAGTAGGTGACATGATGGCTTTTGTAATGTGAACATGGATTTGCCATAGACTAGAATGACAACACTAAGTTATTGCATACAGACCTTTTATCTATCACCAATTAGAATGAAAATCTCTTTTCTAAATCATACACCTTATCTACTTTTCCCCCATTTCTTTCTTTTCCTGAAATGCATTTCTTGGGAGACATAATTTATTGAGATGCAGTTTGAACCACGTTACTTTTTATAACCCTCACTTGCACCTACATTGTGCAATCACTTGACACATATGCTATATCGAGAACAAATCTGATTTAAGAGTTTTAATAAGAACTTGCATCAATAAATTATAACAGATTGGTGATTAGTAGTATTATTTATATGCAATATTTTTTGTACCCCTTATAATGCTGATGTCTGCTTCACAGGGATTAATTATTTTCATAATTTTGTCTAAGTAGTAATATAGAAAATGTCAAAAAGAAAATTAGATTTTCACTTTCCAGACACAGAAATTTAATTAAAGCCAACTCCTTGTTGAAGGGGAATGTCCTTAGCTGGTTCTGTGATGTGGCAGCAGCTCTACATGCTGCCATGTGGGAGACCAAGGCTCAGAAAGTGACTCGGGGAATATTAATCACCAGGCTTCAGAGACTAAACACATGCTGAATGTGCCACAGTTGGTCCCAGCAGGTTATGTATGGAGTATATAAGGTAGCAGACAGTAATGATTTCTTATAAAGGCTGCTGCTTGCACAGCCCACCTCAGAGACAGTGCTATACTGAAAGAGACCCTCTGCTCAGGTAAAAACTGATCCATTAGGAAACCTCTAATTATCCAGGCATGAAAGGTCAGCTTCCCCTCACGCTGCTCTGAAAGTCTAATAAAACACTACAAGCACATTCAAGCTGTAAAAATTAGCATCTTTTACAGTCTGTTGGACATTTTTAGGACAAACACTCAGGTGTCTCCAGTCTGTGGAAGAACAGTCCACATATAAACCACCAAACCACTGTCATTAAAGAATAAATTCCCAGCCTTGCCAAAATGTGAGGGAAGCTGGAGGCATTATTTTCTCATTTTACCCACCCCTCCCTCTTTAGATCTTTTTTCTTTCATTCCTTGAATAGTCACCAACACCTCTCCTTAATGCACTGCCTCTTTTGCCTCTCTCTCAGTTCCTTCCCTTCATGAACCCCCTTCTCTCTATTCCCTGTATATTACTCCTTCCTTCTATTTATCTCCATTACCCCCATCTTTCACCCAGGGTCTTCCTCATTAATGTTAACTGGCCGTGGACTAGAATGGGAGCACCAAACAAGGCCATTCAGGACTTCTAAGCACCATCCAGGAACAACTGAATCTAGTCCTGGTTTGAAGTGAAATTGGAGCCATAAATGAACACAAAAGTTTCTCCTTCAGAAGCTGATCCTTCTTTCTTAAAAAATACATTTTTCTGGAGAAGATAGACTTCAAGGAGCTACAGTACTTGCTACAACAGCACTTATATAAGACAAATTAGAAAATAGCTTGAATTAAAAACCTATTCAAGCAGTTGAGTGTACAGTTGACAACTAACAAGACTCTATTACTTGATTTTGTTGTTCATGTAGGTGATGATTTTTCTCAACCAGATGGCAGCTTAAAAGTGACTTGTCAACCATATACACACATCAAGTGATTATTATAAGATAAACCAATATGGGCAGAAGCACTTTCACTCAGAACAAATACCTTTCATTTCCAAAGACAAAGTCACAGCTCTCACTGACGCCAGCTGAGACAAAAATTTACCTCTACTTCAGCTGGACATAGAAATGATGAAAGATGGATACACCCCCACACACACACTTCTGCCATTGGTGCAGTATGTCTATTTTACTTTGATACTGGATATCTTCGTTTATATGACACGAAGTCTGCTTTGAAAGTTCATTCTGAGTTGCTCTTAAAGCCAATTAATTTCTAAGCAAGATTTTTTCATTATCTCCTGTCCATTATTACTAAGCAGAACGAGCCTATGTGCACTGTCATCTCCATGCAATTTACATATTAAATATATTGCAACAGAAGAACTAGTAAGACACAAGGGAGAAAACCACCTATGGCAAGATATCCTATGCTGAATTTAATTACGGCAGATATTTGTAAGGATCACACGGTATGATTTCACTGTAGTTGATCCTAGAGAAGAACCCAATGCCTGCCTCAAATATACCATGGGATCAAGCTCTGCTCATTCTATAGGTTTTGAGGCTGTTTAGATATGGAGTTGGCAATCTGCTGCTATGGAAACATAGCAAAGACTTGAGGGAACAAACCTCAGATGTCGCTGCTTGAACTTCAGTCAACATTGAAAATGGAAATGAAGGAGCTGTTGTGACTTCTAACCATGTCCTTTGAGCTAGCCTCATGCACTTGTGCTAGTAAAGGAACACAAAAAAACACTTGATACACTGTTGGTTTATGTTTATTTTATGCCCACAGTGAGAGGAGAATGCAAAAGACCATAAGAAGTTCTTCAGGAAACTGCTGCAAATTCAATTAACTCTTGAGAGTAAAAATCTGCTTTTGGTTCCCTTCTCTGTCAAAGTCTGGTTGGAATAAACTTGTAATTACTTGAATGAGGTCAGGTTAGCTTCACCTGCTCTGCTAGATCAGGGTAGAAAGCAGCCTAGCTGTATTCTCTGATAAGCTTCCAAAAATTTTAAAAAATAATAGGGGAAGTGGATGATCTTTTGTCAACAAGGCTCTCTCCTCCAGGGTGCTGCACAGAGCTATGCCACTTGTTCAGTGTTCATATAGTCTTATAGAAAAAACAATCATTACTCAGCACATTGACCATGAGTTTGTAGAAAGTTAAAAGAAGGGAAATTAGAGGAATCTACTTTTAAAACACTTTAGTGATGAAAAAGAAGCAATATGCTCATGGGAAAAGCACTGTAATGAGACTGACTGACTGCACCTGGGTTCCAACACAAACTCAGTCAGTGATCTCTTGTGCAACCTCTACATGATTTGTTGCCTCTGCTTCTCATCCTATGTTTTACCTACTCAAACAGTAAGCCCAAAGGGACAGACATTGCCTCTTACTAAAAAATATATACAACTAATTCAATGGAGTATGTTCAAACTACCATAATGTGAATAAAATAGCTGTAATAGTATGAATATGAAGAAGGGGAATAATCCCTAATAAATACTTATTCTGCCCCTACTACACAGGAAAGATAGTCAGAATTAATGAGTAGGCTGCACATCTGAATTATTCTTATATAGGGAAATGATCTAAGGTTCACTGCTCATCAAACCAACGCATGTGTATAGTAGCTTGTATAATCTGCTTTTCATGAAGAATTTTTGGGGACTGATAGGAAGAAAAGGGTTTCCTCCTCTATAACACCCTTCACCACTGCAGTACCTGCATTCCCACTGCAGAAGGAGTAACCAGCTTCCCATTCGGGACAATGGAAAGAAGCAGCTCAGTGGGCATGAAGCAGCTCAGTGGGCCTGCAACCCCTCTTTAGACTAGATAGCAGGGTTCAGCCATGGGAAACTAGTGATAGAAAGACTCCAGGAAAGAGGAAAAAAAAAAAAAAGTTAGTTGTTGCCAAATGTCCTTCCAAAAGAAGTTCATATATCCCTTTAGGAACATGAATAGACAACATGGTCGCATATCTGCATTTTCCCTGTCATGGGCAATGCTGGAAAAAGAAAAATACAACTAGAACTGTCACCACAAACGCTCTGAAAACTGTAATTGCTTGTTTATTAATTCCTCAGAGTGGAAAAAAAACTCTCCCAAGATGTACAATACATAAAAAATAAAAAGCATTTCTCCAGCATCCTACATCTGCTTCTGTACACTCAGATATTTCATACCAACAAGAAATTGCAAAAAGTTTGTAGCTGTCAAGAATTTAACGCCCCCTAAATATTAAACTTAAGGAGCACTTTGAAGAACTTCCTAAAGCTGCAAATGCGTGCGCTTTCAATCCCTTTTATTTTATTCCTCTAACAATACACTGCTATTTCCTACATTTTCTGATTTCCTAAGTTACTTCAAATATTTTTAAGCTCGGTTATTGGTGAACACAGATTTCAGAAACTGTTGATGTATCGAGGCTTCACACCAGGTAAATCTTATTTCTTGTACCGACTGGTGCACTCTTCCATTTTAGGCCCCACTAAACTAGGCCTGCTTTCTCATTACATTCTTGAGAAGGCTCCGTTCATAGATCACTGACCTTCACTTTAAAACCCCTTGCACACACACATGCCTTCCTAAATTTCACAGAGATTTTGTCTATAACAGAAAAGATTCAAACACACTATTTGGAGTGATCAAGTCAAACACAGTTTTCCTCCTCCCTTTGACTGGCAAACTTTGCTTAGGCTACCTATCTATTATCCCCTTTTCTTTTTGGGTACTATGATTTTGAAAGATGATTCAGAGATTCACCACTGCATTGACATCCTCCATAGGAATAAGAACTTACTGTTATTATACAAATAGCATGTAGTGGGGATAAAAAAATTAAACTCAATACACATGCCTCCTTAATCACTCCCCAGAAGCTTTCTTTCAATGGAACATCTCTCTTAAGGCAATTTATTATACTTGAAAGCTTTAGTCCTTTAGCAGTTCCATACACAAACTGGTGGTAGTTTCACTTATTTATTTATGTATCTGTGTGGCAAAATCAGATTACTTCTAGATAAAATAGTGTCTTACAATCGTCAGGAAAACTGCATCTTTTATCTGGATTCCTTTAAAATACATCATGCATATGATTACTCATAAGAAATAAACTGATGCAAAGGCTTTTTTGCAAAGTGCCTACAGCAGTGTAAAACCTTGCCTTTCCTTGTCCTCACCAACTTTTCTTCTACCGAAGATCTGTGGAAGTTTATTTTACCCTGGGGACCAAGACCCATAATGCTGTAAAGCTATTTTAAAAATGAAATGGTGTTCATAGGAACAGTATGTGTTTAAATGGGGTAATACATTGTATATTTGTATACAATTTCTGCTTTGAGGTAATGCTATGAAATTCTTTGCCCTGCACAGTAACTAAATAACCATAAATGATCTTTCATGCATATGCAAATCTGTCCCTCTAAGCACCTTATTAATTATTTCAAAGATACTTGGAGGTCACCACTCATGGAAATTTCTATGCATGAAGCCTCATTAATACAAGACACCATACAGAGAGATGGGATAGATTTTTGTTGCCATTTAACAAGGGTAGAGAGAGTATAATCTTTAACGTTTACTTTTTTATTTTAATGACCAATGACATCCAGCCAGCTCCTATCTATAAGTCCTTGCTCTGAGCTGATACAGTGGGTTTGAATCACGGGGCTGCTGCCACACTACTCTGAACAGCTAATCCTATCAATGCACCAGTTACCGAGCTCAGAGCTCTGGTCCTCAACGCTGGCTGTTCTCAGCTGGAGTAGTGCTGCCTGGCACTAGATTAGCAGCTAAGCACTAAGGAATTAATGTTGTTCTTCCAAAAAAGCACAGCAATGACACATTTTGTGTTGGAACAAAGTGAAGCTATGGCATTATCAAGGTGATATATCATAGCTCATCAGCTGAGATGATAGCTGCCTTCTGAACACATATTATCTCCTGCTTATTTAGGCCACGTAACAGAAATCGAAGAAAAGAAGGATATAACCACACAAAATACCAGAATGCAATGACAAAAAGCATCTTCTGGTATATCTGTGCCAGGAAGCAAGAAATTAAACCTACCTGAGAAGCACTGTTTCTCTGAAAGCCCTAGATCCTTCCCAGCTCAAGTTATCATACACATGTGATAACACTGATCTCGTCTGTCACAGTGACCCTTTGCTGTAGCAGCTGCTGTTGATTTTTATTCTGTTGTGTGTGCGGTGTTTTCACCTCTAGATTGATCCAATAAAAGATATAAAAAAACTTGCTGCGTTCCCTTGATAAAAATCAGGAACAGTGAGTCAAATGTTAATGGAAACTGCAGGCTATGTTCATTATGTTATCTCTATTTTTGAAAAACACTAGAATGAACAGAACTAATTGGAAGTGCAAACAATTTAAATAGGCTTAATTACAAATCCAAACCCTCATGTACAGTTCTAGGGCAATGTGTACACATATGCCTTGAAGAAATGGGCTAGTTTTTAAGTAAATCCATTCTTACTTGAAAATGGAATAGTTAAATAATGTTTACAAAGTCTGAACTCAGAACATTAGTATTTTCTGTTCAAGACACTATAAATACTGCTTCAGCATTAGTCTGTGAAGTTTAAAAATACATGTATAAATACAGACTGTTTTGATCTGTCTGTGCAACCTGGTCACCTACCATAACATACATCTCATTACTGTAAATACAACTTTGTTTTGTATTCCTTTTAGAAGCAAGTTCAAATCAACATCTAACTTTTCAATAAAGCTCAGATCTAATATTTTTTGCTTTGAGTCATGCACTTTTAGAGATAACATGTATTAAACCAACACTGCCACAGTAGGAAAGGAAAGTCTTTTCTTGGCATGTCCCATGGTGTTCATTCCTGTCAAGGGCAATTCATTTTAGGCTTCACTGAGGTAATTAGAGAAAGTTGTATCAAACAGTGCTTTATCATCCTCACATGTAAATACAAACTGCAAATTGCAGTTGCAAAAATGAAGATTGCAAACTGTAGATTGCAAAAATGCAATCCTATACTACTCAGTAGGAGTGCCATGATAAGTGGAAAAGAAAATCACATGATACTGCTCTGAATGTTTCTTGATTGAATTCAGCGCTGATGAAAGCTGCTGGATCCAAAGCTATGAAGGAGGCTAAAATCCTTTGCAGCTGAACAGTAAGAGAGAAGGGTTTGGCAACTCGGGCTTTCCTCTTCACAGGTGTGATGCAACTCAGCCTCATGACTTTCTCAAAGGACAAAAAATAGTCATCGGTTCCTAACTCAAATATAATCTAATTCTAGAAACAACCAAATTTCTCACATACCAGAAAGTCAGATTCAGGTAGCTGCAGAAATGAACCAGTGAAGTTACAACATCACTGATTAGATTCTTCAACCTGCAAGGCAGTCTGAAAGATGATGCTTACAAACGCTTTTATTGATACAGAACTGATAACATAACACAGAGAACTGACGGAGGTAGTAATCAATTTTACATTTAGATGGAATATTATTTAAAACCGCTGAATACTCGGAGATTGTGATGGAGAACCTCTCCAACACAAAGCATACCAGCACAGTATAATGTCAATACTTTCTAGAGATAACCAGGTTGGTGCTGAGCAAGCAGGTATGCCTTGACAGCACCACACACCACTGTGCAGAGATACTAGCACAGGTTCTGAAGTAGTATTTGCCTGGTCAGTCATCATCAGCCTACCAGAAGCGTCAAAGAGCCTGTCCTACATGCTATACTGACACAAATATACTTCCTTCCCTTCAGCGTAATGATTCCGCTCTAGCTCCAGAATTGTTGTACGGCACAGCACTGCACTGCACTGCGGCACACCTAAACGATGCGCTCCACTGGCACAGGGCAGCACCTCCGCAGAAATTTTTCCAAGAAACATTCTTACTAAACGGAGAACAGAGAGAAAATGTGTCACAATTGTATTGTTATTACTACTACTACTACTACTTTAATGTACAGCATTTTGAAAATAACTTTCTGAGTTGGAGAGTTCTGAAAGATTAGCAATACTTTAGCATTTCCATATTTAGCTATTTTAACACTTAACGTATAACACAGCTGAGGCTAGACTGGCAGCAATAGCTGCTTTTCCATTCCCACAGCTGAACCTATCTCACTTGAACAGTAGTACAGTCATCCTTTGTGCATCCTTTACAGCATCTCTTTCTTAAGCCAAGCCTATGTCTTCCTCATCTCTCAGAGACTGAAATCACATCCCTGAGCATTTCAGCTCCTGTTTCCTTGCATTTTTTCCTCATCCCATCCCTACTCTGCTTCTACTGCTCAATTCCCATAGTGTTCAACTTCGACACATAGAAGAGAGAAAAAAACTGGCTTGCTGCTGCCAGCCAGGGGTGAAAACTTCTGCAAACTTCTTAATCTCCTGTCTGAAAAAAAAGAGGACAGGTAAAACTTCTGAACTGTACAACTAGAGTTGCAAGATTAGGAAAAATCCTAATAAGTTTTGTGCAGCATGACTAGCAATGGGTTTACAGACAGAAGAGGTGGAAGGGCCATGAGTTTAACACAACAGCCTGAACTGGAGGCAGCTCTGTGACACTAGCCATGGCTGCAAGGAGGCCACAGGAGAGGAGCAAGGTGAGCTGCCTGCTGCACCACTGGGATTACTGATTAACCTAAGGAGCTAATGGGAGAACAGGGAAGAGAACTGATAAACAAGGGGAGAAAAGGATGGATTCATCTCAAGTAGCTGATTAATTTGTGGGGGAGCAGAAAATGGATTAA
Organism: Haliaeetus albicilla; assembly: GCF_947461875.1. Lineage (NCBI taxonomy): Eukaryota > Metazoa > Chordata > Aves > Accipitriformes > Accipitridae > Haliaeetus > Haliaeetus albicilla. The sequence continues at coordinate 9,999,339 of NC_091489.1, read as the reverse complement.
CTTTCAGAGAAGCAAGGAGGGAGGCTGAGAGTACAGACTGACTACACAGTACTACAGTAATGTCAAGGTCAAGGAGAGAGCACTGGGTATAAAGTTCTTGTTAGGTTCCTCATGACAAGTTTTCTTATACAACACTAAAAAGTGTTTTGTGCGGTATGACATCAGTGCATAAATGCAGTAGCACAGCAAACTGTTGGGGGGGGAATTAAAATGAGACCGGCCAAGACAGCACATAAACAACAATTCTAGTGAAATGTGAACTGATGATCATTGCTAGTTTGCTCTCAAAGCAATTAAAAACAAATAATTTTAAATGGTTCTTACAACTGTACTTTCAATATCCTCAAGGCATGTCCTCACATTAAGTAAATGCCACTCTCCTAAGAAATTTTGTCAATTTTTCTCCCATCTAGTGATTTGAAACTTATTTGTCAGCCATTCAGGTAACCAGGCAAACCCATCTTCTATGAAGCTTCTAATATGTTGGAAAATTATTCTGATATGGCTATACAGCACTTGTGACAAACATATGCAAATTTAGCAACGGGAAAAATAAATTCTAATATATTTCTTCACAGCAAAATTTTTGAGGATTTTGCAGTCCATGTACCAGTGTAATTGAATGAATTCTCAAACCATGTCTTCCAGATTCAATGTAAGCCTTTGTTTAGTTAAGTCAAACTTTGTTTCCTACTCAGGTAAAACAGATAATCTACCACCTTCTCAGGGTGATCTACATTTCATTCAATGAGGTGACAATTAGTAGCAATAACTTCATCAACAGGAAGGCTATTTGAAATTCCTATTGCAGTCCTTTTTTTATTAGTACTTGCAGACAGGCCAAGAAAGTTAACAATTTACTTAATTTGAAAGTGGAAATGTGGAGGTCAAGGTGGGTTTTTTAACCAGAGTGTAATGCTATCATCTGCTAGCACTTCATCATTATAAAATACTAATGTGAAGAAAGTATGCATTTGCTTTTAAAAGAAATGCCCTTTGGAATCCAGTTAATTCTCCAGTTCACATGCTCAGCAAGAACCACTTCAATATTCAAATATTTTCTTCATGAAATTAAACAACTCCTCTGAAAACAAAATAATTCCACAGATATACTAAAAAATAATAGGTGATTAAAAAAAATCTTGCCCTGAAATCAAAATCACATAAATTTAAAAAAAGTAAAAAAATAAAATCAGCTAAAACATACCTACGCAAGGGAGGGAATAGCCAAGCTCCAGGTCATGGATGAACTGACGGTCATTCAGCATAGTCACACAGTACAAATGGAAACAGTCCAGGCAAATGACATGGCGATGCACGCACTGGAACACAAGCACAGGACTCCTGTTAAAAACAAAACAGTGAAAATGATGAACAAGGATTGGACCAAACTCCACGAAAACCTTTGTTTCAAACTTTTAATTTTATAATAATTTTTCATTAGTAGTCCACAAGACTATCACATAAATAAAAACAGAATTTAGCATGGTGTATTGCTGCACTTTTTAAAAGAGATGGTTTTTTAACATGAATCAGGTGAAAGGAAAAGGAAATAAGTTTTTAGTGAAAGTTGAAACTTTACTGAAAACTGGAACCTAAAGGAAGAAAATTGCTTTAGTAACAGAAATTGTTGTGTGAGGTGAGGTAAGATCATATATGGTAAAACATCAAATGGTGGTAGGTAGGATTAAATAGAAATGTGACCAGCTAGGAAAGCTAAATAGGACTTCGTGAAGACCACCCTGTGCCTTCAGCATCTCAAGGCAGCCATTGGAACTCTGCATAGAGGGCATTCCCTTAGTAATAATGAGCAAAATAATTCAGCTTCTGGTGAGAGGTATGGGATTCGATTTGGGAACAAGACACCTAAACTTCAGTGCTATATTTAAACACCTACCTGCATGTTAAGCGAGTAATTCCCACTATAGTCAATACACTCAGTGGAGGCTGGAGCTGATCAGCCTCCAGGTATCTGAGCTGAATCACCTGCTTGGCTCCGTTGTCTGCATGGACTAAACCTCCATGGACCATGACGGGAGCTCAGACACCCGCCACACATGCTAAATATGGGTATCCTAAGCTTGACAGGTTACTGCTTGTGAAGATGCAGGGAGGAAACACTTGGACTAAGTGAGGACAAACAGTTTTACTCCTGAGCTGGCTGGCACTCAGAAACCCTCCAGCAGTGGCCACAGCAAGGAGGGGCAGTGGCTCCCCAAATCCTGCTCCGGACCAGTACAGTGGAGGTGAGAGAAAAAATGAGTAATATGGGAAATATTACATACACATGAAATGTGTCTTCACTGCAGGAACACAGTGATAAACCTCATGGGTTTGCTCTAACATAAGCTAACGTCCGCTAACTCCTGATGGACATACCTTAACTGTCAAGTCCAAAATAATGACTATGACCCCTTTGATAAAGTTATGTGCTCTCTCAGTGTACAATACTGCTTGCTTCTCCTTGAGGAGTATTACCAAACCCAAGTATCAAAATTGGAAAAATAAAGAGAGATGTGTTAAGCTGAAAAGAACAGTGAGATTCCCATTCAAATGCTGAACTACTTCTTTTATTTGTCTGTGGACAAACACAGGTAGAAATGAGTTAAATGTTATTTTTTAGTAACTAGGAAGAGAGAAAATTATTTTTAAAAACTAAAAGAGGAATTCTCACATATTCGCTGTACTCCAGGAGACAGGTATTAAAATACAACATCAAATACAGCAGGACTTGTGATAAAATCATTAGAGTTAGCAATACTGCCATAGCTTCTATAAATCCTGCTAGACGATGCTTTGAAAACCCACTGAAACAGTAAATCACCAAGCCCTCAATGTGGGAATACGACTGCAAAATGTAATCAATAATAATTTCAGATACTGTATATGAGCATTTAATCTTCCATGAAAATATGCTTTAGAGTTGCACATACTATAGAATTCATGGCAGTGTGTTGGTATCTCCAAAAAAATAATCTCTGTGTTTTAAGGATTTTGTTGAATAAAGCAGCTTAAAAACTGAATTAAATAAAACCTCCCCATTACTAATCCTTATTAGTTGCCCACTTGCTGTTCTGAATGTAACAAGTAATAATTTTAAAAGGACAGCTGTAAGGCAAAATGGGAAGCTGATCTGTATCATTTCAGCTCCGGATGGTCCCAAAATCATTATAGAGAGCTGGAGGAGCAGTTATCTTGTCCCTCCAGTGCTAAAGTCCCCATGGCTCACCAGTCAAATGTAAGCTTAAGAAAAACACCCCAAAGATTTCTTCCATAAATGCAGATATAATCAAATTTGCCTATAGCTTTAACAGATATCTCTCTTTTAGGGTTAATTGCTTATTTTTATTGCTTCAGTATCTGAGTATTTTTTTTAGTTTTATGGGAAGCTCCCTGGATCTAAATTCACACCTCTCTGACTTTCATTTCAAAGACAAAATGTATCTTATGTGTGAGGAGAGATCCACAAGAGAAAGCCATCAAAAGTTGAGTATCTTAAAAAACCCAGGCCAGAAATGAAAATGACATTATTAAGACTTCCACCTAAACTTGTATGAAACCAAGACTAACAGCACTTCATTATGCAAATGAACTACTACAATCAGTTACTAATGTAAATTATTTTGTGATAATCAATATTGCTTCTTAATTTATTACAACTGTTTGAAATCAAACTATATTCTCCAGAAGGGGCACAGCCATATATGTACACATTTAAATTGCATCTTTAGGAACAACATTAATCTTAAAATGTGCTATCTTTTAACACTATCAGACTTGCAAGCAATGCATACAAACTAGATATAAATCTGTGTTCTTGCTGTGTCACAAACCACAAGCTTAGCTTTCACGGCTATTACACTGTCCGCTAATTTTGCAGCCCACAGTACCTGTGTCACAAGTCTTTGAGAAACTCAATCCGTATGCAATGCAGATTTATCCAAATTCATTTGGCATTGGAACAGTCACTGCATGCCAGCATTTACAGATTTTGAATCAAAAGAAAGCACTTCCACTTTAAAAGAGATATAAAAGTTTTGTTCCTGAGATCAGTAAAGACGAAGACGTAGAGATTATGTTCATAATGCCCAGATGAAGCTAGTAAATACTCATTTAGGATAACCCCAAGAGTTATTAATAGAAGCCTTGCTTGAACCAAACAAAATTTATTTTAGAAAGGAGTATTATGAAAGCAAAAAAATTTGCCATATAGTGTAACAAGGTGCCTTGCTCAATCTAACATAACAGTCTAGTTATGTAAATCTGATGTATATTTTAGAAGGTATTTCATAGGTTCCATTTACATAATGTGTTTGGCTGAATTAGAGGCTTCATGAGAATAATATATAAGAAAAATGTTTCTCACAGCAAGGGATAAATTGGTCCTTTTTGTTCACCAATTAGGAATGTAACCACTTTTAAAAATTGAAAATCCAACATTACAATACATCACAGAAAATTTCCATAATAAGTCACTCGCTCCTGTGCTCTGATTCCTTTTCATTAGAATTTTATCAGTATGCATTTACTTAAATGAAAAAGAAAGGAGAACCTAAATGTTTCTGCTTCATGTTATTACTGTCAGATAACTGTGTGGCACAACAGCAGCATGGCTGGAAGCACGACCTAGTCTGCACGCTCTTTCCTCCTTCTCCTGAGAAGCAGCAAGACACAGATAATTCTCAGATAGACTGCAACAGTATACTGGCTAAATAAAGATACAAAGACTTGATCTTGTTTAGATAAGAAGCCCACCGGGAAATAAATTGTTCTAGTATATCCCAAAATCTCATGACGGTTATTAATGTACTGAGAGTGAGTCCGATGGCTACAAATGTGAGGGGCTACTTAGCATAAGGAATTATTTGCAGACATAAGAGTGGATTGACTGGTATATCTTTCAATCCCTACTGAAGAAAAATGTGGGGCAATTTGTCCCTTCCTCGGTCTTTATCCTTCATATTTCAAAAAAAGCTTGACTGAATAAAGGTTAAACAGCACACCACATATATCAGTCCATTATTTTTTAGAGAACGTGAGTAGCCACAGTCTGAAGCACTTTGGAGCAAGGAATATATCTAAGCCTGTAGAAATCTGTGAAAAACATGTTGGACAAATCTGCGAAACCCCCTCGAGGTCACTTCTAGGTGACAGTTAGATTTTTCTCACCTCAGTCTCAAAATCTTAACCAAATAATAATAAAAAACCTTAGCAGATGTCTATAAGGCTGCCTTGCTGGGATTACAGTCGGTGAAGCAAAAATAGCCATTTGGGATTCATTTCTGTGCAGTAAATAAATCTGAACGCACACAGCTATACCACAGCCTTTAACCCCACCTATGAGTGCTATATTTATCATAACACACTTCTACATTTCTAATACATTTTTCCATGTTGGCAATCTTCCTGTACTTCAAAAAGTTTTCTATATAAGTACCATGAAATAATTTCATTTATAAATGGATCTCTACGCCATTCCAAAATGAATCTTTGTTAACTTACAGGTCAGATCAATAAGCACCATTCAAGAAAAGATGAATCACTGAATAAAATGTGTAAAAAAAAAGGAAATTATGGAAAATATAAAATTTGGTGACATAGACACTACAGACACTCTGCTACTTCATAAACAATCAAAGTAATTAAACAGAAATACTCTCCTCGAGCAGCACGCAATCAGTTTTGCCTCTACCCTTGTAGCAGAACAAAATTACAATGCCTAAATAGGCCAAATTATTCATCCATCACATGGCTTCCTCATAGAACTGTATATAAGAAGAGTATAATCTTCTAATTGTACAAAGCTGGTGCCACATCTGGTTTTCCTATCACATACATTCCACACTCTTATTCAAAACTATTGAAAGAATTGCCTGTTAATGATGCTTTAAGTGCATGGTTTTCTTACCATGAAAATTCTTCCAACTACTTCCAGTTAGATTATTAAATTCCATTAGAAAGATGCAACTATTTATATAAAATATAAATATAGAAAATAGAGGAAAAATTACCACAGTGATTTCTGTTTTAGAACTGAGGCAGTTTGGAGGGAAGTATACCAACAAATCCTGCCTTTTAACGAGCAATATGCTATTATAGATAAATAGAAACAGTGACCTAGCAATTGCAGACTTGTAAGTAACAGTGCAGGCCCCTATATATTTAGACAAGGGTAGGCATTTGAAATGGGTATCAAGACCTTACAAGAGAAACAAAACAGTGATAAAATACTAAGAAAGAAATCTCACTGATATGACTTTGAAGTCAAGAACCCATCTTTCACAGACTTTAGGAACACACAAAAAGTACATCCCTGCTTTACCCTTCCTAACGGATGAAAATAAATCTCCACATAGACTGTGCCAATTAAAAAACCCAGTATATATAAATACAGTATTCTCAGAACACTGACATATTAAATCCACTAGAACAACCAAAAAAAATCTGGTTTTGTGTCTCTGATCACTTGCCACACAACGCATCAAAGGTCATAAAGTGAAGGTTATGAACAGCATGAGACATCACTGTGCAAGCTTAAATTTTCTGGCTGTGCCTCTGTATAAAAATGTATTCTGACCCACAGCTGTTAACTTAAAGGGGCATTGGCAAGTGAAATCTGACCTATTTTCTCCTCTATTATGTTACATGTTTTCCTCTAAAATGTACTTTCATGTTTCTTATTTCTATTGGAAAGCAGCGCCAAGAGGCCAGAACCCAGGAGCAGCCTGACAGTAAAAAACCAGAATATAAGAAGGAAGAACTGCCACACTTAAAATTAGTGCGCATGATGGCAAGTGCTCCTTTCAGCAGTGCTCCTGTTAACTCTGTTGTTAAGTTTTTTTCATGCTATGGAAGCGACACATTATTGCCTGTAAAATCTGTGATCATTGTGGCAGGAAACAGCATCTACCTCCCGAGGACACAGGCAAGGGAATTCTACGTTACATATACTGGTACCTTCATATCAGCAGCCGGCATTAAATATGTGCTGTGCCTGCTTGCTCAGAAATGCCTTGCCTGAGCTCTGTGTTCAGACACTAACCACCCTTGGCACTAACAGCTGAATCTTATGATATCAAGGAATGGACAGTGATTCGGCTGGAGAAGAAACTTTTCCTGTAATCTATCAGACTAGCTGTCTACAGCGCTCCTCTGCACAGCAAATAACTGATAAATCAGTCAGGCTTTGAAAGGAGATCAGTAGAACCTGCTCCTTTTCCTTCCTGTGTGTTTTTAAAACCTCATTAATGCTCCACTGGAGAGAAAAGGAAAAGACCTCGGTAACGGAAGCAAAAGATGACAAACATGAACAAAGAAAGCAGCTCATAAGCTGCCCTGTCCCAAGCCCTGATGCCAGTTGACAGTGGGAATATGAGAACAACCAACAGGACAGTATAAGTGTGCAATGTCTTTGCTTTTCACAGAACATGGAGGACTTTGCATGGATGTAGTTCTTCAGAGCTCAGGGACCCTTGGATATTGATCTGCTCTTATTCCTCCCAGCAGTCTCCTGGGAGCTCAAGGACTGTCCTGGCATCAGGCTCACCATGATTTTTTACACGTGTATGCAGTTGCACTCGGTAGCATACCAGAAGTAAGACCATGATCATCAGTAGGAACATAGTAGGAATGGCAGAGCAGCCTCCTTAAATATCAACTCGGAACCTTTGTAGCTTGCTGAGCACCAGCTTGCTGTGAACCAATTCCTCCATACTGGCTCTTTTGCATGCAATGACCTCCTAGAGCCTATGTCACTTGTACCTTCAGCTTTTGTCACTGAAGGGTGGCAAATGCTTCTTTTGCCTTCCCTGGGATTTAAGCTGGCTCACAGCAGACTTTTCTCTCCCCTGAGGCAGCGCCAGCCTTCAGCAGCACAGGCAAAACTGCACGTCACGGGCAGTCCACACCAGCCACGCGCTCCATTTTGCCCGAAGAGCCTCCCTTTCACAGGCTCCTAACTTTCTGACTAGAGATACTCGACTTTGACAGACTAGAGACATACAGTCAGAAATCAGCCCAGTTTGGTTTTCAAAAATGAATGAATAAATAAATAAATAAATAAAGTGAAGTAACCAATGAAGTTGGGAGAATGATGGGATATCACGATAAGAGGAGGAGGGGCTAACTCCACCTGCACAAGCAGCACCATGAGATCCTTCAATAATTAAAGATAAATAAATAAAAAAAGTCAAAATGCCTTTGTAGCCTACTGGCTTCTTATTCCCCTGACTGGTTGCTGAGGTTCCCATTTATTTCTTCCAAGGATTTAAAACTTATTTAGTCTTACTTCCTACATCTATGCTAGTAAAATTAACATTGCCAGCAAAAGTTCTTATCCCACTAGAATCCAACTGTCTATGCTGTTAAATTGTTGGAATGGGCCCTGCCTTGCCAAATAGCAAGGTCCCAAACTTCCTGGGCACAGTCCAGGGGTTATCATGTGCTGTCTCCAACAGGCAACAGCAATCTGAATGTGGCCACCCTGCTTTAAAAACTAAGAGAGTTTAATAGTACAGATTTATGGTAGAAGAGCTTTATTCTAGGACTCTGCTCTTAACACCAGAGCTTACTGAATTATTCTCTGTGTCCTTATTCTTAGACTCACACCTCCATTCCCAAAACCAAACTTTTTGAGATAGCTTGTGAAAATTATGTTGTCTTTAAATACATTACAAGGAAGAAAATGCTCCTGACACAAAAGACAAGACAGAATCATGACCTCTTTTTGCCTTCTTGTGGATGCTGAAATCCCAGGAAAGACACAGGAGGAAAACAATATTGGATATCATCTTAAGGGATACTATTGCATTATCTTCTTCATTCCCTGGGACTGTGTAAATTTCAGTTATTCCCTTCCAGTTAACTTTGAAAATACACCCTGGTGCATGAACTTTAAGACTGTGTCTCTTAACATGTATAGAAGAAAAGAAGATGACTGGTGTCCTGGTTTCAGCTGGGATAGAGTGAACTGTCTTCCTAGTAGCTGGTACAGTGCTATGTTTTGAGTTCAGTATGTGAAGAATGTTGATAACACTGATGTTTTCAGTTGTTGCTCAGTAGCGTTTAGACTAAAGTCAAGGATTTTTCAGCTTCTCATGCCCAGCAAGGGCACAAGAAGTTGGCACAGGACACAACCAGGACACCTGACCCAAACTGGCCAACAGTGTATTCCATACCATGGGACGTCCCATCTAGTATAGGAACTGGGAAGTGGGCGCGGGGGATCGCCACTCAGGGACTAGCAGGTGGTGAGCAATTGCCCTGCGCATCATTTGTACATTCCAATCCTTTTATTACTACTGTTGTCATTTTATTAGTGTTATCATTATCATTATTAGTTTCTTCTTTTCTGTTCTATTAAACCTTTCTTATCTCAACCCACGAGTTTTACTCCTTTTTCCCGATTTTCTCCCCCATCCCACTGGATGGGGGGGAGTGAGTGAGCCGCAGCGTGGTGCTTAGTTGCTGGCTGGGGTTAAACCACGACACTGGAAAACAAGGTCAGGTAGAGAAGGGGGAAGCAGGAGAGGAAAGAAAGATTTAAGAGGGAGCAGGAGGTAGAAGTGACACATTAAGTGCATTTGCTCTTTGAGAATTATTGTTTACCACCTTAACATTATGTTTTATGCTTTTTCTCATCTTTCTTTTCAAATATGAATATTCAATTTATATGTTCATCCAAACGATAACTTGAGGGTGCTTCCCATTAAATGAGTCTTCAGTCTCAACCAAAGATATGATTATTATCATATAAACAAAACCACCCTCAAGTTATTGTTATAATAAAGAGATTTCTTTATAGAAAACCACTTTTTTCAACTCCTACTATCATTATAATTTACAGATAATATGTTAACCCTTTCCTCCTCAAGGCAAATACCTTAGCATAAATGTCAAGGTGCGGTTATCTGAGAACACCTTCTACATCAGCACCTTCAATCAAAGGGAAGAAGAATGAGCCTTGGGCTAACAAGTCTCCCTGAATGCATTCTGACTTGGTAGATCGCAAGTGTACAAAGCAGTTAAACCCCCTTAATAGTCTGAAGAAAATATTTTGCAATGTCCACCAGAAAATTTTACTAGCAGTGGGAATGGCTTGTTTATGTCATTTTTCTATACTGCTTACAACCACTATCATAAGATATTCATATTCTGATTTTTTTTTTTCTGATCTTGTTATGGCCCTTGTTACAAAAGCAAGCATGGAATTTAAATGCCCAACATGCATACAGCTCTATGTTTAAATTTCTTCATTTGCCTCCTCCATCTTTTTTTCCCTACGTGTCAACCTCCATTACATAAAAGAGTAAATGGAATCACCTTTTCACCCAGAAAAAGCAAACCACAAATTAAACAGTAAAAAACAGACGAATTATTACAAAGTTTGGTAAGTATCAATTCTGAATATTTAATTGGGCCAATAAAAAAAAAGTTTGCAGAAAATGCTAAAGATTTACAGAGATTAAACTCAACTCAGAAGAGGATTCTGGAAGTTCAAATAATTTTATATGCCTCTTTCCTGTTTAATCTCAGCATATATTTTCATTAGTTTTGTGCTGCCTATTTGGAGGCTAGCTGGTCCTCTTTGTGCCTGTTCTTTCAAGGAATTACAATATATATTAAGACTCAGGTAATCTATTGCTCTTTTTACAGGAGTACTCAGGAAAAATCTTCTCCCATTTGTCCACCTGACTTAATAATCTGTGTAACACTCAGGAAGACTGACATTTATCCAAACATAACTTTCCATTTCTCTAGGACCTTGATACCCAAAGATCCAGATCTTGATACCCAAATGATGCACGGAGTACAGTGAAAGACACTAACAAATAGGCACGTGTGAGATTTATCCCTCTTGTAAATTTACAGAATATTGTAGGAATGGAAACAAGGGTATTCACAATATTGCTTTAGAATATCATCTCTGACAGTCCTGGGGAAGTTGTTTGTGATGCTAACATGGACTGACTTCTGAAAGAAGACATATTGCAAGAAAAAAAATTGTGGTGGCCATTTCCTCTGTTCTTCAAGCAGATGAGGTTTTTAGTTAATGAAATAGTATTACACTATTCATATAAATGTCACAGATCTTATCTGAAGATGCTTAGTGGAAAAAGAGTGTGCATGAAAGGACACATATCTTGGGAACCCTCATTAATATTTCATTTTTGCCCATCTTTCCCTTGTTTTGACAAAGCGGTTTACTTCCCACCTCACACTTAGCTAGTTATGTGGACTGACACTGGGGAGGGAAAGCCACATGGATTTTTGATCTTATCCCTTCCTTGTCCTCATTGCGCACTTGCTCAAAGAGAAGGACACAGCAAAGCAAGCTGCAACTTTCTCAGAGGGGATATAACAGCCATAATTGTCAGCACTAATGAATAGTTTTGACTTCCCATATTTATCTACAGCTTTCCCAGAAGACATGGATCATTCCTGAGGAGACTATCCATATTCAGTCTTCTGTTACACTCACTCTCCGTTAGAGGAAGTAACCCCGCCTCGGGAGAGAAACAGGTTGTAGGTAGAAACTTGATACATATCCCAGTAATTTCTGAGCAAAACTAAGACAAATAAATTCAGAAATATTAACAGGCATTTATTTACTAAGATAAGTTTTCCTCTGCCTTCAGTTTCTGTTTGACAAGTCCCTCAACACACCATACTTACTACCTATGAGCTAGGGTCTAGATTACAGTCTAGCTAACAGGAAAAAAAAGGAGGAGTAAAAAGAACATGGAAACAGAATGGAAAACAAGCAAAACAAAATTTTAATGTAATCCATCAAACTCATTCAACATGTGAAGTAACATCCAGGAGATGTCTTGCAATCATCATGGTAACATCATTACTTAGCTTCACAGTCCGCCTATATTCATTCACTGGCTGATCAAACCATAAAATATATACAGAAATCTTTCATTACAAATGGTGGATTTCTTCCATTACAGTGGTGAAGAGGGGTCTAACAGCTGGCTGAGCCCTAAGAGTCTGTATAACACTCAAATATGTCTAAGGAATATAGTTGGACTCTGTGACAAAACTCTTCCTGATCCTTCTTTTGCCCAGGGAACAAAGAGAGATATGTTATTTCTCAAAACATATTGACAAAACAAGCACACAAGTGAGCATCACTTAATTCAAAATGTAGGACAAAATAACAAACGTTTCCCAAAAGAAACATTTCTGAAGCTCCTGCATTTTCTCTGTTTCAAATTATAGAACAGCACCTGAAAAAAATGGCAACTCCACCTTATTTAAAATGGTATTTACCAATGGTCATTGGAAATTAGATCACTCATCAATCCCTACCTTTTGCTTTTAAGTGAAACATTCAAACTATTGCACTTTTTCTAATCAGTTGAAATATTACATATCAAAACTGTACTCCAAGTTATAGTTTTTTACCCTTAAAATTTACTTTAAAGTTTCACTTAAACTTTTTACACTCATAAGTTTTTTAAAATGTGTTGTTTAAAAGAGACAGGACATGTACCTACTTTCTTTCAAAAAGAACCCCAGGACACAGGGGAATGGCTTGATCGGATTTTGGGTTTTGATTTAGATGCTATGAAGAAATAACCTCTGGGATTAAGACTGTGCATGGTAAAAAATAAACATTTTTTAGGATGTTAGTAATCAAGACAAAAGTATATTAACTAGACTGTATTCTGTAGATCTTGTCAGTTAAAATAAGGAAAAAACTGGAACACAACAAAACAGATTCCCTGCTTTAAATCTCTGCACTGCATTACCTTCAGATAGAAAACCCTTGGAGATGCCAAGGAAAAAGATCTTTTTAAATTAGGGAGTCTCAATTCTTTATTCCATTTCAAAAAATCTAAAAGGCCACATGGTATAAGGCTCCATTCACAGAATGGGTGGTAAGAACTTCTGTGGGATATTAACATCCATATCCTATGTTGCAACTCATAATGGCTCATGTAAAACACTATTTAATTACACTATTATCAAGTTTACATGTAACCATAGAAATGTCAATGGATGTTTGATATTTAATTTGAAAATAATTCTAATTCATCTGTTTTCTAGCATATATATGATTTTTCCCCCAAGTTCTAGTCTCACGAAGACAGAAACTTTTCTGGTAATAAAGAAGAGAGCCTTGGAATTCAGTGATGAGAAATGGTGGGCACATAGAAAATGCAGCTGCGCAAATTACATTAACAAGTAGGGCTATTAGGAGTACAAACTTGCCTGAAGTCATACATCCTGCTCTCAATGTCATTTCATGTCTTTGAAAGTAGTTCATACAAAGGATTTAGCCTTTCTTCCAGAGAAAGAGTGCTGTATTGTGCTCAGCGCCACTCATTTCTATACAGATGGACACAGCATACGCTTTGATTAGCACGAAAGCCATGACCGAATCTGGTATTCCTTCTCTGAAGATACTACAGAAATGCATTTGGTTGCAGTCTGCAAAGGAGCAACTAATATCACAGCAACGAAAACCTACACAGGACACTGGCAGGGAAGTTATCAAAATGACTAACAGAAAAGTGAAGACTTGCCACTTCTTTCCTAGGTCTTATTCTGTTTCCATTATAATTGATAGCTAAAATGTCATTGACTCTAGGTGACCAAAATTTGGCCTTACACTTTTTTGAATAACTACAAAGATATAATTCAATATGAAAAATAATAATATCTTAAATTGACAGGGGCAGACCAGGTGTTTTAATCACGCCCCCAAAATTTAATTGCACAGCAGCTGCATATGGAAAACATGTTTGCACCTGTACATCTGCTTAATTTTACCTTGAAAACATTCTGCTTTAGCATTCATTGGACGTCTTTGTATTTTGAAGTGGAGGAAGACAGAAAGTTCAGTTCTGAAATAAAATTAACTGATAAAAGTTTACCAGAATTTCCTTGTCTGATAAAATAGTACCTTTCCTCCTCCACTTCAAATCATATAATTGACATCTTGCTCATACCACTTATTCAGGAGTTTGGGGGACTGGTCAAGGTCAGTGAATCTCACTGCTGTGCTCTGCCTGACCTGATTTAGAGTTCAGAATCAGAGAGGACAAAAGTTCTGAACAGCCAAGTTAAAGTGGAAAGTGCAATAAGGCACCATTTTTAGGATGCTCATGCTACTAACTACGCCAAGCTTCCTAGCAGTTACAGGTACTATAGCTGACTCTGCCTCATTCCTCCTTTGTGGAAACCTCATAATCCCCTGCCAATGTGCAGACTGGTGTGGTGGGTTCACCCTGGCTGGACGCCAGGTGTCCACCAAAGCCGTTCTATCACTCTCCCGCCTCAGCTGGACAGGGGAGAGAAAATATAACAAAGGGCTTGTGGGTTGAGATAAGGACAAGGAGAGATCACTCAACCAATTACCACCACAGGCAAAACAGACTCAACTCGGGGAAAATTAACTCCATTTATTACCAATCAACCAGAGCAGGGTAATGAGAAATAAAACCAAATCTCAAAACACCTTCCCTCCACCCCTCCCCTTCTTCCTGGGCACAACTTCACTCCCAGATTCTCTACCTACCCCCCCCCAGCATTGCAGGGGGATGGGGAATGGGGGTTACAGTAAGTTCATCACATGTTGTCTCTGCCACTTCATCCTCTTCAGGGGCAGGACTCATCACACTCTTCCCCTGCTCCCCTGTGGGGTCCCTCCCACGGGAGACAGTCCTCCATGAACTTCTCCAACATGGGTCCTTCCCATGGGCTGCAGTTCTTCATGAACTGTTCCAGCATGCGTCCCTTCCACAGGCTGCAGTCCTTCAGGAGCACACTGCTCCAGCGTGGGTCCCCCACGGGGTCACAAGTCCTGCCAGAAAACCTGCTCTGTGGGCTCCTCTCTCCACAGATCCGCAGGTCCTGCCAGGAGCCTGCTCCAGCGTGGGCTTCCCACGGGGTCACAGCCTCCTTTGGGAACCCACCTGCTCCGGCGTGGGGTCCTCCACGGGGCTGCAGGTGGATATCTGCTCCACCGTGGACCTCCCTGGGCTGCAGGGGGACAGCCTGCCTCACCATGGTCTTCCCCACGGGCTGCAGGGGAATCTCTGCTCCAGCGCCTGGAGCATCTCCTCCCCTCCTTCTGCACTGACCTGGGGGTCTGCAGGGTTGTTTCTCTCACATCTTCTCACTCCTCTCTCCAGCTGCCAATTTTGTGTGCCCTGCAACTTTTTTTCTTTCCTTCTTAAATATGTTCTCCCAGAGGCGCTACCACTGTAGGTGATTGGCTCAGCCTTGGCCAGCGGCGGGTCCATCTTAGAGCCAGCTGCCATTGGCTCTGTCGGACATAGGGGAAGCTTCCAGCAGCTTCTCACTGAAGCCACCCCTGTACCTCCCCCCCGCCCCCCAAAAACTTGCCACACAAACCCAATACAACTGGGAAGGAAAAGGGAAAAGCAAAACAACACACATAAAAACCTTAACAGCTACTAGGAATACTAGGAATACTCAGCAAACCAAGTGTATGGATTCAATTCAAAGCTCTTCCAGAAACTGCCAGACCTTGTGAGCATGATAGATCCCTCAGAGAAGGTTCAGGCTAATTCTTATCAAAACTGGCTCGTACACTCCCAATTATATAATGTACTAATTATGTTTCCCATTCTCTCTTACATTAGCTAGCCTGACAGTGATCTGTTCAGCCGTGCGTGATTCATCAGGTTTGCCTTCTGTTTCTAAACAGGAGCTATAGAAGAAAGCAGCCCTTGAACCCCAGCCTGCTTTGGAGAAGTGCGGGAAGTCAGTGACATTTCCTTGTCTTGTAGCATCCAACACCAGGCGGCCTCCTGGTGCTCTGAATCATCACACAACACGTGCTCTGCTAAGGTTTTATAAATAGTGCTTACGCAGGGTTTCAGCGTACTTGCGCAAAGGACCTTTTTATTTGAGGGTTGGCCTCACTACAGACAGCCTTGTTACAAGGGGTGAAGTTTATCGGATTAGAAGCAACACTGTTAGTATTCAGGACACATTACCAAGTGCATATGACATGTCAGCTGCTTACATATCTTCCAACTCTGCTTCACATATTCCTTTTAAAGTTAAACATGAAGTGACAGAAGTGTAGAAATATCTGTGTCCTGCACTCTGTGAACATAACAGCTAAAAAAACCACCTTGACATGTCAGCTGACAACAGAAAAAATATCCCTGACCTCTGCTGAGGCATTCTGATTTTCCTAACATCAACTACTTGCAACAGAGAGGAGAACTGAAAATACATAACCATGAACTCCACAATTAAATATATATATATAAAGCATAAGGAATTTTGTTTGCATGCCCCCAGACATGGTTTCAGTCTTCTCTCCTCTTTCTGTGGCTGTACAACTACCTATTCTACTTCACAGAGACATCCCAGAGATCTAAAAATAGGGCTAGCTAGTTGTTTATTTCATGTATTTGTAGCTATTTTCTTTTAAAAGATATTTTCCTGCGTCTTCCATTGACAGATACAATGCTTTCAGCAACTAGTTCTTCCATCATTTAAATAAACAGAGCACTCCCTACAGCAACTCCTTTTCCTCCAAAATTAATTCCCTACTACTTTGTTTTTAATCTCTCTATCCTCGAGATTCCTCCTTCAACATCTCTCTGGTTCTACCTTCAGCTGTCGTTTCTGAATCAAGGCCACCTTGGTCACTCTGGATTCCAATGGGGCCAGGAAACTAGTTCAACAAAAGAGGATGACTCTCCCATGAAGTGATGCTACATGACATTTTTCCTATTAGTCTGATTCTGCATTCTGTATTTACTGTACAAACTCTCATTTCTAGAAACACAGGGGCAACAGCTATAGATTAATTTATGATAAACACAGAACACTGTACATTGCCAAGAATTTCTTCTTAGCATTATTCACATCTAATTTTACGTTCAAATTAACTACCAAGAAACTTTTGACCTTTTAATATTCAATATTTGAGAAGTTACATGATGAAATAAGACCTTTCATTTACCTAACAGTTGAATGATGGGGTTGGTTATGCTTTAAATGCACACTCTTGGGAGGCAGGGGAAAGCTACAGCTCTTTAAAAGCCACATGTGCCCACACGACCTTCAACATCCTGCACATGCCGTGAATTGCATGGGAGACGTTTGTTATGTACCTTCAAAGGTGAAGAGCTTCAGCAACCTTGTCAAGATTCTTATCTGTACTCAGAGGATGGGGCCTAATTTTAATCCTACTTAGTTCTGCATTAATCAGAACTGACTACACACTGAGGACAGTAAATTGGTCAACCGTAAAACCAGTGGGAGATCAAAATTTCGTGGCAAACTAGTTACTCGCAACTCTCTTGCAGTGTTTCTCAGATAACGGGTCACAATCAGAACAATTGGAAAACTGCAGTAAAAATGTCACCTCAATTACCATGCAAAGAAAATAAAATTAGTGCAACAGTCTTAAGGAGGCCAAAGTCTTTAAAGTCAGGGGTTAAAGGTAACAGCAGTACACATTTTAAAGATAAGATGAAAGGAGGCCTATCACAATACTTGTCTTTGAATTGGGCAAACAGGCCACTTGAAAATTTTGAGAAACTCATCCCTAGCCATTTTATCCAATTGACTTATTTTTCTTTTATTATTTGCTATAGTCATTTGTATAACCATCTTATATTCTAAAAGGTTCTTATCTATCATGGATATTTCAGAAAAGTCTAGCTGAGATAAAGCTAATGCACCTGTTTCTGGGAAGAAAGTGCCTTAAAATGTTTTCTGATGGTAATGTTCATGCTCCACAGTAGAGGTGATACTTAATCAGCCAGGACACCAACCACATGTAGTGCAATATATAGTTGCTAGGTGAGATGTATGAATGTGTAACTTCCTGACCCAAGTGATACAGGAGCAACAAGGAGAGGAGCTCTGCTGGACCTCATGCTTGCAAACGATGAGGGGGCTGTTGGGGATGTGAGGGCTGAAGGCAGCCTTGGCTGCAGTGCCCACAAGATGGTGGAATTCTGGATCCTGACAGGAGGATGCAGGGAAAAATGCAAGATTACAAGCCTGGACTTCAGGAGAGCAGACTTTGGCCTCTTCAGGGATCTGCTTGGAAGAGTCCCATGGGATAAGGACCTGGAGGGAGGAGGGGTCCAAGAAAGCCGGTTAATATTCAAGGAACACTTTCTCCAAGCTCAGGAACGATGCATCCCAATGCTGAAAGTCAGGCAAAAATGCCAGGAGGCCTGCATGGATGAACATGGAGGTCCTAGGAAAACTCAGACATAAAAAGGAAGTATACAGAAGGTGGAATCAGGGTCAGGTAACCTGGAAGGGCTATGGAAGCACTGTCCAAGCATGCAGTGGCCCAGTTAGGAAAGCCAAAGATTACCTGGAACTGAATCTGTTGAGAGATGTCAAAGGCAACAAGACAGGCTTATGTAAGTGGCAAAAGTACAAAGTCCTGCACCTGGGGAGGAATAACTCAGGCACCAGTATACGATGGGAGCCAACCAGCAGGAAAGCAGCTTTGCAGAATAGGGCCTGGGGGTCCTGGTGGACACCAAGTTGAACACGAGTCAGCAATAAGCTCTTGCCAAAGAGATAGCTAACAGTATCGTGGGCTGCATTAGGAGGAGTGTTGCCAGCAGGTCAAGGGAGGTGATCCTACCGCTCTGCTCAGCACTGATGAAACACACCTGGAGTGCTGGGTCCAGTTCTGTGCTCTGCAGTACGAGAGAGACATGGAGCTACTAGAGACATTCCAGTGAAGAGCCATTAAAATGATTAAGGGAACGGCTGAGAGAGCTGAGACTGTTTACCCTGGGGAAGAGAAGCCTCAGGGGGAACCTCATCAATGGACAGATATCTGAAAGGAAGGTGTAAAGAAGAGAGAGCCAGGCTCTTTTCAGCAGTGCCCAGTGACAGGACCAGAGGCAATGGGCACAAATGGAAGCACAGGAGCTTCTGTCTGAACATAAGGAGAAACTTTTTTACTGAGAGGATGACCAAGAACTGGCATAGGTTGCTCAGAGAGCTTGTGGAGTCTCCATCCTTGGAGGTATTCCAAAGCCGTCTGGAAATGGTCCGAGCAAACTGCTCTGGGTGATACTGCTTGAGCAGTGGCCTGGACCAGATGACCTCCAGAGGTGCCTTCCAACCTCAGCAATTCTTTGATTCTGTGATTCTGTGATTCTGTGATTCTGTGAATGAGATGTTAGCATACAGTAGAACAAACATACGAAGCTAAAATTACTGTATTTCATAAAAGTAATGCAGAGTTGCACCCTTCATTAATAAAAGGTGACTAACTAACTAACTAACTGTAGACTGCAACCCCAAACTGAAGAGTGTGCATGAGGGGTTCTGGGCAACATACTTTTTAAACAGAAGAAAGTTATGGGAGAGGATTTCTTAATTTTGTTCATGTTGGGATCGTATATACTAACTTTAGCAAGCACAGTATCCTTTCCCTCCCGTGAGAAACAAAACTGCTTGCAGGGCTCCTCTGTACCCTTGTTTAATCTGTGACACTGCAATTGGAATTTGTCACTCTAGGAGCTACATCTGATGTTACAGCCTGAAGCAGAGCTAAACCAAAATAAACAATCTGCTCCATTCTGCTTAGACTAATACGACAGTGATGTAAGCCCCAGCACAGTGGAAAATGCATAAATGGGCTGCCACACAGCACACACACACATAAAAACAGCAACACAGCTCAGAAGTTTTATTACTAATACACATTGGGTGAAAGAAGCCTTGCTGGGACTTTGCCTTTGCTATGCAACAGTATATTTTTGTGTGTGTTAATGTGGAAAATATGCTTATTATTTCAAAAGGCCCTAGGAATTTTGTGCTGCACTGAGACAATATCTCTTTCTAAAAAAAAAAAAAAAAAAAAAGTTCAGTCAAGTATTTGCTTTATCACAACTTGTGCAAAGTTATTAGGGTGGGAGAGCTGAAGAGGATTTTTTTTATCATAAACGTCCCACAGTGACACAACTGTGCAAATATTTGTCCCAATATCTTGTATTTGAATACAGTATTCATCCCTCCCTGTCTGTCTCTTTCTCTCTTTCTCCCCCTGGTTTTTGATTTAGGGTCTCTGGAGCTTTGTCAATGCTAGGCTGTTCATTCCAGTTGCACATACAAGCTCATTTATGCAAATAGTCACGTTGAAGCCCTAATCTGGTTATTCTTTCTACTCAGGATCACTTGATCAGAATGAATATGGGGGGGAAAAATGCTGTACATAATTCTGTTAAATTCGTCAGCCAGAATGGCTGACCTTAAATCTAGAGTCTTACATGCAGTCATTTTTCCTTTTCTCTCTCCCCAAGCCAAGAAAAGCCCTGCAAAGGCAACTGACTGAGAAGGTCACATTTTCTATAAAGATACAAAGAAGTTATTTTGGTCAAATAATTTTATTTCAGGAAAAAAAGAGGATGGAGTGAAAAGGAAGGCAACAAGGTCACTTCAATAACATCACAGAATATTTTCTCTTCTCCTAACTGCCTTACTATTTATATACTTTCAAATTCAAAGATGCATTTTTATAGAAAAAGGGCCAGAAAAAACAGCAACAACAACAACAAAAAATTATGTGAATAAGGCAGCTCACGAAAGTTAAGTGCCTAAGAGCAAAAAACCTCCTCTCTCCACATCAGACACAATTTCTGTGGCCGCAGTGCAAGCTTTCCCACATCATCCTGCCAGTGACCTCAGCCCTCATCTGTAAAATTATTTTCTCAAAGGAGATGAGGTTATCTAGTCTGGGTGATAGCTCAGGTCCTGTGTTTCTTCTCATCAGAGGCCCCTACATGAGCCCAGCTAAAGTGCAACAGCTACAATTTAAAATTAATGCTAGGGAAGACACTTAGAAAGCAGCGGATACCTGTTTGCATTTTGCAGAGGAACAGCTGGCCTTTTACAAACATGCCGCTCTGCTTTCTTGCTTCTGCCTTGCTGACATCCCAAACTGGGAATTGCTTGTTTTCCCTGTTGCTGCAGATCATGTGCTGGGCACTGGCAATGCAGGAGTCAGCCCTCACTTGCCGCTTCTGGCTGTGCCGTGGGACCATGGCACTGCACTATTAGCAAGTTTAGAATTCCTCTTGTTTTTTCAAATTCTTACTTTAAGCGGCTTCTTCCACCACATCGTCCTAATAAAGGCATCGTGCTTTGCATGTACTTGTTTCTATTCTCAAGCTGTGTCTCAGGCTAGATGTGGGTATTTCCCAAAGCCTCCCTTCCCCCATCAGGCAGACTGCAGGCAGCAGAAATATCCTGATCTACCCCTAGATGGGGCCAGTGTCCACAAGTCCCTGCCCTGGGATTACAAATGCAATTCTCTGAGCACAAGAAACGAAAATTAAGTACTGACTATTTATTAATCTCCGGCCCATTTATTAACCCCCTCATCCTTCATACATACTTCTCTGGCCTAGGCTGGCACACGCCAGTGATCATATTAAAACCTTTAACTCTTTCTGATCCCTTTCCTGCAAGAAGAGCTATTTTCCAATCAGGTAAAACTAGACAGAAAAAGGAAGAGCTAGCGACTGCTCGGAGAAAGCTATGCATGCTTCCTAGGTTGGCAGCAGCCAGCAAGTGATGTAGCGACAATTCTGCCACGACATCCTATACTGACATATTTCAACAAGGTATAATAGTGTTGAAAACACCTAGGGTGTGCATATATTTTTTTCTGTTTCACTCATATGGCACATAGTATCTTTCAGATTTATTGCCATGCAAGTTACCTCCTTCATATTATTTTCTATTTTCAGCTTCACACTTTTCTTAGCTGATTGCAACTAACGAGCACTATATTGAAAAGCCAAAGCAAATCCCTAGAGAATGGGTTTAATACACAAATTAAATTATTTCATGAATTCTTCATGATTTTAGCAAGATCTCAGGAGTGATTTCACGTAGCAGCGAACAGTGATGATATAAACAGATCAAACAAATTACTTTGCATATTTGCAGGTCCTTTTCCCCTTGATTGCTTCGGGAACCCATCCCATGCTGACCTGCACCTCTTAAAGTCATTTCCACTTACATGGAGAGTGCAATTCACTGTCACGTAAGTTGGAAATATTTTACATTCACTATGTACAAGTGTAAATGGATAAAGACAGGAAGCAAACAATTCAGTCTTCTGTAATTACTAGTCCCTGTCAAAGTGATTATTATGCTATTTCTTTCCACTCAAAATCAAAGACAGAGAGATTCCGCAGTCTGTTTCCTAGAACTACTTCTAAAAAGTTGGTATGTTCACCTTTACGTAAAAGAAATTTATAGAAGAGTTGTTGGTACTCATGTATGAGAAGATGAAATGATTCCATGCTAAGTCAAAAAAAAAAAAAAAAAAAAAGAAAAAAGAAAAAGGAATAAAGAGCACGCAGAGTGGAACAAAGCAGACAATCAAATGGAAGTAGACAGAATAATTATAGATGTCTGAATAACACTCCAGATGGCATTTTGGGCATCACAGTTAATAAGCAGGCTGTTTCAGGGGACCAGCATGTTAGCACATTATTGCAACAACTGGAAACCAGCAGCTGAAGCATGTCTGTCTGATTATCCAGGGAGCAGGCTACATGCAACAGCCAAAACCAAGAAAAATACAGCGTCTGGATGCTTGCTGGAATGACAGGTTCAGGGAGCCATTTTTCTTACCAGTAAGAAATGCTTAAAAGAAGTTACGACAGTCATAACTACCAGTCACTTCATGAGGAAGGGGTCTTAGGGCAGTTACCTGGCCTAAAGTTTGCGCATTTACAAAAGATATCTTTTGGCATTGATTACCCCATTTATCTAGTTAAATTACAATTTCTGCCATTCCGGTCAGATGAAAATAAGCTGGTTCCTGTGTTCTTCTCTCTGTCCAGATTTATTTTAGTAAAAGCAACAGTAATAGCTGAAAGAGAGTTTACACTAAGATTTCATTTTATTTCCCTTTTCACCATTAGAATCTGCAAACTACTTCTGCAATTGCAACTGTTTGGGTTAAATGTTAAATTGTCTGCCAAAATAAGCTTGATATCTTGTCAGTTATCTTCTCAAATGAAATACATCATCTTCAGTACAGCAAAGAGTCCCATTGCTGATAGGCAGCCCTCAGGAAATGTATTTCAGGGATGGAAGGTCTGATATTTCCATCAAGTAGAAAGACCCTTAGCAACAGCCATCCCATAGTAAGCACTAAATTCATCCTAAAACAGCAATTCTGTGAAAACATAATACATGATATTCTCCCAAATGCCAAAAATAACGTGCCTTCTTACTTTCAATTTCAAATCAAGGTTACACCATAAAGCTCCTACATATCCGAAATCAGAGACAAACTCCACAGTTTCAGCTCTGGAATTAGAATTTTTAGTACTGTGTATCTTCATCCTTTTTCTTTGATTCCTGTCTTTAGGTTTTCTCATTAATGACTCTTCAGGTCTTTTTGTACCTGAACAGATCTACACATAAAAATCCCAACAAACCAAACAAAGAACCCCTTAACACTAATCCCTGAGTTATTAGCAAAATAATTATATTTGAAATATTCTCTTTAGCTCATAGTATGGTTTTTAACTGTTTGCATTAAAAAAAAAATTACAGTTTACTGCTCCCTGGTTCACAAAAAAATCCCCTCACAAGTGCTGTAGAATACATTTGTCAATTAAAGCATTTGCAGAGCCCTTCTACCTCCCAAAGGGCATTAGTAGCTTGTTCTGAAAACAGAAAATAAATATGTTATGGTGTTGTTTTGGTTTTTTTTTTTTTTGCCTGGGATTGTTATGTCACTGTATCAGAAAACAATAAAAAGAAAGTTTTGTTTGGAAAAGACAGTGAAACTCTACAGTAGTTTTACAGCTCAGTTTGATGTAAAGCATATTTATCTATGTGCACACATTCCACGCTCACCAAAGGATTTCCTCTCGTAATACTGAACAATACCAAACTTGATGTACCTTAAAGTTGGCACGCATACAGATTCCTGATATCTTTTATCCTCTGGGAAGAAAGAAAATATCAAATACATCAGAAAAGAAGGCAATTTATGACTAAATTATAGTGGCTTCTTTGGTTCTTGCTTTCTTACTTAGTATCTATTTGAACTCATCTACATTTATGTTAAAAGAAAAGAACTACAAAAAATCTAGAAAGACTGTCATGAAAAAGGTATGGGTAGGGGTTTCACTTGGTAAATTATACTGGATATGATGTGCATCCTGATTTGACAGGGCAGTGTGGTTGGCAAGGCCTTGCCTTTTTTTTCTCTTCTTGATAATGTTTAATGACATGGCAGAGAAAAACAAACAAACAAAAAAATCCAAATCAAAGCTAAATGTAACCTGAAATGTTAAGGAATTAAACACGAGTCAGACAAGCCAAAGGTATTTGTTCTCAAAACATAAGCTCACATTACACGCTTTAAACATAATTAATTAAGATGTAAATTCAACAAGGAAAATCAGAGTACTGAGTATTATTTATGTCCAGCTTGATTAAGTAAACTTTGTGGAAGAGGTTTTAGTGTTTCTTGGACTAAATCTGAAACACTGCATGCCAGGTAAGCCACAAGGGAAAGAAAAGGCATAAAAAGAGCTGGAAAATTTAAAGGTTGCCAAGTCCCATATTGTCAGTTCAAGAGTTCCCATCCACCCTACACAGGGAAATGTCCTTGAGAAGCATCTGGACACTGAAGTAGATTACAGAAACTTTAAAGAAACATAAAAGAAGTGTACAAAAGTTTGGTTTGCCAGCATCAGAGCAATGTCTCACATGCTTGCCCTGGAGGAGACGTTAATAAGAAATGGCCCACCTCTGCCAGAGAGGATTTTAATCAAGTTTGGATCCTAATACGCTTTGGCATTACTCTGACCTCCTTTGTATTATGTGCACCTTGTCCCTCTTCTCTCTATCTCCCTTTACATGCTGCTAAAACATATGACAAAACTTCTGGAGACTTCTGCCATTCTACTCTTAACCTCATCATCAGCAAAAAAGGCTTTTCTGTGAATTAAATTAATTTCCTTTAAAAAAAATCACAACAGATACATAAAACTCCTCCCAAAGCCCAAGAACTCAAAAGATGCACTCAGAATTATGGTTTATATCTTGCCCAGCTTACCCTTCTGTTTTTTCTTTCTTCTGCTAGTTATCTTAAAAGTATTTTTTTGAGTCCACAACATGATTTTTTGAGCAGTGGTCTATTCAGTGTAAATAATACATAACAAAGAGGAGAAAGGAGAAGAAAGGTTGTCCTCATACAGGGTATTTTCACCTGGACTGCATCAGCAGTAAATCGCCACAGTCCTGAAACAGTACATAAAGCCATATCATGGTCTCTGGTTAGGCACAGTGATACAATATGTTGGCTGTCTTCAGAGGAAGTCTGAGAAAGTCTGAGATTAAACTCTGAAATGTGTCTTTGAATGGATTCAGTGATCTTCAGTGCTAAGGCCACCGAGGAACCACTAGCAAAGATGGCTTCTGAGTTCCAAAGTTTTTCAGGATTTTTCAGTTCTAAACATATAAACCCTCTGCATTAAAATAAGATAAATCAAACTCTTCGTTTACAACAGAAGGAAGATACTCATGAAGCTTTACTGAATTCTCAGCTCATGAAAATGCCACTGATTTACAAGATACTCAAAGATAAAGGTGATTACTATTCATTATTTGAGTTATAGTCATACCAGAAGACACAAGGAAGATTGATACCTCATTGTGCTGGGCACAATATAAAATACAGAATGAGGCAGTTCTTGACATAAGAAAGACAAGTATCTATATAAACAAAGGAGGTAAAAAAGCATGGGGAAATAAAATTATTTGTCTGGAATAATAGGTGCTTTTTTTACCAGGTGAACAACAGAGACAGCACGTAGGTGTCCTCAATCAAGGATGAGTGTCTGATGTCTGTGCTTCACAGCATCACAGTGGAAACAGAATGAGTGTCTTTCACAAACAATCGAAATCAAGACGTTTAACTCAAACGGAGAAAAATAACCAGAGCCTACAATTACCATGATTGCCACGGTCACAGGTTCAGGGAACGGAATGTCCTTCTCGCTTTCTCAGTAAAATTCAAACTGTGAAAAATTTAGTCATTTCCTGGGAAGACAGGCAAAAGGAAAGCTGAGTAGGCAGCCACCTTTATCTGTAGAGAGATCTGCACCAACACCAGACAGTGATGTTGGATGGAGGAAGGTACACCTGCAGAAGCTTCCTTTGAACGGTTCCTGGGACCAGCAATAGGAGAGCAGAATATCACAGACCAGAGGAAAAGTGAATTCAGAGATAAATTTTGAATAAGAGTGTTTTGCTAAGAAAGGTACCATTTAATAAATAGACAATCAGATTAATCATCTGTTAAAAAAAATAATAAAAAATTTACTAATGGTTGTGAAAGCTTTCAGGAAAACAGCAGTCAGCAGAAGACAGAAGATGAAGTGAAGCCATGATGTTCAACAACATTTTAAACCTTTAAATCTTTGAGTATTTTTCAGACAGCAGCTTAGGTCACTAATGAAAATAGTTTATTAATGTTTAACCTGCTCCCTTGTGAGGCACAGCAAAAACCCCACAGTTCATTACGATGAGAGTCCTTTTTTGTTTGTGTTCCACATCGAAGACCTGGATTTTGAACAGGCAGGAAGTTGCTCAGGATAAAAGAGCCTGTCAGAGTGCAGATTAAAACTTTTGAAGTTCACAACTGCTTTACATCTCACTTTGGGCTCTCAGTCCCTCATTTTCAACATATTCATATTCTGTCACCAGGATTTTTGTTAACATAATGCTGTAGAAGAGTGAGCCTGTAAAATGAGACTGCTAAATCCCAGCTTTATTCTCTAATGACTGCCTATCAAGTATGTTCAGATTACCTGTCAAAAAGAAGATGTTTTTAAATTTCTAGTTCTTCAAGCCATTTGGGAAGCCAAAAATCCCAGCACTACTGCCTTTGACAACCACACCAGTATGAAAAAATAAGCAGTCAGAATGTAGCTGACAATCACGGTAATTATGCCAGCAAAGTGCAATAACTTGCACCTTTATAGCTATTCTGTGTTTCCCAGGCAGAAAAAACCCCACACTTCTCAGTAAGATAAGTAAATATAAATATGTTAGGGTTACATAGTTACCATTTATATAAAGCTTTCTTTTTGTCAAAGCACTGTAAGAACTCATGAATTTGTAACGTGGATTTTCACGAAAGGAGTGATGACCCTCCCTGCACCTAGGCAGAAGCTTAACGTTTGGAAGAGGTATGCTGAGGTTCTTCTCTCAGAGATTTGCTGGGTATACACAGAGAGAGGTCTTTTCTGCACAGGCAGCTAACTAGGACAGATATTCAGGAACAATTATCCCACAATAAATATCCTGATATAGTTACCATGTTTGAAGTGACTATATTGTGCAGATATTCTGTTCCAGAATAATATGTTCTTGTTTAGAAATACAGCAAGACACGCAGAGTGCCACAGTTGTTATAAGAATAGCTTTTCCTTGTTACAAATCCCTCGTTGCAAATAAGCCTTTAACATCACTTATCCATGTTTTACAGATGAAGAGCTGGAGCAAGTAATATTTCCCTACCTCAAAAAGAAAGGTAAATACATTAAAGAAGGAAAAATCCCAGTTGTGAATATGTGTTTTAATTCCCTTAGTAGTGAACCCAATATAGAGAATTTTAAGTAATAAAGACAATAGTGAAGTAGAGGATGTCATATGTATGACTTATGCTGCTTACTTAGAACCAGTGGAAAGGTAAAGCATAAACTCCCCAACTTTTCACTATCTAAAAATAAATTGCTGCTTTAAACTGCATAAAATACAGTATACTTCATTATATCACTGCATTATTTTAGAAGCTAAGGACTGAAACCTTCTAGGAGGGTAGGCATTGTATCAAACATTACCAATGGAATTTGCTGTAGTGATACAAGGGTGCTACTTATGAAACCGAAACGAATGTCATCGTGACTTGTTTTGTTGAATCTCTTTTAGTACCTACTTACGAGAAAGATTTCTTTTTGTTTGTATAGGCATCCTTCCTCAGAGGGCATTTTGCTGAATGAATATGGCTTTCTGCTCAGAGATAGAAGCTTCTAGGGCTCTGATATCTGTAGCAGTAATAAACAGCCTGGTAGCACTATCAGATGCATCAGAAGTCTGACAGGAGGAGGGAAGGGAAAGGGAAGGATTGATTCTAACGAGATCAGATGTTGAAATTTTCTAATGGAGATTATTTTTCAATATTACTATATTTTTACTAAAGCCACAGAAAATAGACTGTATACTTTTGCCAACATTTGTCATCTTTCCTCTTAAATGCCTCAGTTCCACTTCACTGGTTCCTCTGAATTTGACTTTTTATACATGGCATTAAATTACAGTTATACAGGTATTCATGGCTGCAGTTCAGGTAGCCAAGAATACTGCCAATTTTCAAAGGCAAATGAACCTGCATTTTTCTCTTTTCCTGTTTCTTCGAGGGGATTATTTTTGTTTGTTTGTTTTTGAAGTAAAAGCTTCAATTACTTCCTCTGGAATATTAATATTCTGAATAATAATGCAGATAATTTTGTAACACTTGTGCATTTCCAGATGGAATTAAAGAAAATTAAAAGGAAAGCTGATAACTGTATTAATAACATTACACAGGTAGAGCTACAGGATGTCCTTTTTTTTTTTCTTTTTTTTTTTCCCCAGAAAAGAGAATACAGAACAGGGTCCTGGGCATTGAGGGAATTCCTCTGACCTACACTGCATATGAGTTCTAGAGTTGAAGCAGTCAGAATGCACTGAGGGACAGCCCTTAAGTGCGTGTTAACTTAAAAAACACTGTAGGGTATCAAGAGTCACTCAAGGATGTGCAATAAACTGTCTCCATCATGGCAGGCATGCCTTAGCCAAATATCCTTCTGTACACGCAATAAAAAATCAAAGAGCACCATATTTGCATGTACAATAAAGATATCCAGTATACAGTGCTGAAAATACACTGGAGAGTAAGGACCACCCTGATGTTCAAGTTAAGTACATTATATGTTTTACTGGACAGAATTCGGGAGCAGAACTGTATGAACAGCAGAGACTTTGTCTATATACAAGGCAATACAGAATTTACCCATGGAAGGAACTCAGCTAGCTTTTGCCTCTCTTAGATACATGCTGGAAAACTAATGAATTGGGGTAAGACAACACTCAGTATGCAAACAGTTAAACTGTATTTATTATTGTTGCTTTTTTCAATTTTTCAACTTTTCAAAAAGCAAACCACTTTGAATGTAGCCTAACAATTCCCTTGAAAATTTTAACCAAACAAAAAACCCTGCACCTTTTCCCTCTCTTTCTTAATCAATATTTCAAATCCATAGGTGCAAAATATAATGAAATAAAAACTTTAGTAATGCAAACAGAACAGCACCTGTTGAGGAGCAGTGATATCCCTTAAATACTCCTCTTGACTATAGTCATGTTCTGTATAATGATTTTTGTCACGGTTGTTTTCTAGAAGGTACTGTATGTATCATATCAAGAACATGCAGATTATACTTGAGTCTGTTTAAATGAAACAAGCACTGGCTTCAGGTTAACTTTACAGTTGTTACAGCATAAAGTTGTAAAGACAAGCCAGTGACTTTAAACCATTCACAGTATTTATTATCTGAATGCTGCTGCGAAATGCATTTTTATAGCCTCAGCACTTGGTAGGCATTAAATAGCTGTCAGAGGAGATTTCAAGAGTAACCTTGTTAGGTTTTAACACAGGTTTCACAGCACAGCCAGCCTGACTCACCAAAATTGCCTAGCTCAGGTGTAAGCAGCTACATAGTACATTCTTACATAAGTTACTGCGTCCTTCCCTGTCTTTACAGGACAGTAAAAATCCCCCCCACCCCATGTCCCCAGGGGAGACACATATCACCTCATTCTTTGCGCTTCAGCACGCTGAACTCCCCTTGCACCTCTGTGCACATGAAGGAATGAAGGAGGTCACTGGGGAACTACCAGACCTTGTGTGGTTTAGTTACCACCCTGGATACAAACTGTGCAGGTCATCACTCCAGGCAAATGAGAAACTATTCATCTGGCCATGTGACACTCCAAGCCGTATCAGCTAAAAGCATGATTTGATGGGCAGATTTTGAACATGGACACGCTATACCTGGGAAAAAGTCTAGCCTAATTCTTCACTTCAGGCATAAACTGACACTTAAAAAAAGATACGCTACTAGTACACTTCAGTGCTTTAGTAATATAAATAGTAGATATAGGTAAATTGGGGGGGGGGAGGAGGGGGAGGAAAAAGAAAAGAGAGAGAGAGAGTACCTGTGCACTTTTCCGCCCTCTATCAATACTGTTATGTGTAACTGGCATGGAGGAAAATAAAAAAAGAGTTTGAATCATGAAAATTCCATGTCTAGAGCTAACTGGTTTGCAGTTCACTGGAACTCACTAGGTCTGCTTTTCATTGGCTATAATTCACCAGTATGAAGGATTTAATTACAGTCATAAATGATGCTTTAAACGACAAAATGAAAATTCATAATAATAAGTATAACCAGAATTATAGGGAAAATAAGCACAAATTCACAGTATTTAGTCTTAACCATATACTGAGTTTGTCAACATATGGACAAGGCAAGTCTGCAGCATCTGCAATCAATCCTTACAATTACATCAATATATTGAGAACTGAAATGAAAACCATTTCCTTTAATCCCAAAACAATCTAAGTTCCTGTAAAATACTTGATCAAGCTCCTTCGAAAACTGAATATAGCTTAGGTTTCATTTTGAGACCCAAAACACATTGCACAACAGAATGATAGGAGAGAAAGACTACTTATGAGCAATACTTTGGAAGTATTAGCTATGAAGAAAAGAATAAGAAAATCAGAGAGAAGGAGCTTACAGTTGCTAGCACTGGAAATATTTTCAACACATTTCTGATTTAGTAAAACAGAAAGGTGCTGACAGATGTTTTCACTAATAAGGAAGAATGAGAGACAGGACTGGATCTTAATTAGTGTGGAATAGTCATTTTAACAGAGGAAAATTACAAATATTTGGAATTTAGAAAACACTACCAAAATTTCAAATTTTTTGTGTAATGGAATACAGAAAAAATCAGCAAACCTCAAGTTCTGCCTTAGGAGAAAAGCAGGTCTGGGTGGGTAGAAACCTGGGTGGGCTGGCTGCCACTCACAAGACCTTGGAGCCAAGTAGACATGTTCAATGGGATTGTTCACTAAAATTAATTGAAAAAATAAAGCTACCTATGTGAAATACTTCATTTTTTCACAGTACTGAATTTTCCTCCTATACACTGTTTCCTCAGTGAAACTTTTAACTTTGATGTTAACTCCAATTTTGGGCAAGTCCCACAGGCTGACGGATTCAGGCCCAGGGTGTTGGAGTGGAAGCCTTGTCAGAAAAATTGGTGAATGGATACCAGGTGGACCATTGGGAAAGCAATTATCTGGATTACTTTGGACCCCTGTTACACATGAGAAAACAGAAAACTCCCAGGTGAGCTAGGGAGGACACTGTGGGCTTCTCCCATGGGAGACAGATTCAGAATGAAGCAGCAGGTATGGAAGTAATTAGCAAAGTTCTCCACAGGTGAAAGCAGAAAATGAGACAACAAAAGTGGTTGGGAGCAAAATCTTAAAGCATGTGAAGAAAGAGGACTTACACAGGAGAATCTTCAAGAACAGCCACTAAAGAAATGGGGGGAGTGACAGCAGAGCCAGGAGAGGGCTCTCATGAGAGCTAGAGGATAAAGGTGCCGAGGAAGAGGAAAAGAAAGTAGCCCAGAACAACAATCCCAGCCAAAAGTTTGCATTAAGTTAGGGTAGACTAAAACACTGACACTGAGCCAGACAAAAGCAGTTGATGGCTTCATTGTGAGCAGGTTCTCTGGAGTGGAGAGCATGGCATCTGTTGAAAACACACAGGGCAACCTGGTCTAATCTGTTCTGTACAAGTGCTTACACCACACTCACCACCATAATGCGAATGCCCTCCAGCAGTGCATTAAGCTACATGATTAACATCTGCTAGCAGTTGTGCTAATTTCCATCATTCTATCAGGTACTGCAAAACCAGTGAGAGTTAAAGAAGCTCTTAAAAACAGGCCTTTTCAAGGCAGGAAGGTGGTTAATGGATATTCAGGTTAATATACATCCCACTGACTTCTGTCAAGACTGTAAATCACCATCCTAGGATAAATTTCTATTTATCCAGAGACTGCAGTGTTCATTGCAGGTAGCATTGTGACATAGTCCTTGAAAGGCTAAGAATTACAGGAAATAACTTTCCAAGTAGGCTGCCTACAGTTTACAGCAAAATTTTACACAGACCCATTTAAAAATAGCAAGGGTTCTAGTTAAATCCCTGGGGCCTGATTCTTCTTCCACTTACAACCAGTTGATCCTTATGTGACACCCACTACTTTCAGTACTTTTTCCGATTTAATTCTGTACAAGGAAGAAGAAGAAACAGATTTTCAAAATCGTCGCTGACTTCTCCCAAATGGTTGAAATTCAAAAACCATAAGCAGCGATCCATGTATTTTGAACTATATGAAAGAATATTTCCATGAGATCAAGGAACCGAATAATGCAAACTCACATTTGTCTTTTCAATGTGATGCAGATTGGACCATTCTAATATGAAATAAGCCCATAATCTGTGTTGGCATTAAGGAGGCACTATGTGCTTTGGAAGCTCTGAAGATGACAAGAGGCACAGCCAATTCATGAAGGCTATGCTTGTTTTTCTCACTACAGCTCTAAAGGAAATGTATCTAGATCACACTCTGATTATATTTCTTTAGAATTGCCACAGCAAGATTTATGAAGGTACACCTGGAGATTGACTGCCAACCACCCATGATGCATCTTCCTGTGGTTCAAAAACTGCTTATAATAATTACATTAGGATGGAGGCTTGTATTTCTCTTAAGTTATTGTCATTGAAATTAAGATATAATCTCCTTTGACAAGTTTTATTAATTACTCATCATTACCATCCAAATCAAAATATTTTCAACAGGTAAGTACTTCCCAAATGCTTCCACTGCGTGGCTTTACAGATGGAAAGATGCTTAATTTTAAGTTACAGCACTAACTTCTAAGCCTTTTGATACCTTCACTATCTGATTCCATAAACATGACTGCATTTCACCTGTTAAACCAGTGGGCAACAAGATTCCCCCCTTATATTTAGTTTCAACGTAGAACAGTGATCTGCACTTACTAAACACACCTCAAACCCTGTATCACTGGACCCCAAACTGTGATAAGTATGCCACTTCTGGTACGTTTACCCAACGTTCCACCCTTTGACTTCATGGTATCTTTTTAAATGGCACCTGAACCAGTCAGAAGTCTGGTGGCTACCAACTTAGGCATTTTTCTGCTTCTCATTTACTCTATGGTTGGATTAAATCCCTGTCTCAATTCATCTCCCAGCAGCAAGTTAGCACAGAAAAATATTAGCAGAGTGACCATCCAGTACAAAAGACAGCTACATCATTTATTGAACAGTTACTTAAACTGTGACAAGAATTAAAAACACTTTGGCCATTCACTGTCTACCAAGTAATTGTTTAAGTATTGAAAAGAATTAAAAATAACTGATGTAGTTTTCCTGCAAGGTGCCTGCCTACTGCATAAGGTATAATTGTTCCTCTCTGTCACGACTCAGCTGGTGTTTTTATGATTCAACGATCTTGACATAAGGTTTTCTTGAGCAGCATATTATTTTCCTGATGGGGTGGGTACCACAAAGTCATACTTCTAAAAGGCCTCTCTTCACTCCTTTCAAAAGGAGACAGAACAGCATTACAATTGTCTTTGGGATCAGTAAAATATGTGGGTGGCTGCATGGAAACAGTATTATACAGTGTGGGTAATTGCTTAGTCGTGCCTTTCAGTTAACTAAGCTTAGGCTTGTTTTTTTGTCTTGATTAGCCACGCAAGTCAGCTTGAATGTTTCACTTCTGGGAGAAATTTCACAAGCATCTCAGTCTTCATTTTATTGCTGAACAGAAAACTGATATTGATAAAGAACCCTTCCCAGGTGAAAGGGATGAAAATAACCCCTGAAAGTCCCAGAACCACCAGCTTTAACACCTATGAAGAGGGAATAATTCCCAGAACTATAATATCAATAAGCAGTCACTGAAGAAAAAGTGTTGAAGATTTATATAACCTCCTATCATTGAAGGAAGCTTGTACCTCTTATTCCAGGTTGATAGCAGTTAAGGTATTTTTACAGTACGCAACTTCACTATAAACCCTTTTTCTGC